>NC_087521.1:39094541-39414541 GCF_963921805.1 Phalacrocorax carbo
CAAAGGCTGAACACCTTAAAGGCCATGGATAATTCATTTATTGCCATTTTCAGATAAAGGTGAATTTTGCAAAGAAATTCAGATGATACCTGCGATAATCCAGGTGATATACGTGAGCTAAGGTATTGAAGACCCTCAGGGTAAAAGAAGAAAAAAAGAAGAGAAGAGAAGAGAAGAGAAGAGAAGAGAAGAGAAGAGAAGAGAAGAGAAGAGAAGAGAAGAGAAGAGAAGAGAAGAGAAGAGAAGAGAAGAGAAGAGAAGAGAAGAGAAGAGAAGAGAAGAGAAGAGAAGAGAAGAGAAGAGAAGAGAAGAGAAGAGAAGAGAAGAGAAGAGAAGAGAAGAGAAGAGAAGAGAAGAGAAGAGAAGCGAAGAGAAGAGAAGAGAAGAGAAGCGAAGAGAAGAGAAGAGAAGAGAAGAGAAGAGAAGAGAAGAGAAGAGAAGAGAAGAGAAGAGAAGAGAAGAGAAGAGAAGAGAGAAGAGAAGAGAAGAGAAGAGAAGCGAAGAGAAGAGAAGAGAAGAGAAGCGAAGAGAAGAGAAGAGAAGAGAAGCGAAGAGAAGAGAAGCGAAGAGAAGAGAAGAGAAGAGAAGAGAAGAGAAGAGAAGAGAAGAGAAGAGAGAGAAGAGAAGAGAAGAGAAGAGAAGAGAAGAGAAGAGAAGAGAAAAGACAAGACAAGAAAAGAAAAGAAAAGAAAAGAAAAGAAAGAAAGAAAAGAAAAGAAAAGAAAAGACAAGACAAGACAAGACAAGACAAGACAAGACAAGACAAGACAAGACAAGACAAGACAAGACAAGACAAGACAAGACAAGACAAGACAAGACAAGACAAGAAAAGAAAAGAAAAGAAAAGAAAAGAAAAGAAAAGAAAAGAAAAGAAAAGAAAAGAAAAGAAAAGAAAAGAAAAGAAAAGAAAAGAAAAGAAAAGAAAAGAAAAGAAAAGAAAAGAAAAGAAAAGAAAAGAAAAGAAAAGAAAAGAAAAGAAAAGAAAAGAAAAGAAAAGAAAAGAAAAGAAAAGAAAAGAAAAGAAAAGAAAAGAAAAGAGAAAAAGCTAAAGTAAACAAAGAGAAAGGGAACATATTTTTAACCTTGTAAAGCACAAAACATTAGTAAACAGATGCTTAAGGTTATAAAACAATAAAAAGATATAAAAGGCACAGAGATGTCATTTCTTTTACAACAAAATAATTAATATTATTACTCTGTTGGTCTCAGCTGAACTTTCAGAGATCCAGGCAACCCAATTCCTCAAGCTGTAACACCATTACGGAACAAACAGGGCTGTGTCACTCGATGCTGTTGTTGCTTCCTTTGTAAGCAAAACATCAGGTTTCTTCAATTTTATCCTCATGTAATGAGATGAACTGTTATGACAGGGAGACATACGCGTCTTGCATCTAAAAACTCCAAAAACCACCTGTTTGGCTTCCTTCATCATTAAATGGATTACAGAGAAAATAAAATACACTTTCTCCAGACAAAATACCTCAGAAGGTGTCAACACTCTGGAAAGTTCGACCGAGGAAGACGTTGCGATTCTCCTGCTACACAAGCTGAAACGAGCGCGTCCAACTGCAGCGGCGTGGAGCCGGGAGGCTGTCGGTGGGGGAAAGGCCGGGCCCTGCCGCCGCGGAGCAGTTAGCCGAAGACCTCCAGAGCGATTCTTGGCCGTCTTTGCAGAAAAGCACGGCGAAGGAAAGGCCACCTCGCCCTCCCCGTTCCCCGCCGGCCCAGCAGAGCCGGGCGCGCCGAGCGATGGCAGGGGCATCGCTGCCGGGCGTCCCCCCGCGGCCGCGCTTTGCCGAAGGCCGTGCTGGAGAGGGGCCGGAGGGGCCGCGTCCCCACTGCTCCCCGGCTGTGGCCGCGGGGAGGGACCACGCAGGGCTTGCCCTCTTCACCAGCGAGGGGCAGATGTCTTCACGGCGCAGCAGAGGATGCTGGCGTTAATACCTGTTCACGAGCCTCCCTGGTCCTCAGGAGCCCTGGTGCGCGGCCTCTTGCTTTCCCCGAGGGTCTCCAACGGAGCAGGATCATCTCCACCTTTGCAAAGATTATGGATACAGGATAGGAAAGTACTGGATGATGTGACCTCAGGTGTGGGGTTTTTTGCTTGCCCGAGGTTTTATGAAAAAAGAACATAAATAAAGCAACAAGAAATGACAAGCATTCTGTCTGTGATCTGTGATGAGCGCAGACGTTCATCAGGAGGATGGCAGTGGGTCTCAGTGGGTCTCACAAGGAGCCTTTAGGAGGCTCTCTTAGGACGGCTCGGTGCAAGGCTTCCCTTTGTAGCTCACTTTCAGTCAACACAAACCATTTAATTACAGGTGAGCAGGGACAGAGCCAGCAGCTGGGACCAGGGTAGGGGTTCAAAGAACATATTCAAAGGGTTGGTCATTAGCTACGACGTGAGCTTTCCTGGAGCAGTGGGGATGAGCCTGCATCCAGAGCTCCAGATGCCTGAACATCTCTCTGCTGAGCACACGAGAAACAGCTGCTGGCTCACCATGGGCTGCAGCCAGCTCAGGGCTCTGCTCCCTGGGCCAAGCCTAGGGCGAGCGTGATGAGATTTTAGGGGGGTCCATGACATAATCAGCTCTGTTGAGACCAATTCTACTGTGATGTGCAATGTAGGTATCCCTAATGCTTATATATATATGTATGTATGTACATGTATATTTATACACTACATGTATTTGATGGAAATAGCTGAAATTCTGCAGTCTGCAATGTGGTGGGTGGTGGCAGCTGAGAATTTCAGAACACTCAAGAAGTTTCTATTCAGCAATTGTTTTATTTCCTATTTGGGATAAAAGGCCATGGGCCCAGACACAAGAATAATGTATTATGCATGCTGAGACTTTAGCTTTTATTCAAAATATATCATTTTATAGTGAGCGACATTTTCTAGAGAGATTTATTAAACAGCAAAAGTGGTGCCACTTAGAGCCATGTAGAAACACTTTGAAGCAATGTATTTCTGAGAAGCAGGTTATTTGATTTTCAGCCAGAGATGCAGAATTTCCTCACAGGTCCCGAGCAGCCTAGGGTTTGATTTAACTGTTTATTTCACTTGCCACGGTGACCTTCCCCACAAACGGAGCTCTGAAGATAAGGTATCACCTTGGCTTAGAGCTTTGCCTTTGGCTGCTGTGCTGATAACTGCAATACACTTCTGTAGACCCGACCACTGGCAATGCAGAGCTCATATTGTGTGTTCCATAATTACGGATTGAAATATTCCTCAGTGGACATGAAGTAGTAGAAACAGAGATTTTTCTGGTGCACACCATCGATTTTCAAAGAACATTAGACATATTTCAACTGATGACACCTTTTCCGTTCCCCAGTGACCAAATATTTTGTACATCAGTGTTTCCTCCAGGGGCTGGGTTTCTGCAGCACCAGTTGCTTTGCTGCTGTGCTCCGTCTCTCCGGTGAGGTCCCGAGCCTGGACACTACTCCAGCAAGGCCTGGCCAGCAGTGACGGGGCTGGGAGGGATTCTCCCCCTCGCTTGCAGGCTGTGCTTCTCTTCACAGGTGCCCACACTCTGCCTTTCTCACACCAATGAGATTTGCTTGAATTCTGGCCATCTTGCAATTCATATGACCTCCCACATCCTTTCCTGAGGATCTGCAACTGAGCCTGTCCTTGACCAGCCTTATTTTTCAGGTCTTTCTTCTCTTTTCTTTCTTTCTTTCTTTCTTTCTTTCTTTTTTCTTTTCCTTTTTCTTTTTTTTTTTTTTCTCCTTTTCTCTTTTCTTCTTTTCTTTTTTTTTCTTTCCACCAAAATAAGGAACTTCCCATTTGTCCTCACTGAACTGGACACTGACTTTTTCATACCTTTTTCTGGTTCATCTGGTGGAAGACAGGCCATAAAATGTCCTCCAGAGCCTCCTGCACCAAATCCAGAGAACCTGGCCGAGGCAGGACATGCTGCTTCTCCAAATGACATGCAGCCTCATGTTAAAAAACTCAGATGTCAAGAATTCGTTCATATCTCTGGGCAAAGACCAGATTAAGAGTGCTTGTAGGTTATCTAGCTCTCTTCCAGCTTTGTGCTTTTTGCCTGTTACCTTAAACACAGGGAGCTGGCCGCGGGTAGCTGCCTGTGCTAAACCTTGCGCCCGGGTGACCGTGCAGCCCTCCCTCGAACACGCTGCAGCAGGCGGTGAGTTAGCCTGTTTCTGAAATGCAGATTTTTCAGACCTCTACATTTTGCAGCTTTTCTGAAACACTTATTTTTAATTGTTAATTAGTCCATGTGAGATACAAGTAGTTACATCCTACTAATAAGAAATTACTTCTTACCAATTCCCTCGATAATGTGGTAGAGCGCACTAAGGGCAGCCCTGCTGTCCTACACCAGCAGATGTGCATCCTGACATTGACTTCATGGCAGCATACGGTGCATGCTGAACATCCGCTGCCTGAAAAGAGGAGTTTCTTAAACCCTCTGGGCTGCAACAGTACGGCAGCGCTTTAAAAGTTACAGGAAATGCTTTAAAAAACGAACTTTCTTCAACAGCCCTGAGCAAAGTTGTACATACAATGTTTCCCCAGGATCCCAGGGCTGAGCAGGCAGAACACGGAATAATGTCGTACTTCTGTTCTTCCTGAAAAAGAAAAGAAAGATGAATGAGTGACTACACTTAATCTCCAAGGATTCGAGCTTTCTGATTGTCAAAACAAAGAAGGGGTAAAAAAGGAAACAGTTTAAGGGCAAATGCTAAGCCAGTTACAAACCCACCACAGAGACAGTCTTCAAAAGTAATCCTTCTACATAGCTGGCAATCTATACCAAGACAGGTAGGTAATTTTCCGCTGGCCGAGGGTGTTGCTGTTCAAAGAAGAGCCTTTCTTTCTTGCAGGGAATACAGGGTGATAGAACTTTCTTTCAATTCTGTGCATGAAGATCAAGATTTTAGTTGGCAGAAAGTGAGGAATTAGTCCAATTTGCACAGTAATTAGTGGTTACAGGTGCCACAGGTGTTGCTTCCTGTACTTGCTATAAACGGTTTCCACCGGGCATTTTCTGCTGCGCAGCATTAATCTAACCTTGTTCATAATCTCGGGCAGTTTCAATATATCTCTGCTAGAGCTGCTCCTTCAGTTTCCTGAATTCTACCATAGTGGAGGCTTTCACACTGTTCTTGCACGGTGTATCGTGTCAGTGATTCATTTCTTACCCAGTCTGTTTATTTTAGCTCTCCTTAAAAATCACTTTAATCACTCCACTTTTGAAAGAAGACGTCTCTGACATTTGACTGGACCAGTTAAGTAAAAGTGAGCCAGCAAAATAATTATCTCAGTGCTGAATATTTGATATTACTCCAGGACCCCGATGCCTGGATTGCTGTCCTGCCAGTTTTCTCTGCAAGGTTTCGCTGAAGATAGCGCTGAGTAGCTGATGGAGACGCTTGACTGCAACATGCCCTGAGCTCCACCACTGAGAGGCAAGTGGTGCTGGCAGCCGTGCTGCGGTCATGGGCTCCCTTCTGAAGTCAAGGGCTCCTGAGCATCCTTCCAGAGTTGCTGAAGCCTCCCCAGAGTTGCACTCTTTACCCAGCTGCCCTTCATTAGTGGTCATGGTGGTGGAAGGTGTCCTGCTGTGAAATTTTCTTACAGGTTTTTGTTGCTGTAGTTTCAAAGCACAATTCTGGTTGACTCACTTTCTGCCAAAGCTAGGCTGGTACAGCACAACTGTTCTCTTTATGCTGATATTTGAGGCAAGCCTCTGATCAGAATCATCTTCAAAACTATTAACAGTGTTCTGTAACACTTTATGCACAACCAAAGCGCAATTGTTGCCAAACACCCTTTTGTGGAAGAGCAACCCTGTAAACCTTGGCTTAGCGCTGAAGAGGCAGGCCGAAAAATCCACCCTTAATAGGGCAATAAAACTTACCATCTTTGACTGTTATCTCTCAGCGTATCACAGGTTGTTGCATGGAAGATGATAACTGAAGAAGAGTGCAAGGAAAAGCCTGTCTCCATGCTATTTTTAATTATGAGACAGTTCTGGCGTTACCAGGCTATTTTGAGATGATGAGCAGTTTTCACAATGTGTCTGGGTAGCCAGATCTGCGATGGGATGTCTGAAGGTTTGCTCAGCCGACAGCGCTGGAGTTTGTTCGTCTGGTTAGGTTTTAGTCTCACCATGTCCCTTGAGCGAGCTCGGCCACACAGGTCCAGAAGCTGGAAGAAGTAACAGCCTGCAGGCATTGCAGCGCCACATTCACCGTTGTTTGCTTCCAAAGCACAAGAATGGCTGCAGAGTGTTGAGTTTCTGAGAAATCATCTCCTTGAGCCAACAACAATAAACACGTCTCCGCTTTGGCCACAAAGCTGGAATATGCTGAGAGGAATAACATTGGTGTCTGTTGTCTCACCCTCTGACACCTGCTCAAGGATCCACTCCAAGATGACGTGGTCATCTTCAAATCAGTTCGTACACCCAACCCCCAAGGTCTCTCACAAACAGGTTTTGCCACTGATAAGTCCCAGCGAGACGAGCCAGAGTCGTAACAAGTGGGGTGACAAGGGCTGTGCAGCGTTTTGCTTCCCAGCGCCAGGAGGAATTTGGGGACTACACGGTGCGATGTTCAACTTGCTCCTCCGCCTTGTACTCTCCCTGCGTCGCAGAGCAACCCAGATGTCCAGGACTGTCTGGATGTGGGCAAAGGGAAGTCCTTAAAAATTGTTTTTCAAGATAGGCCAGTGGGAAAAACAAGGCTGTCCTCGGGCCTGTGGCGAAGGCGTGTCCAAACTCAATCGCCTCCCAAACCAGATGTTCGCAGAGGTCACGCCTTTCTGACTCGCCTGTGCCTGGAAACCTCAGCAGGAGAGGCCTGCCCTGTGCCGTCGCTTTGTCATCGCTGGAGCACTTCGGTTGCCAGAAGAGGACACAGGAAGCACAATACTGCCGAGCAGCCCGCGCGTTAGTTGGCAACATCAAGATACCTCTGCACGAGGCTGGATCTATGCTCCCGCCCGCGGCTGTCAATACTCGCTGGTACAATTGATTCCATCAGGGTGATGATGACAGATATAGATCGTTCCCGAGTGCAGCAGATGCATGTGATCTAGCAGTTTTCATACCAGACTTCCTTTCCCAAATCTGAACATAGATTGTTTTTCAAAAAGAGCAATGCAGTTAAGAGCTGAACAGCCTGGTACGAGCACAATCCCTGCGCTCTAGCATTAGTGCTTAGCCCCTAGCGCTGCAAACAGGCTAAAGGCAGGTAGCAAGACGGCACATCGGGATAGTAGGTAGGAGTTTTGGAGTTGCCTCTTTTTTCAAGAAAGGCATTATAATTATTTACATATTCAGAGGGACATTTTCCCAATCTGTTTTTCTAGGTTTCATGTAACAGAAATTCTCTACAAAGGCCACTTCAATTAAAAACAGGAGCCAGAGACACTTATCAAGGTCCCACCTTCCGCTTTCACACCAGGTACATACAGAGCCTCAACTCGCTGCAGAGGAAGAAAATGGTGGGCCCCATCTGTGCAAACGAAAGGATTTTCAGGGAAACGTCATCCCACCGTCCATTTTAGTCCCCTTCTTTTGCCAGACCTGTCATTACCTTGGCGCTACCACGTCTCCTCCTGCCCTGCCACCTTCCCACACAGGAGCCAACGCCTGGAGGAGGGATGCACCAGCGAACCTCTCCGCTTCTCCAGAGAGCCGAGTCTCCAGGGCGGCTGCCCTGCAAACGTGCAAGGCAGGCGGGCTGGAGACAGGCTCTGTGCATCCTTCGCAATGGCCTACGGCGAGGAATGGCAGCCCAGGTGGAGGCGATCCTGCTCCATACTCCTTTGGCAGAGGTGCCGGCAGATGCCTCACAGCCCCAGGATTCACGGACGTGAAGCAATCTAGGAGGCAGCTCGATGATTGGGCTGTCTTCAACTTTTAAGGATGGGAGCCAAGATGAATGTTTGATCTGATCTACGCTCCTGCAGAGCTGGCGCACATGACGTCAGGCTACCAAGGTTTGCCATATGATTTGTTCAATCTGCTTTTGCTTCCATTTGTTTTTTTCTGTTTGTTTCTTTGTTTGTTCATTTTGCAGTCATTGGTGGGATCACCTGATGACTGAAAGGAAACCTGAAAACTCATTTAAATGACCTTCAAGGAAATGTGAACTGCTTCAGCAAATCTGCCTCAAGTTTCCACCATAAACTGGTGAGCAGGCAGATGAAGCGTAGAATCCTCATGCACTGGTATCTACACATTGAATTATTCATCTTAATTGGTATCTAAAGCTTTGCAGTGTTTGTTAATTTTATAAGAATATATTCGTGTTTTTTCTTTCATGAAAGCAAACAGCATTGAAATATTAGAAAATGAAATAAGAAAAAGGATGTGTTATGCTTCTTGTTGTAAGAATATTCACTGGAGACACACAAAGTTTTAATGTTAATGTCTCTGCATCACTACTCCCTGCATGCTAAAATAGGTTTGGAAATGCTTGAAAGGTTAAAGCTTTTGCAAATTATGAAACCAGACCATTTTGGAGCTATAAATCCTGCTCATCTGGGATAGTTGTTCTTGTGTAAAACCTCATGTTTTCTTGAGAGACTGAGCTGAATATTTATGCTTAGCACATCAAACACAAGGAAGGCACAGAGGTTCACTTGTCTGCAGTGGGTATTTAAGAGTTTATTGTTGATAATTAAATCTAGAAATTATAATTAGTCACTTATCCAAACCGGAGTGCCCAGTTTTTCCTCATTTACCTTTCCAGCACAGGACTGGTATTAGCTCACTAGTTGCCAGGGAGCAACGTCCTTGTAAATCCAGCTTTTGTCATTTATGATTTAATTATGCCCTGGTGGCTCCTGTGGCCCCTTTTCTCTGCCAGCACAGGAACCACCTCAGACAGGCGCACTTTTGCGTGCAGGAGCTGATAAACCAAAACAGGAGACTTTGGAAAGCACCTGCCAACAACCAACACGTTGGCCAACCCCCCCCAAACCTTGAGACAAGGGCAAGGCTGATCCACCAGCAGCTTGTGGTAACGCAGACACCGCCTTTGGAGCTGGGGTTTGGCCTGTTCACCGGTGATGGACCAGCCGCCTCACTACAGCTCACCCCGTTGTTATAAAGGGGAATAAATGTGCTGTATCCAGACGAAAGTGAGGCCGAGGAAGGGGAGCGCAGGGGACCAGGAGTGAGGTTGTGAGCCAGCAAACAAGCGAAGGAGGGGAACAAGCATCCTGACCGGAGACTGAGGAGGCATTTGAAGATGGCCTCAGTGCCAGGCGTGGTGAGAATATGGCTCGGTGTCTTCAAGGAGTGCCCGGATGGCTCTGGGAGGCTGCCAAAGAGCCGCCAGTTGTGATCAGTAAGTGGGAATGCCATTGTTTGCCAGGAAAACATCTGATGAGGCACCTTTCTGGGGTTTCAGACATGCAGAGATAGAAGCACTGGAGTATTCTCAGGACTGGTGCTTTTCGCTGCTGCAGCAACACCCGCCAGCAGCAAACCCAGCTGAGCGGGCAGCCAGACGCCTTCGGGGGCCGTGCCGGGCCGCTGGCCGCCAGTCCTAACGCACAAACCTAAAGTTGGGTGGCAAGTTAGAACAGCTGAAAAAGGAGAGACCCACACATATTTGTAGCGAGGTGGGGGTCAGTCTCTTCTCGCTAGTAACAAGTGACAGGACGAGAGGAAACGGCCTCAGGCTGCGCCAGGGGAAGTTTAGGTTGGATATTAGGAAAAACTTCACCAAAAGGGCTGTCAGGCCCTGGCACAGGCTGCCCAGGGAGGTGGTGGAGTCTCCATCCCTGGAGGTATTTAAAGGAAGGGCAGACGCGATGCTTGAGGATATGGTTTAGTGGAGGACTTGGCAGTGACAGGTTAGTGGTTGGACTCGATGATCTTAAGGGTCTTTTCCAACCTTAACGGTTCTATGATTCTATGATTCTGTCATAGGAGGATCTGGTTCTCAGTTCAGACTGAAACAGCTGAAAGAGGAAGAAAGGAGTCATAAAAAGCTCCAAACACCTGCTGGCACTGGAGGAGACCCAGCGAGTGCCCGACCCCTCCAACACGCAGCCCAGCCCTGCCGAGGCAGGCTGTGCCTGCCCTGCCGCCGCTGCCCCCCTCCCTCCCTGCAGGGCAGGGGTGCAGACCTGCTCCCGCTGCTGCCTGCATCTCTCCAGCTCCAGCTCCAGCTCCCGATGCCTCCAGCCGTGCTCCGCAGCATCCCGGGAGGCGTCTGTGCACACACAACCCTCTACCACGGCAGCTGCTCGCTCCAGCCCCACGCCTCCCGGAGCGATGGCAATGTCACAAACAAGCCATTGTCCAGACCTCTCCGCTGCTATCTGAAATGCAGTCCTGCTTACCGCCAGCCTCATGACTCCTGTTTTCATTTTCCAGGTTATGACAACACCTTAACTCTCACAAAAGCAACTCTGTAGAAACCTTCCGCGTTTGCCAAATAGTTTTGTGTGGTTTTCATGTCCTCTTAAATAAACACCTTCCTTATATAGTGAAATAAAGTCCAGAGAGAGAGTAAAGAAGAAAAGGGGAAAAAAAAGCGAACCAAACAAAAATCCCCAGCCTCCCCACAAACACCTCCAAAAACCAACAACTCTTTGTGGCTCTTGTGACTGGTAAGTCAGAGAATAATGTATAGATTTATCGATTTAGTTGTTGCGGGGGGATTTGTAGGCATTCTCTTGGCTCAGAGCAGGATTTCAATGTCTCTCTTGGTCTCACTGTTGCTTTCCAAAACAGAAACAAAATAATCCAAACCTTTGTTTGAGAAGTTTAATCCGTCGTGTTCCCTGCTGGCCCTTCTGCCACTCCTGGACTTCCTGACTCAGTTTTGGAGGAAGCAACAGCGTGTTTCTCCCTGTTTTGTCTTTCATCTCCTGCCTCTCATTTGCCTTAGCAGAACATGAGCAGAATGCGTACACGTAAAAGCATCGGAACACTGAAGAAGTCACGCCTACATCTCACCCTAAAAACAAACGCCTTCTTTCAAAATTGCATTCACCCACCTGCAGAATAAATTCTGCTATTGTCTTCTCCTAAGCCCTCCTTTCTCTTTCACCTACAAGGCATAGTTCAGCAGCTGTTGACAGCACGTCTTGCTGTCATCATGGTAGATAACACTGAACAGCAATGGAGCACCCAGAGACCGACGCCAGGAAACACAGAAGAATATTTAATTCACAAAGGAATATTTAATACCATTACCAAGCGATGCAGTCAGCATTGTACTGCAGAACACCAGAAATGAAGACTTTTACTGTTACTGCTGGGAACAGAAACTGTCTGTGGCATCCTGCCAGGGATCACTGCTTCCCAGCTGGGTCTCCTAAACATACCATGACACAGAGCCACTGCACCAGCTTAAAAAATCCAGATGCAAAAGCCCATCTTTTTTAGTTCTGAGCTAGGCCATAAGGGATGGGGATGCAGAGAAGTTGTCAAGCCATGCATCTAGGAGCCTCTTTACATGAGAAGTGCTCCAGCACTTTACCCCAGAAAAAAACTGACTGAAGGTCTTGCTGCCACAGGTAACGTTTCTTCATTGGCAGCAGAAACAAATAATAGTCTTGAGCCACTTCTTACTCCTGCTCTGTAAAGCTGGACTGACTACTTTCACATCAAGAGAAATCCAGTCTTGTCACACCAAGATGCAGAATGAAGTCTCCCACAACAGCTCTGAACAAGTTCAATTCCTCCTCCCTGTATAAGGCGAGTGGAGAATCATTTCCTCTGGAGGAAGGTGAAGGTTTGGCTGTGGGGGGGAGAACACAAACACCTGAACTGCTACGGGATCCCTGCTCTGCAGGAGCTGTCAGGCTGCCTCCACCTCCCCTCCAAGATGAGCATCCTAACGTCACTAAAAATAGAAACTAATGGCTAGGCTTTATACAAGCAACAGCTGGAATAAGATGTGGTTTAGATACAGAATTTTAGATCTTCTGGGGGAAAGGAAATGGATTAAAAAGAACCCACAGCGAGGGTACCCTTGCAAAGCTCGTCCTCTTCTCCCACACCATTTACCTTTATAGTGTCTATAGCAGGTGCCTTCTGCTATCACCTAGTCAAAGTATAACTTCTGTTTCCTTCCCATCACGGCACATTAGGCATGAAGGGTTGCATTTTTTGCCTCTGTGTGCATTTGTATGAGTTAAAAAATTCACGGCTTAAATTATTACAATTTTCAATCAAGATGCTGTTTTACTTAAACAAGTCATGCACTGTGAAACGGGAGCAGCAGGCTCAGCCGTCACACCAGCCGTACCTGCAGACCTTGGACCCCAAGGAGCCAATTCCCTGTTCATATTACGTCACGTTCCCACCAAGGAGGCCCCGCCAGCTCTCGCCGCGGTGCGCTGCCCGTTTCCCTGCACGCCCCTGCGCGGCTGCACAGCCGGGCCCAAGCTGGTCTGCTGGGGCAGGAAGGTGGCAACTACCAAAGCACCGCGGCCAGATGGGGACCGGCGCAGAGCCGCCCGGCGGGGTGGCACGACATGGCTGCGTAACCGATGGCGGGCTGACGGTGACCGTGTGCTGGTGTAATGCTCGGTGGGGGGGGACGTAGAAACCGCGGCTGCAGGGGAGGCGTTTTGATGGGGAGGCAGCCAGCAGCGGAGCTGGTATGAATCACTGCCAATTACCAGGGTATCTAAAATTACATGAAACATCTACAGTCTGAAGAATTACAAGCTAAGTACCAGGCAGTTTCCTCCCTGGTGCCAGCAAGTTATAGACATGAGCTGATTTGGTTTTATCCATTCCAAGCAAAAAATATTATGATTGCTCTGACTGGGCTGTCACAGCAAAAGCCTTGCCAGGCTGCGGCCGCTGGCCTGGGGGCAGGAGTCAGAGGGATCTGTATCGCGGCTCTTCCTCTGCCACCACTGTTTCTTTGGGCCACTCTCATGATTCTCCTGGTACGATAAAAATGTCTTGTGTGAGCGTCCAAGTGCCTTTCAGACCCTGTGCTTCTGGGGCTTGATGCAGATAGACTTCGCTCCCCGACCCGGTGAACTCATGAACAAACCTCGGCAGTAAGGAGCACAGTCACACCTTAGAAGTGCAGATTTTTTTGGTATTGACATTCACAGCTGCCTCTCTGGTGGCAACACTGGACCACATGTGCTAGGGAATTTCTACTTAGTATTCGTAATAATTTGCCTCACCCTTACAAATAATTCTACATTATAAAAAACCCTCTCTTTTCCTGATATACTTTCAGGTTAATTGGAAGGCATCAAGCGCACATCATTCCCACAGGCATGCAGGGCTCACTATGTCATTCTTGCCCTGTCAAGCACCCCAGTGCATTTCTTTAGGGCACCCAGCAAGCAGAAGGCTGCATCGCCCTGACCAGCACGGGTTAGGGGGCAGATGGGGATGTAGAGCCAGGGCAATGAAACATTCCCACGAGCAGCCTCAGACATAACCACTTCACAAAAAAAAACAACAACCAAAAAACCAACAGTGAAACAGGAGAGGGTTCATATTCCTGGGAGTGTGGGGCACTTCTGGAGGGTTTTCTCTGCTCACTGCCTCTGTAACCAGAGCTCTGAAAGTAGAGCTAAGATGCAGCTTGCTCCTCTGTTTAACAAAGGCATGATCACCGTGAACTAGGGTGAAGAAGGTAAGTGCTCCATGGCCCATGCTGCTGAACAAAGAGGTCACCCCTGCTCCTGATCCCCCCATATGCTGGGCTCCCTTCCTCATCCCTCCTGTTATGAGGATGGGTACCGCGGGGGGCACAGGGCTGTTGCTGCTGTCCCTTGTCCCCTGGGAGCCAAGGCTCCGGCAGAGCAGAGGGTTTGGCTGTGGCACCCCCAGGGCTGGGCAGAGTGGTCCCAGCTCTGCTGTCCCTGTGGAGAGTGGGCGCCAGTGCCGCAGCACCGAGCCCAGGCTTCTGAAAAAGCTTCCCGGGTACTCATCTGGTTAAAAGCAGGTGGTGTTACCTGGCTCATGCATCTCCCAGAGAAGACACAGCTTCAGCTGTAGCCCATTCATCCCTGGACAGGCATCTTGCACCCTCTTCACACAGAGAGAGTCTTGCCAAGCAGTGATTTGCCCCTCCAGCAGCCTTTCAGAAGATGCTACAGCACTGAGACCATGCTCTCTGCTCTCCCACCCCTTCGCTGAGACCGTGGAGGCCAGCACCCCACAAGGTACAGTCCCTTCCGAAGAGCAGAGCACCCTGACGGGGGTGGACGGTGTCACCCTGCCGCACAAGGACCAGCGCCGTGGGGACGCGGTGCCCGGCGCATCACCCTCGCCTCCAGCAGCTCTTGCTCACGGCCCGTGCTGTCCAGCCCCTGCTAGCCCCCAGAGCCCCCAGGCAGCCTCGCCTGCCCAAGGAGGCTCCTGCAGCCCACCCGGAGGAGCACACGAGAGCAGTACCATCACCCCCGTGCTGTTAGTGCACAGAGTCCAGCCAGGGCCCAGCAGCAAAGGGGCACGTTCAGGTTCAACCTAGTCCCCACCCTGCCGAAACACAGAGGCGCAGCTCTCTGCTCAGCAGGCAGCGCTGGTGTCTGCAAGTCCCCCAGGGGGTACGGCACTCCACACCCGAGGCAAGGTAACCCCCGCAGCGCTGGGGCAGGCAGCGGTTAAGGGAACAGAGATGTGTGCAGCAGGTGGGATGCAGAGAGAGAACCGTCGGGAGGACGCTTCGGGCTTTCCACAACGTGCTAAAATACCCACAGCACCAGTTTCTAGTAAGACACAGACTGACAGAAATGTTCTGAAATTTATTAAAACTAAGCCTATATATTTTGGAATAGGCAAATTAATAGGAAAAATGCAGGCTATGGCTCTCACTGCTTTACAGTTAAACACATAAACTCTTGTTAGAGCCTCCTAGGTTTTACCACTGCATCTGTATAGGGACAGTTATATGACCAAAACTTAACAAATCAACATCTCTGATGAAGGAAATAAGGAGTCTTCATAAATTTAAAAACAAACTATTAGACTTTCTGGCATCTGTAAATGTTTTGACCCCTCTACTGGAAACCTCTGAGGAATGAATGTACAAAAAACATTTGAGGAAACCACACAGGAGTATGCAAAACAGCAAATGGAGCTGGAATAATCCAGGGGCTGGAGGTACCCTCAGGCCATCCCTGCCCACAGCCCTGGGCATTGGGGAGGAAAAGATCTCTTCTAGTCCTCGCACTATGGATTCAAAAATGTAAAGCTCGCTGAAAAGATTACCTGAGGAAAAAAAGAACCTGTTAATAAAATTGCATCTCCCTGTCAAGGAGCAGAAACATGATGATTTAACATGCAAAATCAATTACACCATGGAAATAGCAAAGCTCATGAATGCAATGTTGTTAAAAATTGTTTTCACATACTATGTGAAGTAGCTGTAAAAGCAGATTTTGAGTTTTTAGAAACATGGTTGTTAGCAGATGAAATCTCAGCCAGTAGTAGGCAACAGCCAAGAAGTAGGAGCATTATCGCTATCATCCCTAATTTAGGAAAACATTCTTGAAGAAATTGCTCCAGCCAAATGTGTGTAACATTTGGCTCCAATTTAAATCTCACCTAAACCAATATGCTATAGGCAAGGCAGGATGGAATACGAGATCTTTGGTCTTAAAACAGCTGAGCTTGTTTCTCCCAGTTTGGCAGCCACCCTTCGTAGCTTTTTAATGGGATGGTGTGAAGTGAAGGATTCATGTGCCTTTTGGGGCTCAGCTTGTTTTTCAGACCTCGCAGGGGCAGGATGAGCGCATCCTTCCAGCCTTACGGACTGTTTCACTCTCAAAAGCTTCTGTGCCACTGGAGTCCTCCAGCCTAATTCTGGGTACGCTGCACCATAGGAAATGGTTCCGGCTCTCAGACGGCTCCTTCTGCCTTTCAACTCACGCTCCGGCTTTAAGAGCAGCTTTCATATCTGCAGGACAAATTTAGATTTTTTTCATGCTTTGTTATGGAGATTGCCACATTGCAGAGCAATTAAAAATTAAACATCGGCAACATGGCAAAGATGAAAGTACAGCTCCTGTCTTGGGGACAGACAGTATTTCCCTACCATTCCAAGATGTTTTGAAATATCCTCTCCTGAAGCAAAGGACAGCCTTTGCTTCAGCGTCAGGGGCAGCAGGTCTGTAGGCTGCTCTCCGGATAATCCCATCCACACATGCAGACTCCAACGGAGAGCTGTCAACTGGAAGCAACAGGGGTCTGCTCAAAAATACGTGGCTTTTCCCATTCCCCCCCACGGCCAGGAGGCAGGCTTCCCCGGCGAGAGCCCGCGCTCCCGCAGGCCCGCTCCAGCCTTGCACAGAGGAAGAGAAGCGCAGCGCGGCGCTTCTTCAGCTGGCATTCGCCAGCGGGCGAGGAGAGGGGGTCAAGCAGCCGGCTGCTGCCGTTTCTGCAGGAACCTCTTTGCTGCGGCGACCGCTGAAGGCTTCCTTCGTGCAACGTGCCCGCCACCCTTGCACAGAGGCACCAGCCAAGCACCGGCTGGGCGCAGCGGCGAGGCACTGCTTCCCCACGGAGCTCCGTGCTGCTGGCAGAAGCGGGATGGGCAGCCCAGCCCCGCAGCGCTGCTCGCGCACAGGCGCTGGGAACACCCAGGGCGCTCGCTCCGAGCGGCCCCGTTCAAAGGCGAGGAACTAGAGAAACACCTAGACGCGAGCTCGGGGCCGAGGGCACGAGCTGCACATTTCCTACCCAGAGCCGCTCAGTCCTCGTAGCTGGCTACCTCCCCCCTCTCCTCACATCCCACAGCTGCTACTGCTCCTTCATTTTACTTTCAGATGGTAGCATTTCAGCAAGGATGAAGAGGCACAAGCATTGATGTGTTCATCTGGACAAGGCAAACACTACAAAAGGCAGTAAAAGCTTTATAGGCACAAAGTGCGTGACAATAGTGACAATAGTGAATAGTGACAATTCGTGTTGACAATTGCGTGTGAGAATCACAACCATGGAAATCAGAAAACTTGAGGACTTCACCTCCAAGAAGGACATGGGTGTGTTATGTCAGTCTTCCATATTTAGTTCTGCTTACCATTTCTGAGAAGAGTTGATTTAAAAATACAGCATATCCATGTACCTCAAAATAACTTAAAAATCAGGACAGGAAACAGGCTATAAAGTGTTAATACATAGTAAGCTCTTTCAACATAAAATTATTAATTTGTGCAATGACTGTATAATTAATACTTAGTCTCATCTCATTCTCTTTTAAACGTATTCCCACACTGCATAGAAGTTGTTGGCTAATGAATTAAACAGTTTGATGTTGATGAATCACAATTTTGCCTATCAATATTAAAATATTGCCAGAGGTACGTTTTTGACTTTGGGTCATGAAAGTTTAAATTGTAATACCGTCAAAAACGTAGATGTCATATTTTCCCAAGCCTCAGTGCAAAATCAGAAGGGTCCAAGTTTTGTTTTCAGAGTTGGGGTTTTTGGACGAGTTTTGTTTGTTTTCTTCCATTCAAGCAATGACATGAACATAAGGTACCTCGCAGAACTTCAGACTTGTCAATAATAGCATCTGAAATTGAGAAATCCAGTTACCCAGGAAATCTCAAGTCAAAACTAGTTTGTTCCTTGGACTATGATTAATGTGGTAAGTGATACCAGATGGTAAATGCTTTGCGGAGCCTCTGCTCTCAAAAGAAGTGTTAATTACTTTCAAAGCTGCAGCAAAAGGATAACAGAGAAAGTGCAGGTCCCAGCCCAGCGCTAAGGGGACCCAGGAGCAAAGGGCACCTCAGCACACGGAGCCTTGGGCGAGGGATCCCACGGGGCTGGGTGCTCCCACCCAGCACCCACCTCCCGCAGGGCCAGGGTCGCTGTGCTGGGTCTGCTGGGGCAGCTGATGGCATCCATGCCATCCCACATGCTATCCGCACACCGCAGACGCCATCTCCTGCCTCCAGAGGAGGGGGGTAACTGCCAGTCCAAAACAGGCAATAAACCCTTTATGCTCTCTATGATAAAAGAGAGAAAACGCTCACTTAGTAAGAGGTGAGCCACATATTTGCCCAAATTTTGGCATCATGATGCCTTTCAGCACCCTGGTGGCTGGCAGTCTCGCAGCGTTCCTAGCTCTGACTTTGGTGGCACACAACGCTTCTCCATTGAACACACGCTTGATTGCTGGGCCAGGCTGGTGGCGCGGTGAGCGCCGGGCTGCACCGTGGGCTTTGTGCTGCGAGCAGTTTTCTTCAGGGGGCTGTAAGAGGAGAGCGTATGGCTGCTAAAAATTACTTGATAGGCAAAATACTTATTCATGAGCTGAGCATTTCAGCAGGAGAAGGTAGAATAGGTTATACCCCTTCCAATAGCTTAGGAGACCACCGAGGGATCTTCTTGCTCTCCATGGCAGAAACCACCTGAACCCTACCAGGACAGCCCCTTGCATGTGTAGTCATGCCCTGCATGTTTTGCAGACCTAAACCAGAACCCAGTGATAAAACAGACCCGACTGCACAAGCATGTTTTTCTGCATGCTTGGGAAAGCCACAGCCCCCCGTCCCATTTCTGGGGTACAGCTGTGCTGCCTTGTCTGGCCTGTCCAAGGCAGTGTGTGTTAGCTTATGCCGTGAAAGCAAAAGCAAAAAACAAAGACAGAACTGAAATTCCTGAGGCATGAATCGTTAGGAACTCAAACGAGAGACACCAGCGTGGAAAGCCACACCACTCCAGCACAGGGGAGCAGAGCCTGGGCACGTCTGCTCAGCAGGACGGGACCAGCAGCGCAGGCACCTGCCTGGCCCCCAGCCCAGCGGGGACCAGAACCGCAGCCGTCAGCACATCGCCGCTCTGCGCTTTAGTGCGAACAGCCCTGGCCACCTCAGCACCAGCCGCCTCTTTTCTTTATTGGCAAATAAATACACTTCTTGCACCCCTGCAAGTCGTATAAGCCTGTCTCTAGGTCTCTGTGAATGGTAAAATCCACACGAGGCACAGGGTTATAGATGAGAGCCCTTGGGAGGGAGGGCTCGGACAGCAGGAGCTGGGGAGGAACGGGTCTGAGCTGCAGAGCTCAGGGCGAGGCCACGGGGCTGCAGCCTGCTGGGCTCTGACAGGGAGCCAGGCACAGGCGAGGGGAAGAGGCCGAAACTGCCTGGGGAAGACCGGCTCCTTGGAGGGCTCAGCCCAGGCTAAACAGGGGGGTGGAGGAGTGCAATGAGCTAATGATACCGGGGCGAGGAAAAGGGCCCAGCTTCGCTGAGATTCACCGCTGCTTGGGCAGCCACCGACAGCACAGCCCTTGCTGAGGTGGGTGAAATTCAGCAAGGTCAGCTGCTCCAAAGCCAGACAGGACTTGTGAACTGATGCCCCTTTTCATGGATTAAAGAGAGAAAAAGCCACAAAAAAATTAAAAAGATTAAGGACATTCGAAGAGCATCCCCACTGCCTTTCTGAAGAAAGCTGACTCAGTATGTTGGATGGAGGCTTCTCAGAGGTACAAAATGAACAGTCCACAAACTATCACAAGGTAAAGCAGATTTGAATCCCCAAAGCAATGAGAAATTGCTCCTTCATTATGAATTTCCTCCAGGAGAGGAAAGAAAAAAATAATGCCACTGCATCATGAGGTACCACAGACAAAACACCAGCAGTAAACGTAAGCTCTCTGTAAGGCTCAGCAGTCCCCAGCGCCTGCGAGCTCTGGTTGTGAGCACCGCCATGGCACTCAGCAGCGGCGGCTGCTCTGCGAAGGGCGAACCGAGGAGATCTTCAGGTCTG
This sequence comes from Phalacrocorax carbo, assembly GCF_963921805.1. Lineage (NCBI taxonomy): Eukaryota > Metazoa > Chordata > Aves > Suliformes > Phalacrocoracidae > Phalacrocorax > Phalacrocorax carbo. Next base: position 39,114,257 of record NC_087521.1, read on the forward strand.
AACAGCAACATGACAGGACCTGGTGTTGATGACAAATGCAGATCTATCAGGTTGACAGGACACGATCCACAGGGAATTGGGAGGGCTCCTTGCAACTATTTAATTCAAGACAATAAGCGAAGATTTATTTGGATTATTTTACAAGTAGAAAGAATAAGTCTTAAAAGCGAGTCTGATGAGAGGCCTCCTGCTTCTGTAATTTCACTGCTCCAAAGGTCACATTGCAGAAAAGTCACTCCTAAAAACACCTACAGAGGTGAGCCTCTGGAGCGAGTGCGTAAGTAAAGCGGTTGTTAATGTACACTTAACCTCTATACCACTGAGAAGGTAATAACCGAGAGCAGCTGCACCAACAGGAGTCTTGAAAAACGCGAATTCATCTCCACCAAATGTTAGTTAAAACTTGAACAGGCCCCATCAATACCTTTGGGGACTGCGGTATTGGCCTAAAAGCTCTAACAGGAAAAGCTGCTTACAGAAAAAGGGTCAGCTCTTAAGTTTCACAAACTTTGTCCTCTTGCTTCTGCAATTCAGTGAAAGACAGAGAAAGCCCCTTGCTTGCACAGCACAACATCCAGCAGAGTTGGAGCCCTTCAGCACTGGCATGAGCAACGGTGTCTACCCTGCTGTGATTTCCAGCCACCAGCCCAGCCGTGCACGAGGCTCAGCTGGCTTTAACTTCTATCGAGAAACAAGCAAGCGTTGCCTCCTCAGAGCGCGCGAGGATTTCAGCCTACTGATTGCTACAGCTCCCGTCTATAAAGAAACACTGAAGACTCTGAGAAAAATCAAAGCCCAAAGGACATATCGGTACTGCATGCTAGCATTTGCATCACAGCCTGCTTCCACCCCTTGGTGAGATATTTTGGAGCAGGTACTACAGCAGTCCTGGGCACTACTGACAGGAGCTGCCTGGAGAGCATCCCTAAGGGACTGCCAGACCAAAAAATGAGGAGAAAACAAGCAACTGTGTCACGGGCAGAGATGGTTTGCGCAAGCCCTCGACAGGGCTGCTGTTCTGCAGTGATATCAGCTGGAGTCATGCTCTGACTTCCTCCAAGGGAAGATCCGTTTCGCTGTTGGGATCAGTGTAACATGACGAGAAAGTTGCATCTCCTGGACAAACTGTCACACGTTCAGAAGAAACAGTGGTGGCCTCATTATTCTAGAGGTGCCTTGTGGTACAGGGCACCTTTGCTGATAACGTCAGCCTATGCTGCTTCCTCTAGCAGGGCAGGAGCTTTACTAGAGCCCTGACTTTAGGATTTCTGGCCCCAGCAGAGCTAAGACCCAGGCAGCGGGAGAGGCGATCTGGGGAATGGAGTCTCAGCAGCCGCTCTGTGATAAAATCTATTTACTTCGGTACACATTGCCAGCTACAGCATCCACGGCTGGTGCTGAGGGTCTGCACTGCAGGAGATGGTGGTTTGCCCCTGCGTCATGTTCCTGACGCCGTCCCTGCCAGCCATCGGGCAGGGGCTGAACCATTCCTGAAGCCTGGCTGCAGCGCACCGTCCCCGCTCGGACCCCCACAGCCACCAGCGGCGGGGCGACAGAGACCCAGCCCTGTGCACCACATGGCACGGGGAGGGCACAGCACGGAGAAAACCGCCCGGGCTTTCGTCCCCCGCACCCCAAAGCTGCGCAGCCCGGGAGGCGTCCCCGCCAGCACGGCGTGCCCCCGCGAGTCCAGCCCTCCCCGGGACATTCTCCTGTGTTGACCCTCGAAGCGCTTGGGATTTGTTACCAACAACCTGCTGCTTCGCAACGTCCCGGGGTCTGTTTTGGCTGGTTGCTGTTAGGAATATTTAGCAGCCGATTCCCTCTGCAAACGCAGCTCTGCAGCAGAGACTTCTCAACGATAGAAATTAGTATATCTGTAACGGCTTAATCAGGCTAACGCCAACAAACCACTTTTAGAAAGATTAAGATCTTTGAACTTACTCTATGGAGAATTTCAAGCCTTGAAATTTTACTTGTAAGGATACACTAATTCATATAAAACTTCATATAAGCCTCACAGATTGATTTAGGAGCGAGTATGCAATTTTCAGTTACTTCAGGGGTTACCCTTCGTTGACACCATTGCCAACATACATGGTAGTGGCCAGATTCTTCAGCTACATTGAAAAAAACTTTGTACCAAGTACTGACTGTGCTCAGCAAAAGACTGTTTTACCCCAAACTGCTCATCTTCTAAGTACATCGGAATGGAAATAATGTGACATATCTGCTTGTATTGACTTAAAGGTTATATATTAACTAATCCCTTTAAATATCTGACCTTGTTCAATAGCACTTTATGAAATAATTTTAATAAATAGCAACTTAATACAAACTGACTGCGCATAACCAAAAGTAGAGGTAGCTTTTTAGTGTACAAAACCACCAGACGTGTCAGAAGGCAGCCATGGAGGCAGGAAAATAGCCACACTGAGCTATTAAAGGTGGGACCAGAGAAGTTTACAAAAAGGAAAATAGGCACTTCACTGGGGCAAGAGCGTTCAAACTATTGGGGTGTGATGTCTCCTGAGGAAGAAGGACCAACTGCCTCCTATCACCGCTCTTCACGTGAGATACCCCCATCTTCTGAAGCACTGGAGATTCAGCTCTGGCTTCTCCCACTTCCTATCAGATATACCGCATCTACAATTAATCCATTAGCCTCATTTATCATACAAGAAAGTTTGCCAATCATGAACGAGCAATGAATGAACAGTTTGTCTTACTGTGCATTGCCGCCGTCTTCCAAAGAGATTGTCGATAATAATGCTATTGATGACTAAACCTAAGGAAAGAGGGAAACAATAACAAGTCAAGATACGGATTCCTCTATCTGCATTTGAGTCTTGAGTCACAACAGCTCTGAACCCCACCAAAATACAGCCAGCTCCCACCTATATGCTGCACTGGGAGGAGTCACCGCTCACCAGGATCCATGGGGAAATACCCCTGGATGGGGGTCAGGAACAAAGTCCTGCTCAACCTCAAGGCTTCCTCTTCCATGGACCAGCCCACCCACTCGCCCGCTCTCAGCTATTTAGAGAGACATCCAGTTTTGATTTAAAGACTTCAAGTGAGAGAGAGCCTACTATACCCCAGGGTGAGCTGCAGTTCTGGTTAATCACAGTCAGCCATCAAGACCCATGTCTTCTGTCTAGTCTGAGTTTGTCAGGTTTTAGCCTTCACTGACTGGCTTTTGCTAGACTTTATTTCTGCTAGATTAAAAGAGCTGTTAAAAGATGTTTATATTTCTAGCTGCCAGCTCTGCAAACCTCTTCAAGGCTCTGACAATTGAGCCAAGCTTCTTCCTGGGGATAGGGGAAGCATGAGCTCCAAATAATAGAGTTCATACACTAAACTTAATCTTCAGTGACACCTGCGCAAACAAAATGCCTTCAAAGGCATTGCTAAAACATAATTGACCGGCCATGCGAGCGGGAACAACTGAAGATGCAGAAGGAGACAGCTCAGCTCACCGCTTCCACTGCACAGGGTCCGCAGCAGCAGCAGAGTTAAAAAAAGCACAGGCAGGTTTTATATCACTCGGACATCAAGGAACTGTTTACAGAAAAAGAATACCTCTCTGAAAAGCATCCCTTTAACTCGTTAGTGCATCCAGCTGCCCCATCAGGAGGCGATGCACAGCTGGGGAGGACATGGGGCCAGCCCCGGGCGGCTGCACCTGAATGCCACGGCCCCGTGGGGATGGCGTGGCAGCAGCCACCTCCTGCCGAAGGCCGGGGCACGGGGCAGCGTGGGCGGCCCTGCCAAGGCAACTCCCCTCACACCCAGCTTGGCCCTGACAACTGGACGGCAAACCACGCTGGTCTCCCCAGCGTACCTCCACCATGGCACCAGGAGGAAAGGGGGGGAGGTCCCAGCCCTGAGGCCACTCGCTGCTCACCTGCAGCATCACCCCAGCAGACCCAGCTTCTCTCCAACACTGTGATTTCCAGGTACTCATGCAGAAAAGTGCAGGGTAGTCAATTATTTTGTGTTTGTGCCTCTGAAATGCTCTGTTCAATTGACAAATTGACCAGAAAAATAAGCGAGGCACTTCCCACCGCCCCCATGCCTTTGAGTGCCAGCTCGCTCTGCGCACTGAGCTCTCCTGCTGCAGGGAGAGCAGATCCTTTGAGCAGGGAGTGAAGTGTTACCTGCACCTAGAAGAAATCTTAATTGGATATAAGAAAAGATTTTGTATATTCAGTGTAAAGGAGACTAAGCCACTTAGAAAAGGATCAAACAAATCCTCTGAAGTGGGCCAGTATCATTTGATCAGCACTTGGTGTCTTCAAACTGAGAGAAGATTTTTTTTCCTTTAGTTTGAGGAGATGCTCTAGTTAAACTACAGGTTTGAAGCCTATTGTGCTTGCTTTGGTAAGTGGGAGAGTATTATCCCCACTGCAGGAATTACTAGCCTTGTATGCAAAACCTATCCCCACAAACAAATGATTCACGTGGTTTGGCATGCAGACCTGGGGAGCTGGGGAATGCAGCCTGTGAATGAGGGAAAGGCTGGTTTCGCCAGGCTCAGGCCCTGGGAAATGTGGCAGTATTCCCACTGCTTGCCCCTCGGACCAGGGAGCTGCAGTTCAGCTTTCAGTATGGCCCACAGGTCTGCAGCTGACAGCAGCACCGGCGCTTCAGCCCTCGAAGGCCCTCATGGCATGCTGCACCCCGTGCGACGACCCCCTCCCCAGCCTGGGACGCAAAGGCTCAGCTCTTGAGCCGAGTACTAAGAGCATGGCATGTCTGGTACCGCTGCAGAGGTGGGATGAGATTTATTCCCTAGTTCTGCCTGTGACGTGCTGTGTCAGCAGCCACCCCTCACTGCGTGTTTTTCGGCACCCAGCACCACAGCCCCCGTGGCTTGCGGAGGCAGGCAGGACGCATGCCACGTTCCCTAAAGGAGCTGGAGCTTGGTCTGCCTCCTGGCTCAGCAGCTCAGCTTTGCTTCAGCAGAGGTGGTTTCCTTTGAGAAGGGTTAAGCTCTAACCACCATTGCTAGTTCCTGGCTCAACAACCCTGGCAGATGTGGAATCATCAGCACAGGAGCCGTAAAACTCCCGTGCAAGTTGTGTGTTGCGAATGTAGCTGCCCCGTGCCCTTGCCGAGGGATGGGCCACATCGCCCTGCCTGGCAGGCAGCAGAGGAGAGCACAGGGACACACCGGCTGCCCTGGAGCAGCCCAAGGGTGGGCAGGGAGGTGCTGAGCCTGTCCCTGAGCGCAGGGCTGCCACGCTGACGCCAGTGGCACCGGCACAGGACACAGCACAGGGGAATGGCACCCACCCTTCCTGGAGCAAGGAGAGCCGAAGGGTCTTCCAAGGTTGAGAATTCAGCCAAAAAGAAATAGTAGAAACAGCAAAATAATAGAAGAGAAGTGAGGATGTTCAAGCCCTTTGGAGGGAAACTTAGCACTGCCAAAGAATAAGCCCCTGACAATTCCCTTCTTGTGGCAACAAGTGCAAGTGTACTGCACTTAGAGAATAAAAGAGAAGCAGCACTTCCCTGCATACGCAGAAGTAAACGCACTAACTGACCTAGAGATAACCCTAAGCAGACACTCTCTCTTCTGGACACTGAGAGTAGATACCACAAAATATTTCATTACAACCTGCCTTCCCGCCCACATACACTTCCCACCTGCACACGCAGACGCAGCCTTGCCTTGCCGAGGTCAGGTTACCCCTTTATTTTCATGCATGCTGAGCTTGCAGCCTGGCAATTCACCAGAGCATCTGTTTCAAAAACACCCTGATCCCTCCCTGGAGCCAGGCCCTCTCCAGCCTCAGAGGTCAGCTTTCTAGATAGCCCAAGAGCAAGCAGGTACTCATAAATTCCTATATAAGCATAACACATTATTTTGGAAGAAGCAAGCCTCACTGCTATCTCTTGGCATACCTGATACAGGGACACAGCAAGACCCAAAAGGCTGGTGGTGGAGGAGCAGGGGAAGGCAGCTGGACCCAGTTTTATAGAAGGCCTTTGTGGTTGGTAATTGCTGAGCCAGTAGGCATGAGATTAGCTAGTTTAGCTCACCTGAGCGCAGTCTGGCCTCCACGTGCCTTTCCTTAGTAGCACTGCGGGGTACAGGAAGCCCTGGGAGTGTCTGAAGGCAGTTCTGGGAGAGGCTGATCCTTCTGGAGCAGGTGCTCCCCTACGAGCCCTTCCTCCTTCGAGACGTCCGCGCCACGCTGCCGAGCCCAGGGCAGGATGCTGCCCCGGGAGCGAAGTACTTGCGGTGCAAAGGAGCTGAGAGGTCGGTCGCAGGATCCTGATGTTGCAAGAGCACGCTTTCAGTGCTGCAGCCAGCGCCGGGAGCGATGGTGCCCACCGCGCGGGGGCCCTGCGCATCAGCCTCGGGGGTCCGGGAGGGCTGTAGGGCAGCTGTAACGGGTCTGCAACTAGCTCAGAAAGGCACAGCGGTGCGAGCCTTCAGCCAAGCCTGGGTACAGCACGAGCTCAGCGGCAGGGCCCTGCACGTGAGCACGGTCACGGCAACTCCTGTTCCTCCTCTGGCCCCGGTGCTGCCTCCCCCCCAGCCCCGTTCACGCTTCCAGCCTTCTGCAGCAAGCGACACAGAGCGCCGTTTGCCTTCAGAAGACTCACTAATGGACAAAACATTTCTTGGTTCTTCCACAGAACGTGGCTTTGCTCTGCTGTCAGGTAACGAAACTTCATTTGCATCCATACCTGAGGCTGGCCGATTCACGTGGTGTGGCTTTATTTTTGTGATGGCTTGTGCAGTGCTCTGTAATTTATTGCAGAATTTGAATTCACACTTGCATTACAATCTATTTGGAGGACTTGGAACTTTTTAAGATAGTATAGTTAAATGGTAAAGTCAGTATTCACACACACAGGTATGTATATAATTGTTTAATGCAACCAAGGTGCAAATAATTAAGAATATAAAATAATGCAAGGGTTTTAATCAAAATGTCCAAAGTTGCTTAGCTTGGCAAATCATTCGTCGTGAACACAATATTTAACTAAGTAACATTGTGATGAACTAAAGCTATCCAGCAGGCTCACAAAAAGACCAAATTAGCCTGGTTTACCTACTGCACAGGTGATTAAAATGGCAGCATAGTGCTCTCATTTTAAGCGTCTGATTTTATTTCCAGCATATGGGAAAGTTGGAATGAAGGATGCCTTATTCCTCCTGCCCTGTTCCAGCTGGGCACTAGCGACATCACGTATCTTACATGAGGGAATCGTCCTTCTGGTGCACTTAACATTTCTAACCAAGACCTGTGTATTCATTTTATAGGTGTTAGGCCCAAAGGTATGCAGGAATTCCTTTGGATTTAGTGATGATGAGAGGTAGTTTGATTTATGTCATTCTCCTGTTCATTTTAGAATTCAACCCATGATGTCGGAGCACTATGCAAAAAAGCGTGGAAGGGCCACCAGCCCCCAGACGTCCGACAGAAATTGAGCAGGTAAAGAGAAAGATAGCAATGGAAGCTCCGATCAGGGTTTTAGAGCAAAACATAGGAAGTGTTTGGATTGGGTTTAAGCACCTTGTATTCCAGTTATGTTTGCCAAGACTTCTGGCATGAGCCAGGCTCTGCGGTGGTAGATGCAGCACACGTAGAAATACAAGGGAAAAGAAGCGTGGTCTGCCTGCAAAATGGTCTGATTTAAAAATTTGGGAAAAAAAAATTTCTGGTAAAGGGCCATTACTGTTTCTGATTATAGGCGGGAACAGGAAACCCAGGGAAATGAAGTTTGTCGAAGGAATCTAGTGCTCTTCCCCCACCTCAGGCCCCAAAACAAGGTTTCCTGCACTCTAGCCTTAAAATCTCACACACCTATTGCAGGGCTCAGCGGCTGGGCTGAGCTCTGAGGTTTCCCTGTGACTTAGCTGCACCATTACTGCGTTAAAAACGTATTTATTTTAAGGCTCGGCAGTGCTGCTCCGGTGCAGCTGACGGTGCCGCCGCCTCGGCGCCGCGGCAGCGCGGGGCAGCGCAGCCCCTCTCCCCCTCTGGCAGGCGAGGGGCTGCTGCCCCGCGTCCCCGTCCCCGCAGCGGCACCGGGCACGGTGCATCTCACCACCACCTCTCTGGAGGAGCTGCTTGTAGGGCCAGAGCAGCGAGACCGGTCACGCAGATGGCCCCGGAGCCGGGCCACGTGCCCTTTTCCCACGGCAAAGGCTAGGGCGGGTTGGCAGAGCCCTTCGTAACGGGAGGAAAGAGGCTCCAAGACCCCTGTTTTTAGAGAAATACTCTGGTTTGTGCGTCTGTGCAATACAGCTGATACGCCGTGCCCTTATGGTAATAGTTTCATCTGGAGGCTTTTCAAAAAGAAGAGAAAGGAAAATGCTTTTCTGTATATACACTTTAAATGCAAGCTGCAACTTCAGGCCAGCACTCTGGGGTCTCCTCCGCTGAAACGTTAATATAAAAAGCCATCCAACACTGGACTTCCCTGAAAATGCATTCACCGAGGAAACTGCCTCATTTAAGTACCAGTTGGAGACCAAATCCCTGTGTACAGATACACTGAGCTCAAAGGCTACTGCTTTATAATGGCACTGCATTAGGCACAGGTGATTTTATTTCCTTTCCTTTCCTTTTTTTTTTTTTTTTTAAATGGGCAGTCTGGCATGTTATCTCTTCCTACTAATCTGAAAAACAAGGAAATTGAGCCTTTCCTTCACTTACAGGAATGTTAAAGTCACAATTTTCCCTACATTATTCTGGTAAGAACCTACCAAATGGCCTTAGCGTCGAGTCATAGTGCTGGTCTTGCCAAAAGCGGACGGTTATCTTTCCAGTCGCTGTGGTTTGTTATTCTTTCACCTCTGCTTTAGCTAATACACTTCCGAAAATTAGCGAAGTTTCTTCTGAATTCTAACTGAAAATAAATTATCTTTGCTCGGTCTATTTTCCATACCCCAAAGGCACCCACAGGGCAATGTCGCTTTCATGTACTTTAACTTCACTGTGAATGTTTCTAACACCTCTTCAAAGCCCCTCTGGCACTCGGCAGAGCTTCTCTCCCCACAGAGGCCAGAGTCCCGCAGGTGCAGAAGCGGTGGGAGTGCCTGCGAACCATCGGCCCGTCCCTGGGGATGCTCTCCGTGGGGGATGCAGCTCCCCGTCCCCACGGCCGCACCGCCCCGTGCCCCGCACCCTGAGGGCACCCCACGACAGCACGCGCGAGGCCGCTGCCGCCAGCAGGGACCCGCCGCCCTCCGCCCCTCGCCCACCCGCTAGCCTCAGCCTCCCGCCGCTGCGGTGGGCTGTGCTGGGGGAACCAGCCGAAGCAGGGACGCGAGCCCCGCTAGGAACACGGGCAGCCCCCACGCCTCGCCGTGGAGGGGCGCTCGGTGATTGCCCCGGCATTAGAAGAGTCCCAGTGACAGCAAGCACCGAGCCGCCGCTGCACCCCACGGCCAGCTCAGGGTACGCGCTGTGCAGGGGTTGATACGTGTCTAAAGGAGGACAACTGCTGGGATCATGCTTTCCTTTGAAATCTTATGTCAGCTCGTACAGCATCATTTCTAGATAATGATAACGGGTCTCAGCCATTGCCTATCAGTTCTCAGTGCAATTAATGAGCCTCTCCTGTGGCGTTGGGAAGTTAATATGAATTCATCGCCTGTCAGCTGAGGCACATCCGCCGCTCGACACACACAGGGACGTGCTCAGGGCGCCCTGCAGCTCTCCCCGCACTCCCTGCTCCTGCCCCCGCTCCCAGGCAGCTCTGGTCCCTTCAGCCTTGCCGTCATAGGAACGGCTCAAACAGCTTGCCCCAGAGACTCTCCAGAGCTGAGTCTAGGCTTACCTATTCAATGACAAAGAAAGAAAAAAGAAAATGGGCAAAAAGAAAGGAGGAGAGGAGAGGAGAGGAGGAGAGGAGAGGAGGAGAGGAGAGGAGGAAAAAAAGAAGAAAGAAGAAAGGAAAAAAGAAGAAAAAAGGGGGTGTGTGTGTGTGTGCTAAGAGAGGCAGAGCGGGGATGTTGCTCTGTCGCTGTAGGCCCCAGAGGAGGAGGCAGCCCACGGAGCACAGCGGGACACCCCGCTCCTGCCCTCACGTGCACGGGGACGGGACCAGCGCCTGCCCGCCGCCGCGTGCTGGGGCTCGGGCTGGGGTGGCCGCTCCCGGTGGCCCTCGGCTCCTTGGCCAGGAAGCGCTTGGAGCAGCAGCTGGGAGCACTGCTGGGAACAGGGCAGTCACCTGAAGGCAGCTGGTGCCCGGCCGGACGGGCCAGACCCTGCGGCGCGACGGCTGCGCCCGGGAGAGCGGCGACGGCTGCCCCGGCGTGCAGGGACAGCCACCCTCGTGCCAGGGCCAGGAACCAGCTGGCAGCAGCGAGCCCTGCAGCCGCCAGCATCCCTTCCTGTAGGAACACTTGCAGCTAAGCCACGCCAGGGCACCAGCCGTCCCGACCTCCGCGTGCGGTCACCCTGCCGCTCGCAGCCCAACTCCTACGGCAAGGAGCGCAGGAGCCTTACAGTCATGCACGTAGCTAACAAAGCCACTGCAGCACAGGTGCCTGCTCCTCGTAGTGACAGCAACGGGACGTCGGCGCAAAGTGTACAAAGGCAACGCCAGGCATCTGAATCAAGTGCAGTCAAGTTATTTATTATTCTTTAAACCAAACTGTAAAATTTCAAAGTAATTCAGACACAAATTCTGCTTCAATTTCTGCAGAAGAGGTGTCCTGCATGCCAGGGCAAAGACAACTTCTGAAGACCAGCGGGGGTGCTCTGGGAGCACGGAGGCCAGGGGCTCACTGCAGCTAAGGGCAGCTCTGGAAGCGCAGGATAAAGCTGGCGTGAGGGGTAAGGTTACGGCTCTGCAGGCAGGGAGCAGCTGTCTGCAAGAAACGAGCATTTTGCCCAAACCGGGACGCAGCCTTGGCTGGGTGAGTGTCCTGCTCTCCCAGCGCGCTAAGGTGGATGAAGCACTTGAAGTAAATTCCTTTTCAGTTCGGAGGTGAGACCCTCCACGGAAGCAGCTGGTACTTCCAGTGGCACCAGAAAAGTCCCCACGCTAACAGTTAACCACGGTCTCGGCATACCCAGAGGGAGCTGCATCTTCTCCCCCGTTTACTTTACCCGCTGCCCGATCACCGCAGAGTCGCTCCATGCAAACAGTCCCCCCAGCCAGCCCCCAGAGCGGGGCTGAGGGAGCACGCATTCCCACGGGCTGAACCATAAATCTATTAATTCCCACTTTTCTTAGGACCAGAACTCTCCTGTTTCTCAGATCCCACCATGTTTGACTCACTGTGCCATCTCTCATGCTCTCGACAGATACGAATGGCACAGATCCATACGTCAGTTTGGTACAGACTGATCGCAGGTTTTACATCAATATATGGGGAAAGTTTTAAAGGATTTGCAAAACATCCGTTCTGTGGCTGTGTCTGTTCCCTACGCGTGCCCTGCTTTGCATGTTTTGCTATCAAAAAACCTTCAACAAAAACAGGGTAAAAGAAAACCTCAAATGACAAGATGACTTTCCTAAGTTCTTAATCTTTACATAAGTTAACATAAATCAGATAGCGAGAATGATTACTCATACCCTTAAAATATGCTGTATTTTTAATCCTTTCTTCACTGAAATGCCAAGAAGAAGAGGAAAAACCAAAGCCATTTCAAAGAAGAGCTGTGCCCCCGGTAGGAAGTACGACTGTCACACCAACCTCAGCAAATCTCATTTTCTGTTTATGTGTATGTATATAATCATGCAAACGCAATTGCTTTCACACATTTGCAAAATAGTCCTAGTGAAGGGATTGTAAATTACGAAGCAAAGCTGCTGCAGGCTGTAGATAACCGCCCCTCGCAAGGATGCTGGTGCCGCCCTGGGCAGAGCAGCGTGGCCGGGCTCGGCAGCTCTGTCCTTGTGCCCAGGCCCCGCAGGGCTCGTCCCCTCCTGCCGCTGTTCAGCCTCACCAGCTCAAAACATTAATCCAGCAATTAGAAAATATGGAGTTACTGTTCTACGAAGAGTTCAGGAGACAAGCCCCACTCCAGGCAGATGACACGGTAATGATAATTATTGCCTTACATTATCAGAAACAGAGGAGGAATGCCAAGATATTAAACACAGGGCTTTGCAATAAGAAATTCTGGCAGGTTATTGCCATCGAACGGTCACTTTCCCTGTCTAAAAAATCTCAGTCAGTTCAAATAACAGCAGAGAGTTTTCTCTATAATGAATTCAAGGACAATTAGCTGGAATCATCCACTGAAACCTAAGATACCTCAGAGGAAGTGTTATGGCTTGCCATAAAAATATATATACTTCATTTGTTATACTCAAAATCTTGTTACAGGCAAAAGCAAGTGCACATCTGAGGTACCAGGAATTTATTGCTAGTCTAATTAACATTTTACCAGCCTAATCAAAATATGAGAAGCAGTTATTACTAGTCCAGTTACGACAGCACTAACACACTCCAAATTATCTAATCATTATTTTTAAATTTATTAAAAATACAGGGAAAACCTTCATAGCTAAATTCCCTGGTGTTTCTGCAAGGGGGAGCTCCCCAGCGCTGGGGCTCTGCTCCCGCCGGGACCCGCAGGGACCTCAGGCTGCTGGCACCCGCCGGTGCCTCTGCTCATCCCCGTCACAGTTCCATTAATTATGGGGTCACAGATGGTTCACACCAGCCAGCAGAGCTCCTTGTTAGCACTAGCAAGTAATTAACAAAAAAGCAGTTAAACTACAGCCAAAACAAACTCGGGCAACGGGCACCCGACCCCCGGCAGCCGCTGCCGCGGTGCAGACACGCTGACCCTCCCCACGCAGAGCCGGCGCGGGGCTCGAGAGTACGCGGTCGGTACCGAGCCCGCAGCTCTTTTTTAGCAAAATTAAAGTTAATGGGATGTCGGCTAGTTAATTTGGTGAGGAAAAACATTGAGAGAAGCTGAGCCATTGTAAAATATTCCGGGAAGATACCGCGGGGAGGGGGTACGCCAGGTGCTGAGTAAGCAAGGGTTCAGGACGCTTCTCACACCGGCACTTGGTACTAGTGTTACACCTCACGTCTAGATTAACTCTTGGACTCATTAAGAGTTTTCTTTGGTTTAGAAATCTTAAATGCAATGTACTTCTAGCTTTGGGCCAACTATTTTGGCAGCATCATTTCAAAGAACATACTCTCTGCAAACTGGCTTGCTGCGTCTGAGGCAGAGCCTTCAGAGCTGCCCGGAGGAACCCGCTCAGAGCTCGGCTCCGGGCTACCCGCAAACTCAGACAGAGGGCACAGATTTAAATTTTGCCTTTTAAGAAATTCATGCAGTCTAGTGCCACTGATATCAAAGCAACTGGATGTAAATTTGATATTCATATGTATTTTCTTGTTCAGAATAACTCCAAAAAGGATGACTAAATTACTTTTCATTCCAGCTTGGATCTGTGACTTTCTCACACATCACATGGATGCATTTGCCTGCCTCTGTGTTGTTTTTTCACCCCTCCAAGGTCAGGAAATATTTTCAGTCCAAGCTTACTCGTAAACAGCCAGGGACGCAGCTTTTCTAGCATTTTACAACAAGATATCTGCAATAAACATCATGACTGTCAAAAGTTTCTGAAAGGAACCAGAAGTAAAATATTGAAGTGACCCGTCGGGATCTGTTTCCAGCCCAGACTAACCCTTCATCCAACCCCACGCGAGGTCTCTGACCAGTCCGTAACCCCGCCGGCTGCGCAGCCCAGCCAAGAGCAGCCAGGCACTGTCTCTCACGCGACACCGTAATCCAGGGGAGGCACCAGCTGCTCTCTCCGCGCTCACCTGGCCTGACTCCGGGACCATATGGCAACTCACAGCACAGGATTTATTTCCTGGAGTCGAATGCAGCAGGAAAAAACGAGCCTGTGCAGAATAACAGGTCCAGCAGTGTGGTGACCTTGCGTATTCCCGTCGTTAGAATTAAGCTGGTACCTTCCCCAAAAAAACCAGTAAATAACAACTAGTTGAAAGTCAGCTCTTCTCGAGCCAGGCTGGATTCAGGGGACACGGTGATACTGGAAACAAGCCGTGTAAGTCACCGCATAATTCCTCGCTGAGGCTTACGCAGGTAAAGTGTTTAACATCACCAGGCAAGTGCAATTGCACCTTCCTTCTAGGCCCAGTTGTTTGGTTTCGACCCTTCTCTGCCCCCACACGTGTCTCCCTGCAGGTCCCTCCTCCCGCCCAGCCCAGGGGAGGATGCTCGCTGCAGTCCTGCTCCTCCAGCAGCACTGGCTCCTGCCCAGGGCTCGCCGCAGGCAGACGTCCACGCACCGGCAATCTGCTTCCCACGTTAGGGGTCCGCAGAGCCTGCACGGGACACCAAAAGTACAGGTGACAAATTCAACGCCCGGCGTGTTTTGTCTCTCCCATCCATCACCGTTTCTGCCAAGTCTGGCTCTCCTACCACCAGAAGAGGTGCTGGGGGAACGTCTACACTTTAGCTTCGTGAAGCTACTGAAGACAAAAGCCCACACATGAAAAAGCACTTCAGTGGTGATTTATTTTCTTAACACATTTTGATAGGAAAAATATACTTGCTATGACTTTGGTATCAGTGAGAACAACAACAGGAAATGTTCAGAGAACTGAAGAGGTTCCAGCCAGCAAAGGGATTGGAAAAAAGGTTCTTTAAAATAAAAGATATGCGTGTGTATATATATACACACACAAAAAAAAAACACAAATGAGCTGGTTATCCCACTTTTGAAATGACTGAGACCACTGTCAGGGCAAGGCTCCAAGTACCCTTGCTAAAAATATGTAAAATGCTTCTCCTGTAAAGCTCCCTTTTTCACTGCTCATTGATTCTGAATAGGGTGTAAAGATGAATAATGCTAAGATAAATTGAAAGCAGAAGGAAGATACACCAAAGAGGAAAAACCAAACCACCTTTTAGAGATTAAGAAGAGAAAAATGAGATGAAAAAGAACTGTTAAAAATTACAATATTTATTTTTTCACATCAAATAATTACATCCACCATAGAGAGAATCTGGAACAGCAGAAAGAAACACCAGTTCCTCCTGCTTACACTATTATTTCTGAAGTATTTTTGTTGCTTCAGACACAGGCTTGCAGCTGGGGGAGAAGGGAAAGAGGCTCGATGCGAGCAGCCGCAGGACGGGCCGTAGCCTGTTCAACGGCAGCTCCAGCGAGAAGGGACCGAGAGGCCGGCGGGCGGTTGGCACGGCGTGGGCCAGGCAGCGCTCAGCCTCAGCTCCGCGACGGCGGCGGGCGGCCGGGGAGCCCCCGTCGCCTCCCCCCTGGGCAGAGGGAAGCTGCCGTGCCCCAAGGCAGCCACCTGGCGCGGCTGGGCCTCCGCCTCGCCCGTGGCGCCCAGCAAGGCACCCTGCGCTTCGGCAGGGTAGCGGGAGTGAGCTGAGACAGCTCCCTTCTCACAGCCCTCCGTCCTCCGTTGGACACTGCCAGGCCATCACCTGTCCCTCAGTGCCTTGCAGTGCCCCGAAGCGTCTAGCTGCCCAGCAGCACGCAAGGGAAGCAGTACCCCACGCCCCTGGTGGAAGAGTTAATGTAAAAACATACCACTGAAGTGTTGCGGATTCCCCTCCGCCCTTTTTTTTCTTTTCTTTAAAGCATCAGTATGTGCTTGGGAACTGGAATGCATTTGCCTGGGTCAGAGGTGGGCTGCATTTTACTATTTTACCATGCAAGGATGGAATCTACCAGAATACCTTCTTACTCCATCTCTAGTTCCTCCACACAAAATAATGACCAACATACAATCCTCTACAAACCTCTAATCAGCTCAGCTCAATTCTCTTTTTAAATGACCTTTTTTTTTTTTTTTTTAAAGGAATCACAGGGATTTGGGTTTTCAGAAAGGCTCCTCCATCCCAGCCAGCCAAGCTGCACGTGCGGGTAGACAGAAGGCACTAACGGCTCAGATCCTGGGGCTGGGGGTGCCCAACCAGGGCCAGGCTGCTGCCGGAGCCGGACCACGCTTCCCACAGGCTGGAGAGACGATGAGCCATCTGGGATTCTTCTTAAACTGGCTGAGGGGAGAGAAGAAGGGAGCTTGTTAAAATAGAAATCCTGGGCAACTTCATTGTGAAATCTGTTGAGCAAAAGCAAACCATCAGGATGGAGCACCCACTCAGTATGCACCACTATCTTCGTGCACTCAGCTTCGCAGGGGCCAGCGCTGCTGTGAATGGTAATAAGTATTTTATTGTAAGTGACAGTCACTGACTGTTGTTTCATGCCACAAATACACTTCATATAGAGCAGATGGAAAATACCTGAAGAATTACAAATGCCTTTTGATAAGATCCCCACAAGAGCCTATTAAGGACACTTGATTTTGCTCCGCAGTCACTATTGATATTAGAACCAACTGGGAAGAACGACTGAAGTGGCAGCAAGTACCTCCCCGGCGGAGCAGACACATCCCAAGCTCGACAGCGGTGGAAGGACGGGCAGAGCACGGCGAGTGGAGGCAGCGTCCTAGGTCAGCGCCTAAACACCCGGGCGAGTGACCCACGGAGCTACCGCATTTAGAATCACAGAATCGTTAAGGCTGGAAAAGACCCTTAAGATCATAGAGTCCAACCGCTAACCTGTCACTGCCAAGCCCACCACTAAACCATGTCCTCAAGCACCACATCTGCCCTTCCTTTAAATACCTCCAGCGATGGAGACTCCACCACCTCCCTGGGCAGCCTGTGCCAGGGCCTGGCAACCCAGGGCTTGCAGAGCCCAGCAGGGTTCTGCCGCACCAGAGGAAAACCCCTCCGTCCAGAGGGATAAACCCCGGAGCCTTCAGCCTGGAGAACCCACAGGAGCTGGAAGCCAGCTGCGTGGTGACCACGATTATTCTCACAGAGTTCAACAGCAGAGCATCACAGCATCACCTCACTGTCAGCACCGTTTAATTACATTTACAAAGGGGCCCCAAGACTCACGCCCGGCCTTTGTCACACTTCCCGCAGTGGTTTCCTTATGCTTGCAGTCACTGTCAACATCTTCCAAACCAGCCCAAGGTGACGTGCTGTGGCTGGAACAGTGAAACACAACAAAGGAAAGCCTTTTTAACCAAAGGACACTGCATGCCTGCCCTGTACATGCTCAGTAACAGGATTGTTTGGTTGTGGGGTCTCTTGTTTCACTGTTCCGTAAGTGCCTACTTCTGCACATTTGTCTTCTGAAGATAAAACCACCATTCTCGTAGCAGCTGAACTCTTCCTTTCCACCATTTCTTCAAAAGGGGTGGCTGGTGTGATTTAAGACTCTTTTCCCCTAGGTCCACCTCAAGGAAACCTCGCAGGTGGCACAGTGGGACAAGAGGCTTCATCCGCTGACTTGCTCTTCATTTTCCATGCTGGGCAAAAATAGCTGCTTAAAAGCAGCAAAGGCAAATGCAATGGGTTCATGAATGGGTTCAATTCATTTGGTTTCTTTCCAAGAGTAGAAGGTTTCTGTTTAGAGGGAAGTACTTTTTGTTACCACAGATTGACAGAACCACAGGAATGGCCTCAGAGTCCCTGAGGAGCCCCTGCCCAAGCAGGGCCTGTGCCGTTCCCGGCAGAGGTGTCTGCCCCAGAAGCAGCCCCCTGCAGACAGGACAGTCCTCCAGAGCGAGCAGCCCCGGGGCACCCCAGCCCCGCCACCGGGCAGATCCCTCCTCTCTACTCAGGCCACCTGCTCTGCAAAGCCAAGGTGTGTTTCCCCATCCGTCAGGGACACTGAGCTGATTATTCCTTTCCTCTTTCAATCACCATCCCCTTTCCTCCTTAAAACACATTTGAATATGCAAATATTTGAAAACACAAATATCAGATTATTTGATAGCCCTCAGTCCCTGAATGTCACTTCTTGGTTTATATTTAATCAAAAAATCAAATCACCTGCTCTTTCCTGAGAGACTATTTTTATAGATGGCTAATCATGCCATCCCTGGACCGCCCCCAACCTGCCCACCTCCTCTAATAGAGGGAGGCCAAGTTGGACCTGCAGCCAAGGAGGAGTCCCTACACTCCTCTGGGGAGCAGAGGCAAGCCTGCCCATCTTGCAAGACCAAGCCTCCACGGTCTGCGCCCTCGCTGCCGTGTGCGGGGGCCTTGAGCATCCCTGCACACCCTCATCCCCCCAGCCTGCGCAATGCAGCCCCCGCAGCACGCCCGAGCTCCGCTCCTTGCGCGGCTTGCTTTAGTTCTGCAGCCTCGTTTTCTGGATCACAGGCGTGCTGGCTGGGATCAGCGAAAGCCCTCTCAATCTCGGCTCAAAACACAGGCTGTGTTCGCCAGCCACAGCAAGGAACTCCAGAAATCAGGCAGCCCTTTTCTCTACCAGAGCAAACCTGGCGCCCGGTCAGGCTCACAGTCCACAGCTTTGCACACTCTTGCTCTCGTGACAGCTCTGGATTGGGGCGGGGGGTCATTCTTTTGGAGACAGAATGCAGAAAGGAGCATCTCCCATCTCCAGCCAGCCCTGCCTGTGAGTGCCCACCCAACGCTGGGCGTGAAACCGCGATACCGACTCCTGCACGCAGCCAGGGCAGCCAGCTGAGCATCCGGCGGGTCTGCAAACCCGGGTCCTGCCAGAAGCTGGGAAGGCTAGCCGCAGACGAAGCCTTCACCCCGCGAGCAGGGGGCTGTGTTTTGCCAGCCGCGCCTGTCGGCACTCCAGGAACGCAGCAGCAACAAAGCCCACACGTTCCTCCGACACAAAAATACCTCTGCGTGGGCTGAGCTGCGCGAACGCTCCTTCCGCACCAGCATCCACGCTGTCACGACAGGCAGGCGAGACGTAAAAATAGCACTCCCCATCTCCCGCTGCCTCTCTCCAGGCTGAGAGCTCGGTCTGCCAGAGGGTTACGTGTGCCAGGGCGGCCGGGCAGCCGGTCCAGCGCTGCCAGGGGAGGAAACGCCAGTGCTCGTGGCCCCCACCCTGCGCATCATTCTCTGCTTCCATCGAGGCAGGGCACCAGCGGGGAACCAGCGCTCCCCGGGCAACAGAGCTCTGCTTGGCATTGATCAGCACAGATCATCTTGGTGGTGTGGAGACAAAGACCAGGGTTCAATGCCATCGTTGGAAACCAGTTCATCTCTGAACTGCACCAGGTATTGGCTAAAAAAGCAAAACAGAATAGAAACGGGGGGAACTGTATTCTGAAAGGCTTCAAAACTGGCATATCATGTCTGTTCAGAGGCTGAACCCTGAGCCTGTCTAAAACAAGTTTGAGCTACAGCAGCAAGACAGAGTCCAAAGGAGCAAGGAAAAGGTGAAGGCAACCCCTTCACCTAAGTGTGCACACGTAACCCTCTGTGCACCTTCCGCAAGGCTCTGCTGCACCATCTGATCCTGCTCTGACCCACGTGGCGTGCAGGGCAACGCTCAAATACAGTCAGACACTTTTTCCCTCTTCCCAAGGAGCTGCAGCCACACACACGGGCCGTGAGGGGGGAAAAGCAGCTTGCGGGTAGGAGCTGCTGCCAGCAGTGCCGCTGGCACAGCCGTCACAGGTCAGCCAGGGCAGAGGGGTCAGTGCCAGTCACCGCTGGGACAGGCTGTACCGTCAATCCCTCTGCTAGCTCCCACACAGCCCTCGGGCTGAAACCGCCTCTCCCCTGCAGCTGAGAACCCAGGGTGAGCAGCCAGAGCCTTTCTGCCATCTCCCCAGGGTCTGTTCCTCCATCTCCCGCTACTCCCCAGCACAGTGTTTATCATGACACTTATCACAGAACTCGGTTCTGGTAACACTGAGCAGAAAATAACCCCAACAGACCCCTCTGCAGCACTGGCTGGCAAGATGCGGCACAAGCCCTTTCCTGGCAGAGGTGCAGCAGCAAGAGCCTGCCCCTGCCCTGAACTCACACCTCCCCCAAAGAGCAGACCTGCCGTGTTTGCTCCACACCATGCAAGCGTTCAGCAAAAAGCATTTCATAAACTCCATCTGCCACCGCACAACAGCAGCTTCTGCTGTTTGTTCAGGAAAGGGGTGAAGGTAGAAAATTTTTAGCAGCTGGATGGGTTTTCACGGCGCAAACGCAGAAAGAGCAGAGCAGAACAAACCGCGCCACTTACCCAGCACAAGTGAGATGCACAGAGCGTGCCAGGGCCAGAGGCAGCCTGAGGGGACCTGCCCGCATCTCACACTCAACAGAGGTCAGGGTTTGCTCTGTGTGGGCAGAGGAAAGGGAATCTGAGTCTGTGTGTCTACATAAAACCCCGAGTCAGCCGCTGCACCCCTGGAGAGGAGATGTCCACGTGCACGTTTGCTATTGCTGTTGCCTTCTCCTGATGCCTGGTAGCCTGGCCGAACAGCACCCCTTGGTGCGAGCACACGGGCAGGATCCGCATATGAGCCCCTGCACATGGGTGCATCCATCGCCCAAGTCTCAGACCTGTTCAGACCACAGCGAGCCCAGCGGCCCTCCCCCAACCCCCGGGCAGGATTTGAAGCCCCACAGCCCAGCACCAGGCCCCCAGGAGGTGCCCCCACAGCCAGGCTTGCAGCTGGGGGCAGAAAGCCCCAGCATGAGAGCACCCATCCCTCTGACTGGAGGCACAAGGGCTACTAAAAGAAGTAGGCAGGATCAAACACTGGCTTTTGTCCAGCTTCCAGCAGCCGAGGGGCTTGCGGCGATGAAGAGCACGTCAGGAGCTGTGCATTGAGCAGCTGGCCATGCACCGCCTGACCGAGCCATGGGGTGCGAGCCCTCGGGCTCTGCCCGTGCTCGCCCAGCACTCGGGACTCTGGTTTCAGGGGAACCATGGAAATACAACTTCACAGAGCTAGAACAAGCCACACTACCACATGCTCCTTCTGGGCCACACACCCCTCCTCATACACCACTGCTACCGTCAGGGTTAAGTACACGCAGTGTGCACCGCTGCCTTGTGGTCAGTAGGTCGTAAGCAAAAAAGCACGCTTGTCTGGAAGGGCCAGCTAAAGGTCGTGCTAGTTTTCGTAACAGATGGGGTTTTTATTCTAGACCTAAGCATGGAATAAATACGCATGTATCTTCGTTTCACAAGGTCACGTGGCTTTGTTAATCCAGGAAGAACAATTAACCTACAGCTGCACTCGTGTAATTTTGGATGTAAACAGGTAGCGGAGGCAGTTTAATGTCAGGAGCTCTCGCGGGACGGCAGCAGAGGCAACGGCGCTTTCCCTGGCGCCCCGGCTGCACCGGGCAGCAGCACTCGCTGCTCTGCCAGGACGCTTCGCGCTGACCCTTCGCACTAAGGAAACTGCATTTTTCTGCGAGGTTATTTCCAAACGTTTCCATTTACCAAGCCCCCCCCCCTTTTAGGATCATAAGAGTTCTACAGCATTTCCGTGTGTTCTGAGGCATTTGGGGACGAAGCTAGCAGGCATGACCCCACAGCTGAACCACACCAAAACCATGCGCCCTTACTGTGGAAGGAAAGCCTCCACTCTTCACCTGCACCCATTCTGAGATCTTATTTTAGCATCTACATTTCAAATCCCTGACCAGCTAGGGCTGGAAAGGGACTGATGAGCTGCCATTAACTACCGCAACAGGAACACAACCTTTGCCACTAAGCAGCAGCCGGTGATGAACCGGGAAGTCCTTTCCAAGACCCTGCCTGTCCTCCTCTCGGCAGTGTTGAAGCCAGCCTTTGCCTTCGGGGTAGCATGCGCGGGGCCGGTGGTAATTATTGCACTGCGGCCACGGGCACGTCCTCCGCCACGGCCCAGCAGCCACGTGCTGAGGTTCGCACGCCCACCAGGTCACGCACTGTGTTCAACACCAGCAAACAGGAGCAGATTTCTCCACGCAGCCTCCCCCAACACCCTCTCATGCACCACAAGCCAAAGTCCCAGTTTTTATAGCGGGCAGCCTGAACCAAGGGGCTGGTGCTGTACCTTTGCTGGTGCAGCACTATCTGCATCTCCTCTAACTGCTGCATTTAACCCATCATTTATTAGTCAAATTCCTGTTGTCTACACCTAAAGCACTCAGTAACGAGTTGTTCTACGGTGCCATTAAACACCGTTTTGTCTAATTGCTGGTAGGCCGGGGAGAAGGGGGTGGGACAGCACCCCAGCACTGCTGGAAATTCGGAGAGCAGGGCAGGCACTCACCTCCGCAAAGCCAGAGCACACCGGGCCAGCACGCCCACACCCCTCGGGCAAAGTCGGCACAGGATTAATAATGCTGCCTCTACTTCCAAACAAGAGACAGATTCAGCTCTTCCATATTGCAGGGATTTTTTAAGTTCAGTTTATTGCAGCCTGTCAAAAATGTTATTTGCAATTTGTACCCTGCTGTATCACTTTGAAGTATAACCTGCATCTCCACATACAAGCTAAACCAGTGATTTGTTCATCTAATGTTAGGAAGTAATAGGGACAGAAAAGATACTTGTGCACTACATTTATCTACGACATCAGCAAAAATATACAGATATATTTCAATCCTGTTTAAAAAGCAGCATTGTTATTCAACAGTTGCAGACAAAAGTTTATCCAGCACAAGTAGCAGGAACTACAACGCAGCATATTCTAAAATGCTATGACTTAGTCACCACCACAGAGACATGGTGGGATGACTCTTACGGCTGGATGCTGCAATGGATGGCTATAAGCTCTTCAGAAGGGATAGGCAAGGAAGGAGAGGCGGTGGGGTGGCTCTGGATGTTAGGGAGCACTTTGACTTAGCGATTGTGATGATAAGGTCGAGTGCTTATGGGTGAGGATGAGGGGGAAGGCCACCAAGGCAGATACCCTGCCGGGAGTCTGTTACAGACCACCTCACTAGGATGAAGAGGTAGATGAAGCATTCTACAAGCAGCTGGCAGAAGCCTCACAATCATTATCCCTTGTTCTCGTGGGGGACTTCAACTTACCGAATGTCTGCTGGAAATACAACGCAGCAGGGAGGAAACAGGCTAGGAGGTTCAAGGAGTGTGCAAAAGAGACCTTCCTGACACAGCTGGTCAGTGAGCCTCCCAGCGGAGGGGCCTCACTTGACCTGCTGTTCACAAACAGAGAATGACTGGTGGGAGATGTGGCAGGCGGAGGCTGTCTCGGGCTCAGTGACCATGAAATAACAGAGTTCTCAATTCTTGACAAAGTAAGGAGGGGGTCAGCAAAACCACTGCCATGAACTTGTGGAGGGCAGACTTGGGCCTGTTCAGGGCACTGGTTGGGAGAGTCCCTTGGGAGACACTCCCGAAGGGCAAAGGGGTCCAGGAAGGCTGGGCTTTCTTCAGGA
Source organism: Phalacrocorax carbo (assembly GCF_963921805.1). Classification (NCBI taxonomy): domain Eukaryota; kingdom Metazoa; phylum Chordata; class Aves; order Suliformes; family Phalacrocoracidae; genus Phalacrocorax; species Phalacrocorax carbo. The sequence continues at coordinate 39,137,458 of NC_087521.1, forward strand.
AGGAAGTCTCGAAGGCACAGGAGCAGGCTCTCCCCAAGTGCCACAAGATGAACCAGCAGGGAAGACGACCGGCCTGGCGGAATGGGGAGCTTTTGCTGGCACTCAGGAAAAAAAGGAGAGTTAACCACATTTGGAGGAAGGGGCAGGCAACTCAAGAAGAGTACAGAGACCTCGTTAGGTCACGTGGAGAGAAAATTAGAAGAGCAAAAGCCCAACTAGAACTCAGCCTGGCTACTGCTGTGAGGGGTATCAAAAATTGTTCTTAGAAATACATTAACAACAAAAACAGAGCCAAGGAGAATCTCCATCCTCTGTTGGACATGAAGGGGAACATTGCCACCGAGGAGGAGGAGAAGGCTGAGGTACTTGATGCCTTCTTTGCCTCAGTCTTTAACAGTCAGATAAGTTATCCCCTGGGTATTTAGCCCCCTGAGCTGGAAGCAGAACAAACCCCGCATCATCCAGGAGGAAGCAGTTTACGACCTGCTGCTCCACCTGGACACTCACAAGTCTCTGGGGCCGGATGGGATCCACCCGAGACCACTGAGGGAGCTGGCAGAGGAGATCGACAAGCCACTCTCCAGCATTTACCAGCAGTCCTGGTTAACAGGGGGGGTCCCAGACGACTGGAGGGTTGCCCATGCGAGGAAGTGTCCTCAAGCTGTGTCAGGGGAGGTTTAGATTGGATATTAGGGAGAATTTCTTTACTGCAGAGCGGTCAGGCCCTGGCACAGGCTGCCTGGAGAGGTGGGGGAGTCACCGTCCCTGGGGGTGTTCAAAAAACATGTAGACGTGGCGCTTCAGGGCATGGATTAGAAGGCCTGGGGGGCTGGGTTGGTGGTTGGACTTGATGATCTCAGAGGTCTTTGCCAACCAATTCTATGATTCTATAATAATAGCAGTCTTCAGAGATTACTCTAATTGTGGTGTCAGATATATTGACTATTTAATGACTTCAAAACCTTCACAGCACACAGCTGGCAAAGCTCTGTGGAGCATACGAGCACCAATCTGAGAGCACCCAGGGACTGACTGTCACCGCACTGAGAGCCACAGCCTGCTCTCACTTTTTTTTGAATATATTTTATGAACTGCTGTGCAAGGACTGTCACATCAGTCTGAACCCCAGGTTAGATTTTATAAAGAAAGAAGTTCTCAGAAAGCTACAGCTATTTTTCTTTTACCTCAATAATATTTTTAATACAATTACCAGCTCAGTGTTCTTTTTAGTGTTTGCGTTCCACCTACCTGTTATAACTGGTTTAAATCTGACAAAAATACTAGACACTCATATTTGTTTTAAATTGTCTCTGATTTTGGTGAACTGCACAACAAACAACATACACAGGGAAGGAAATCTTTCCTCTAAAGGGGTTGTGAGGGCGGCAGGTTTCAGAGGGCAGCGCATCAGCTGTAAGCACAGAGCACTGCGCACCCAGACAAGCTGGGCGGGCAGCCTGCCCTGGGGCCAAAACACTTCTGAGAAGCAAGCCATGGGCTGCGCTTGGTTTTGCAGTTACAGTTAGATGAGCCAACGTTCAGGGTGTGAGAGGAGTGATCTGACACAGGAGGTGATGCCTCCAGACCAGTGCCCAGAGATGTACTTGCCCAGACTGGGCCCCTTCTTACACCATCCCAGTGAGCCCAGTGCCCACAGACCCTCAGCACTGCAACCCTCCACACCCTCCCAAATGCAAAAGCAGTAAGAGATCAGAGAAAGTGAAAAAACAAAGACACAGAAGACCAATCCCCCCCTCTTTTACAGCCAAGGAAACAAAAGCTCAGCAGGCTTTTTGCCTAACTGAGGCAAGCACTAGGCATCAGGAGTCCTGCATTCCTAGAAATAAATACCACCCAGGAACAAAAGCTCAACAGCCTTAGACCAGGGAACTGAGCCCACCTAGCCTGAGGGTAAAGCCCAGACAGACAGAGCTGCTGTTCTTGCACTGCTCACTTTTTCTGTGAAGCACCAGAAACAGCCACTTAACAGAGCCAGGGCCACTGGTGCCTGCGCAAGAAGCCACACTGTCTTGGATCTTCAGCCTCCCGCAATCTATTAACATCCAAAAGTTCAGAAGTTTTGTGAGCTTCTGTATAGAAAACCTAAGCTATTGACAGGAGACCAGCTTATGAACATTGCCCTGGGAGCAGAGCTCTGAGCCTTGCAGGGCCGCACAAGCCACCTCCTAGAAGGGCTCAGCTTTGCTAAGCTGTGTGACACAAGGAGGCACCAACACAGCAGGGACCCCCTAAGCCAGGGCACAGCCCCCAGGCACCTGCAGGGTCAGGGCTCTGCCAGCACCGAAACACAGGGAAGCAAGAAGCTGCTGCCCTCCCCCAGGCAATACGCAGTTGTAGAGCCCACTCCTGGGCACACATGCAAGCAGGACCAGGGATTGCTGTGCAAGCCATGGGCCTGGGGGGTTACAGAGCAGCTGGAAAGAAGCTGTTCACACAAACCCACCCAAAGTACCAACCTGTGCGTGCTTTCCTGACTGCCCACGCTGCACAGCACAGCTCAGAGCCGCTCTCAGACTTTGGGGCTGCTTGCCTTCCTCCAGCACGGGCAGCACTTGTACGGGGCTCTCATCACCTTCCCCTGAGGGAGAGGCTGCCCAGGACACACTCTGGGGTGGCATCTCTTCCTTTTTATAACTTGTCCTTTCACCCCAGCAAAGCAGACAAACATCCCTCATGCATTCAGCTGCTCCTGGGAAGCCTCTGTAGGTTAACCCTAGCGCTGCTCCCAGCCCAGCTTCACAAACCAAATGAAACACAACCCCTTCAGCCCACCCCTCTTCCTTATTGCCCTCCCCAGGCCCAGCTGGGCCACTTTTATAGCAGGTCACTGGTGGGCTGGTCTGCAGGCTGGGAGGGCAGGCAGCTGGTTGCTGTCACCCTCATCCCACCAGCTGCAGCAGGCACCGCTCGTTGGCCGGCTCTGGGCTTCATTGCCTAGGACAGGGCACAGTCAGTCACAGCCCTGGGAGAAAACACAAGCACACATTCGGTGTTTTGGAGGCACTTTCGATGTCGCGTGCGCTTCCCCTCGCGATGGGTTAGTTAGCAGCCCATGCCTGCTCTGGGAGGGGACGTCACCATCCCCGCCAAGATCCCCCGGGGCTGCGGAGCCTCAGTGTGACGGCAGGGGAGCCGGCCGGGCACACGGGGCACCCGTGCCTCCTGCAGACTGAATTAACCGAGACAGTGAGTTATGTGCCAAGGCACGGGGTGACTGGCCTGGTGGCAGATGTCCCAGGAAAGCTGGCTGTCGGCTAGCTGGAACGTAACGGACCCACCTTCCCATACAAGAGGGGCCACAAAAGGCAAACAGCAACGGGAGGGGGAGAGCCCCGCCGCTGCAGGCGCTGCTGGTGATGCTGCATCTGCTTTACCACCGATTCAGACCCAGCCTCACACCATGTCTGCCTTTGCCCCAAAGGCCGGGCACAAAACGCTAACACCCAAAAACCTGTTTATCGCACTAACGTTCAGGAAAGGTTCGGTCCCGGCAGCGAATTACCCACTGCCACCACGTTTGTCCTCTGAGACAGCAACAGGAGATCAGTCCAGACAGAGATTAGATTCCATGTATTTTAAAATTCAGTAGGGTTTTAGGACTTTAAAGGTCAGACAATTTTTTAGGGATGGATACTCCTAAATAATGATGATGAATATTAGACCACTTAGAAAAGAACGAATATTTAAGAGCTGTGTAATTACTGCCATTCAGAAGCATGAACACAGATGCGTCAGTGGGTATTGCAACCTGAAATAATTCCAAAGGACCATGCTATTTCCAACGTAACTGGAGAAAGGGGTTGCCATGTCATTAATCAACAGTGAAATGTCTACATCAAGGCAGACGACAGCAGCATGGTGACATCCTCCTTATCGCAGGCATTTTTTACTGTCTCACAGCCAGGGAAGGTCTCTGCGGAGCCTGTTTGACAACTGTCATCCAATGGCTCGTGTCAACGCTGAACCGGTCCACCTTGGATTTCATTGTGTACAAAAGAATTTATCGGGAAAGCTACTGGAAAACATGTGATAACTTAAAAGGTGACCTACAATTCAAAGAGTAAAGTTTTTTCCCACTGTCCTTAGAACTCACAGTGTATCTCGGCTGGGTGAGAACTGGGGGGTGCACTCGCCACCTCTGTTTGTGCAGGTCCCCTTGCAGCCCCAGGCACACCGGTAGCTGAGAGCTCTCGCCATGGACCCCGAGCCCACGGTACGCAGGTGGAACTGCGGCCAGGTGGTGGGACTCCTCCGAGGGGGGCTCCTCCGAGGGTGTTTGCCGCTTCCTTGTGCTTTTGGGAAGGTCAGTACCACCTCTCCTACAACGGGCTGTCGCAGGCTGAGGAGGATGAGCCCGACAGGGAAGCTTTTCGAGCCCCGAGCCCTCACCTTGGTGCCCCTGAAGGGAGCTTGCCCTTTGCTGGAGTTCCTGGTGCAGCCTTGCCTGGGTAGTACGCCGGCATCACGGGTGCGGAGGCACGGGGAGACGTTCCGCTCCAGCAGACGAACAGAGAGTGACAATCTCTTGCATCCTCCTTCTGGAGGCTCGAACTCACCCCTGGCTTTTCTGGTTGCACTTGTGGTACGTGAGACTTGGCAGGGACCGGCTGGGGAAGCCGACACCAGAAAGGGGCCATCAGCAGGGTGAGCGGGGGGGTGCCCTGCCAGGCAGGGCTCTGGGCAGCGCCAACCGTGTGACCCAGGAAAGCGTGGCTGGACCTTCTGCGCCTTGGTGACCAAAGCTTCACCGCTCACACTTCCCTCCAGGGCCGAACGAGCGCACGGGGAGGTGTCTTAACTCATGGGCAGCAGCTGCGATGAACGCGCTACCGTGTGCCTCGGGCGCGGGCCCCGCTGCCGCGCATCCCCACGTGTGGCACAGCGAGGGCTTCGCGGAGCCGTGGCCGTGGGCCGGGGCTGGCGCAGCCCCCACGGCACCAGGACCCCGCGCCTGGCAGAGGCACGGCACCCCGGCCTCCCAGAGACCCCACTCAGGGGCCGGCAGGCTCCTCTGGGATGCCAGACCGATGTTTTCTTGGCTTTACCCCCAATTCTGGCAAGTATTTTCTGGGGTTTGTTTGTTTGGTTTTTGTTGTTTTGTTTTGGCCATAGAATTGCTGAAATACTTCTTTACTAGATTAAAACTGTTTTGACCTCTTGGTTTCAACCTTCATCAGAACAGGTATAGGAGTGACTCGTGGCTGGTGTCACTCAGCTATAGCTATGGTTTTGCTGCAACAGTTTTTGTTTGAAGCACCACTTCCGATGAGATTACAGCGTTGGGAACACACCAGTCAGGCTACTGGGAATCATTTCCACGTTCCCATACTGTTCACCCACTTGGTCAAATAACATTTTCTGAATGTTTTGAGACTTGTACTCATCACTAAGGGTCAGAGGCAGTTTCCCTTTCCTTCCCCTTACCTTGGTTGGGTCCTGGAGATGCAGACTGCTGCTCGCTCCCTGCAGGCAGGACCAAGAGCAATGGGTGCATTCCAAGGGAAATGGCAGCAGGCGGCTGCTATTTCGGTAGAGGGACTGAAGGCTTTGGTTTCCCCACATACCCAGTCATTCCTACTGTATCTTTGCTGACAGATAACAGCTGGACACATTTTCACTGGCAAGGAAGGCTGATACTGCACGTGCTACACCTTCATTACTATCAGTCCTGTCCCCCAAACCTGTTGCTGCGTAGGTTGTTCTGGGACACGGGCATGGTTGTGACTGGTCACCTCTTGTCCCGGGATAGTCTAATGCGTTCCCTTCCCACACCTGACAGAGCCTGGTATCCTAGGGCAGAGTCCTAAAGATTTTCTGAGACATGAATACATAATGTAATAGACGTCGTAGGGAAAAATTGCCCGAGGCGAGGGGTGAGTCGCAGTGCCCAGTGAGCCCGAAGGCACGCTGGGCGCCCTCCCCTTTGGCAGGGGCAGCCTTGGAGGAACGGGCACGGAGTGACAGGCAACCACAGCCCGCACAAACCCTCCCACTGAGCCGTCACTGTGGTCGCAGCGACACCATGCACATTTTGCCCTGGTGTGCAATACCCCGACTATCAGGGTGAAGAAAGAGGAGTTGGGGAGGGAGAAGGAGATTGAACAGGAATAATTACAAGGGGGATGGCAGGAGTAAGGCACACCAGCTGAACGAGAGCAGGTATGGCACACTCTACAGGTATGCTAGTAAGAAAAACACCTAGGGGTGAAAAAAGTTATGTGTCATGAGGCAGTATCAGCATAAAAGAAATTCCATGAGCAGGCAGCAAACAGAAATGTTTGATGGACATCTTAGAAAGATCCCTCAGGAGGCTCTGCAGAGAGAAGAGATCTAACTAGGCTTTGAGCAGGGCCTGATTCATTTAGGGGCAAGATTACGTGATGCTGTTCCCTGCAACTGGAAAGGAGGGGACTGAATATCTACAGCCACCATTTCCAGTCCTCCTCGCTCCCACCGTCTGACTGTTTCTGTATTCAATTCCCATCCTTTTAATTTTCACGAGGCTCTTTGGATGAAGACAAAATTCTGCTCTGTCACCGTGCCCACCTTGCGCCGCTGGGGAAGGTGTCGTCACCCCGTACAGACGCTGATCCTGCAGCTGGCTCTCAGCAGCAGCAGTCTGGCACATGCAGACCCCATCCAAGGTGTTGAAAGGGTGCCGGGCGGCTGACAGCATGTTCATCAGCTGCCTGGTGTCCTTCTGTGGTCCACAGGCAACGTGTGCTCTCCTGGGGTCTTCCTGGGTGGCCCCGTGGGTAAGGAGCACCAGCTGCTCTGGCAGCAGTGGCTGTCCTGGGGGCTTCCTGGACCAGATGTTACCACCTCATCTTCTCCCCCACTGGCTTTTGCTGATGAGCTTTCAGAGCTGACACTGGAGAGCAGCCCTGGACTGGGGTGTAAGCAGGAACATGCCACTCAACCTTTACCACCAAACTCCAGCAGCGGGCTCCGAGTCTGCGGTGGGCTCTGCTAGGATGGAAGGAAATAGGAGAGGCAGCAAGAAACGGAGCCAGGGAAGCCCGTTTGTGTCCCATGTAAGCTTCCCCCAGCCCATCAGCAGACATTCCACCTTGCACTGAGGACAAGCCTGTCGGCAGCCCCCAGCTGGAGGAGCACTGAGAGGGGACCGTGCTCGCATGTGTCCAGGGAGCCCGTTAAACATGGTCTTAGGCCAGTCTAGGGGAAATTACTAGTAACCGCAAAGGAAATCCTCTTCCAGAAATGGCCGGTGATGATGCTTCAGGAAATCAAGTGGGGTAGAACCTCATCATGTGCAGGGACGATGGGCAGGGCTGCCACACAAGCCAGCCCACGGCAACGACTTCCTAGTGGCAAGCTGGGTGGTGCTGAAGTGTCCCGGTTCCCGGGGCTGGGGGATCTCAGGAGGTGAGCTAGTCCCACACCGAAGCAGGAGGTGCACAGGGGCACCGTCACGCACCTTGGCGCACGGCAGCGGTAGGTGGTCTGCAGAGGTGTGTAGGGAGCAACCAGCGTGCAGGTCTTGTAAAATGAACTCTCTGAATCAGTAAGGGCAGGAGGACATTTACCAGCATCGCAGTGAGTAGGGCTCAGCAGGTTCTTCAGCTATTTTCTTTCCACACACGCTAAACAATGGACACCGGCACTGGATGTGTGAACAAAATGGACGGTTTTTCAGATTTCTGTGAAGGTGCCTGTGGAAATCCCACACCTGCGGTAGCAATCAGGAGGCTGGCTTGCGATGCACACAACTCCGGCACGGTGCATATCCCCTGCTCAGATGGAAACATCCCAGAGGAGCCAACTCCATGCTGTTCCAGGACCCGGCCATCCTAGAGCAGATGGACAGCCTGGAAGTGCTTCTGCAGTTGTATACAGTTTCCAGAAGATTAAAAGCAAACAACAACAACAAAAAAAAAAACCAAAACCAAACAAAAAAAACCTAAAAAAGACCAAGTAACTTATTAGCAGTGACTATTAGCGTGGTGTTGTTTAATCCTAAGGATGCATCCTCAGCACCCACGGCCGGGCCCTGGGTCTGTGCCTCAGACGTCAGGCTTGTCTGCCTGGTACACAGGCTTGTGAAAACAGCACTCTGCCATCGGCGTGGAAAGCGAACGTCTCCGCTCACAGGACACCGAGACTTACAGGGAGCTGCTTCTCGGGGCTGGGGTGACGCCGGTCTGCTGGGACAGCCTGAGCCCGAGTTTACACCGGTTAAAGACACGGTTATGCAGGGCACCTTGCCGCCCTCCCAGCGCAGCGAGGTTAGGGCCATGCTGTAAGGCCGTCCTGCAGCCAGGACACGGCCAGGGCTCTCTGAAGCGCCGTGCCAGGGCACTCCCGCATCCTCGCACGTAAGGACGTGATAAGGCAATTGCTTCCTGCCAGGAGCAGAGAGGAGGAGCGAAAATGCCAGCGCTGCTTTGGGGTTACAGTTCGGGGCCAATAGTGAATGCCACTTGCATCAGACATGGAAAATGGAGCTTGAAATCCCCACTGCAAATCAGCCAAATCTGGTTTCCCGCTTCCCAGGAACTGATCTTCTACAGGGTGCTCTAGGGTTTAATTTGTCTCTGAACAGAAATTTTTTCTTCCATTAATTTTTCCCCCACTGAAAAAAGAACAAACCCAAGAAACAGCAAAACCAGAACAAGACCACGATAAATCTGTGTATTTCTGTGAAAACAAGGTTTAATCAGAGAGTTCCTGACCAGCTCTCCCTTGTGAGTTGCAGGACTGCAAGAGCTGAGTGCACGCTGCAGTAACGAACACTGGCAGGCTGTAACATCTGGCCTTTTCTCACTGAAGATGCCCTGGAATAGCACTAAGACATAATCCATCACACCAGCATCCTCTGGGCTTCATCCCGTGAGCAGCGTGACGGGCTGCCTGGGAGCCTGAGGCTCCCCTGGAGGCTGCTGGGGTGGGGGCTGCTGCATCCCCATCTGCCTTTCCTGGGCCACCGACTCATCACCAGCTCTTCAGTGCCTACAGACATGTTTCTCCCGGCCTTTCTCAACCTGTTCAGAAAAGCACTTTCCAGTATTCATCCATCCATGTACTTTGGTGAGCACCAGCGGCAACACTGAGACGTTGACCACTGAGTGTGTCAGGCCCGTGCAGGCACTCAGAGAGAAAGCCTTCAAAGCGTTGCAGCCGCCCGCCCGCCCGGAGAGAACCCGCCCCGGGTCCCAGGCTGGGCAGAGGATGCCGATGCACGCAAGTGCTGGCTGCTGCAGTGCCCACCAGCAATAAGAAAATGCTGTTCTTGCCCCAGAATTTCCTTCAGCATTATCAACTGAGATGATTTGCATGATTCTTCAGTAAGTATCCAAGTTCTGGGTCTCTACAAGAGGCCATTTCTGCTTGTCGATACGATGATATTCCTCTGATCGCTGAATGCATCGATGAAATGCTACTAAAGCCAACCCTGGCAAAGCAGCCCCTATTGCTGGCTCCCAACAGGACTGTTAATGACAGCTGGCAAACTCTACTCCACAGACCTTTCAGGGTTTTTTTTTCAAAAATTTGATTCAAAACTTCAGCAAATCTTGCCACAGTGGAAGTCAGATTTTTAACTAACATTGAGCTGACAGGTGGAACTTACCTTGACAATTAATTAAAAGGATATAGAAAGGAATCAGCGCGGGAAAAACAGCTCTGCTATATGCACGAAAGCTTGAAATTGGAGCCACTGAATGAGGGTAATAACATGATATTAATGTGAAATGAAATCCTGAGAGCTGATATGGTCTGTGCAGCAGGAGTCTGGAGATTGTTGGTTTAATAAAGGTTTCAGCAGCTGCACAGCCTAATGCGGGATGTCAAAAGCAAGCAGCAGCCTCTCCGTTCTTCTTGTAACTCCCACTTTGAGTCACGGATTCACTCTGCCCAGCTATTTCGCACACCCGAGTGTTGTCTGCTTGCTCTGAGAAGGGTCAGTTGTCCTGCAGTTTCACCAGGGAAGCCACTTTGGTCTGCAATAAGAGAGGCGATGAGTTTGTGGACTCAATTTTCACTGAACATTTTATTGAAAAGTAGTTTAGTTTGGGCTCATCTTCTGGAATTCAATCCCTAATTGCACTATGCAGTAAGGAAAGGAAAGAGCAACACATGCTGCTATTATAATCCACAAAAAATCCAGGCTAAGTGCAGCGCCAGAAAGATCCCCGGTCATGCTTTGTGAGAGTAGGAACGATGAGTCCAACTCCTGATCAAAATCGATGTTCTCCTCCCCTTGAAGTCTCCATCTGGCATGGCGTTCTTGTGCACTGGATGAAACGTGGACCGTTTATCCCTGGGGTCTGCGGGGCTGGACCAGCACTGAGTTTTCTGCACTTGCACAAGCCCTTGGGTGCTGGGCCCCGCTGGCAAGCTTGGGGGTCCCCATTGCTGACCCCTTGGGGTGAACCCTGGCTGCCGCCCTCAGCTCTGCAGCCGTCAGAGGAGAAAGCATAAGAGGAAACCTGGAAGGTGAGGCTCCTGACTTAGCTCGGACTCCCCTCCCATGGGCGGCTTTGTCCTGGGGAGAAGCTGGTGTCCCTGCCGGCAGGGGCAAAGCGTGGGCGAGTTGCTCAGCCGGCTGCCCGGGCTGAGGTCCACCACCTGCACAGCATGGCACCGCCACCCGTGGGACCAGTCCTCCCCACGGGGAGCAGCTGGGCTGGGGGAGCCACGTCTGGGCAGCTCCATCTCCTGCCCTTCGCACAGCCGATGTGAAGCCAGTCCCCCCAACAATAAATATTTATACTAGCTGTAATCTGTTCTTCAGAAGTTATATTAAAGCTGTTTGATTCACTGTGGTTTCTGTAGAAGCTATAATTATATCTGTGAGCCATATGGGATTCTTGACGAAGAAGAAAAGAAAAAACCCAAAAAAACCCCTTGGTCCTGTTTGTGAAGCAAGGCGTGACGGGGAGACCTGCTGTCGTGCTGGGCTTGCAGCACGGCCAAGGGGGGGGTTGCACAGCCCTGGGAGGGGTGCAGCCCCAGGCCGGCCCCCAGCTGTGCCCCCGCCCCGGGCTTTCCCGTGTTACGGCTAGCGCGGCACACGAGCTAGCAGCAAGCCTGGCTGCACGGCGCTGCCGGCGCACAGCGGTGCCGCAGCTCACCGCGTCCCCGGTTCCCTGCTGGGCTGCAAGGGAGGGGGCTTCTGGTGCCCCAGGGCTTTCCCCACAGTGGGCAGGGGCAGACAGGGTGCTCCACCTCTGCTCAAAGCCCAGGCCCGTGCCCAGCCCCAAGGAGCAAAGCCAGGCGACACTCCTGCCCCAGCGGAGCCTGCTCCGGCCGCTGCCCTGGGCAGGCGGCACCGGCGGCCGCAGGCTGGGGCCGGGGCCGGGCACAGCTCGCTGCCGCTCGCTCGGCAGAGCCCCTGGCCACGTGCAGGCACCGCGCGGGCGCCCGCCCGCCCCACGCTGCGGAGACACGGGTGACCCCCCGCCATCGCCTGCCCGGCGCAGGGACCACCAGCGGCGCGGGGCCCTTGGGTGCGGAGAAGCAGCACCGTGCACGGAAGGGCATGCCTGCTGCCAGGCGCAGCCCCCGGATCAACCGACATGCCCACGCCGTCATAGTAAAACATTTATTTGTTCAGGTGATATAAGCTACCATGTTTACAGTTTGTGAACTCACCACTGGCGACATTTAACATGACTTGGGACTGCAGCTGTTGCCACCAGATTTTTTTCATCATAATTTTTAGTTTTATAAAAACCTTGGACACCAGAAAAAAAGGAATTTAGACTTAATGTGGCAGATGGGAGACGGGCAATCTGTGAACAGGGGAAGAAAGTTTATCTGATGCAGCCAACCTCAACGGCCTCTTGGCTTGGGCTGCAGCTTCAAGTAAAGGTTTCGGCGGGGTGAGCGTGGTGCGACACGTTAATCTTCGGTGACTTGGAATCGTATTGTTTTCTGCCGAGTAAGAACGTCGGTGGCAACGTTTTCAGGGAGCGGAGGCGGGCAGGCGTCCTGCGGATCAGCCCCGGCTTCTGTGCAAAGAGACAAAAAAGGGACAGTGAGGGGACAAGGAGCAGGATCGGGCCCTTCCCTGCCAACCCCAGCTGGGGCAGGCAGCGCTGGGAGGTGCTCGGCAGCGCCAGCCCGAGCACAGCACCACACCAACAGCCCTGGGAGGCGCGACGGAGCCGCCCTGGGCAGGGAGCGGGCAGCAGAGCCCCGGCACCCCGGCAGAGCGCGGCGGCTAACGGGAAAAGGGGTTAACGGCACCTGGCATCCCCAGCCCGGGGCTCAGCGAGCCACCACCAGCCAGCTTCAGCCCCAGCAGAGCTTCTGCTAAAGGGCAAATCAAAGTAACAAAAAAAAACCTCCCCAAAACCCAAACTGGAACCAGTAAAGCTCATTGTTCCAGAATCAGGATTTTCCGGCTTCCAGATTCGCTTCTGCCCTCACTGAGGCCAAGCCTTTTTCCACGGCAAGGATTTCAACTCTTTGCACGGTTTCAGAAGTTTGCACAGAACTGAAAAGACCGGGACGGAGCAGCGGATGGGCACGAGCCCGGCACTTGCCTCCATGAGGTTCGCATGCAAGAGAAAGTCACTTTAGACAGAATGTCGAATGTTTAACTGTCCTGCCCTGAGCTCCCACATCATTTTCTCCAAAGGGCTCCACGGGTAGCAGCCAGCCCGGGGGCAGCTGTATTTCACCCGGAGGAGCCTCGCCTGTGGTCCCTCCATGCCTGGCTTCTCTCCCTGCCACCCCGGCACGGCTTCACTTACCTCAGGGAATGCAAAGCTGCAGCTGCAGTATGTAAATACAAACTAGACACCATGTTTTAAATTCATCCTTGGTCGGCTGTGGGCTACAGCTCCCAGCTGCCTACAAACTCGCCGCGTGATGCCAAGGTCCTGCGTGCCCACGCCGCCGGCACTGCCTTACCCACCCGCTCCCGGGGAAACCAAGGGGGCCGGGGCCACAACCCTCACTGGATCTCCTCATTTCCCTCTCTCAGTGGAGATTCCCCCTGCAGAAGAGATTGCACGGCTTGCACACAAAACACAGTGGGTGCCTCTAGAGAAGCAATCTGGCATTCACAAGTAAAACTGGCAGTCCGGGGGGAAAACCAGCTTGGCACCAAGCTAGGCACACCAACTTGGTCTCAACTTCCAGATTTACGACAGCAATGCTTTCTAAAGAGCTGTGCTTGAAACGACCTGAGGTGACACAGCTTGTTCCAGCACAACAAGAACCGGAGCTGTTCTGTTCATTTTCATACAAAGTCTCTGACGTGGGGTCTCTCTGCAGCCAGCGATGTGCCACATTTGCTTTTTTCCCTTTTTAGTTTCCTTCCTTCCAAGCTAAGCTTCCTTCTTTCTACAGCAGCACCCTTCATGCCTGGCTCTTGTGAATAAATCAATCATATTAAAAGCCTACGCTCAGCAAGACCAGTAGGATTTGCCTTTGGCTGGTCTCATATTACTGATGCCGGGGTGTAGGTGCTTTAACCCATACCAGTTCAGCCCCACTAACCTGCGCGCTTTTGTTTCGTTCTGTTGTGAAAGCAAGACCGCAGCCACATTCAAACAGCAGAAGTCAGTACAGGGCACGCGTATTCTTGTTTACCGAGTGGATTTAATCTGACATTCGATGCCTAATGCGATGCACCTGCCCCCAGCCTGCACGGAAGGAAAGACAACCCCGCCGCCGGCGCGGGGTGGGCTGGCGCCAGCCGGAGCCCTCGGTGGGTGTCTGGTGCCCAGAGGGATGATTCAGCTCCGAGGCAGCGGCGGGTGAAGCGCTACAGAACGACTTGCAGCAGGAAGGGGCGCTTTGCTGCCTGGACGCCCCGGCTGGGCAGAGGTGCTCTGGTGGGCTACTTACCCAGCCCGGGCCGGACCCGGCAGCGCAGGCTCTGGCACCAGGTCCAGACACCCTGACATGCAGCAAGGCGTGCGGAAACACATTTGCAAAGGGAAAACACGGGGTACATGTGCTCTGTAAGCAGGACCCTATTGCCTTTGCCATGGTTTGCTTCTTTTAAACCAGAATTTTGACCAACATTAGGATTACTTGCTAAGGTACCAGGGAAAAAGCACTGTGATCGTGTGGCTGTTGTCACTGCTGCTTTAGGAGAGCGGTAGCGTACCCCTGGTTGCAAGCAGCACCCTAGAGCAGGACAGCAAATGTTCTTGAGCTATTGCAATGCTGACAGATGTTGCCGCTCTGTGAGCGGTACCTCCGAGACTCCAGTTCCTCTCAGTTAATAGGAAGAGAAGCGATAGTAAGTGATAACAGCTGTGACCGTTACTTCTGCCGGTTGAATCAATTACTGGGGGCAGAAACGCGCTCCCTCTCCGTGCAGAGCGCCTGCTGCGGTGCTGGGTACGGTTCCACAGCGGCACAGGCCGGGCTACGCTGCGCCTTCTCGAGGGCACGCGCGCCGCGAGCGCCGGCTGCGGCAGGACTGTCGGCCATCACGGCTCGGCGTCCCTCTACCAGCCCGGGACGCTCAGTGCCAGGTGCCTGCCCGGCTCAGCAACCGCACTCGGGTGCCTAAGGAGTTATTAGGAGACGCTCTGTGCAGTTCCGAAGCGTTGACCAGCAGCGCTGTCGTGGTCCCCAGGAGGCAGGAGCATCCCGTACTGCTGGCAGCAAGCCTCGAGCCTCCAGCAGCCTTGCGGCCGGCGGGGACAAGCCAACCTCGCGGCAGCACCTCGGCAGGACCCCCTCGGGCCGGAGCGCGCCCCGGCAGCAGCCACCCCGCGGCGGTGCAGGCACCGGGGGCCGCCGGGCCCTTCCCAGCCAGAGTGGCGTGTGCCGACAGCCGTGCCCCTCTCCAGGCATGGGGCACAGGGCCATCGCCTTCCAGTTCGCTCTTCGTTACTGCGGGGCTGCCCGGGTGCTTGGCAGGGCTGTCAAACACAGCGGAGCGCGCTGGCAGAAATAAAGCCACGTTGGCACCCAGAGCGGAGCAGTACCATGTATTCACTGTAAAGAACATGCCCAGAACACAAGCGGAAAGGCAGCACAGACAACAACTAACACAACAAACGTTTCACCCAACAAAGCCCGGCTTCTCCATCCAAATACTGTTGGTACTGGCCCTCTTTAACACAACACGTATGCTCTGAGAAAAGGATTAGAAAAATGTGTAAGAGGAAGCATGTGCCAGCAAGTTTAATAAGAGTAAACAAATTTCTGCAGTTCCTCCGCCTCCGGTGCTTGTGAAAAAAGACACCATCTCATGGCTAAAACCTCGGCTAATCTATTTTCGAGAAGCATCACGAGGATCAAGACCTGCAGGCTGAGCGATGCCCTGAGGGGCAGGTTTGCACTTGCTGCTTCAGGTCCCTGCAACCTCCCGCCTGCAGCGCGGGGTGAAGCCAGGACCGCAGCGCCAGGCCAGCCGCAGACACAGCGCACCCCGCGTCCTCCCGACCCCCCGGGACTGCCCTACGTGCTCCCATTGCCCACGACAGGGAACGCGCTGCTCGGGTGCGTCGAACTCGTATCCTCCTTTCTGAAGCATTAGGAAGCGTTGCAGTACTGCGCTCTGAACAAAGGCGAACCGACGTTATTCTGATCGGGGAGGATCGCAGCACTTCCTGCCTCACGCTGTTGGCAACCTCTGGTTTTGCAGAACAGAAAGGACAGAGAATTTCCTCCTTTGTAAGGCTTTGCACGCTTTGGCTGACGCAAGCCTGCACGAGATGGACTGTCCTGCTGCCGCCACTCCAGTGGAAATGGCGGCTTTCGTGCCCGGTGCATTCCCACGGGACAGCCCTCTCCGCCCGGGAGAGGAAGCTGCACGAGAGGAACCAGCAGCTATCCGCGTCTAACCATTCCTACACTATTAGCAGAGAATTAAATCAAACACAGGGACATATGGTCCTTTGAAGCTGCTTATACAGATGCACTGTGGACAAAACACTCAGCTTCTGTGTTTAGAAAATGGTTCCTTCGAGTACAAAATTAAAAATATAAAAATAAGACTCCTTAAATCCCCAAAAGCTATTCATATTTCAGCACTTCCACAAAACATTAGACACATTTACGTCCAATTTTAGAAAACACATAAAGCATTTTCATTTGATGTTTTTAAAATGCACGATTAAAACAAATACCTCAGCAGAAACCTTAAAGCTATCTCCGTACCGAAGCGCCGCACGAAGGCAAGAGCAGCTCCTCGCTGGGACACGGACGCACTCGTTTTTCCCGTACTTGGCAACGCCTTTGCTGTCAGACTACCAGAACTTGGACAAACACATCACTGCCTGACGGTGCGCTATTTTAATAGCTAGTTTCCGTGCATACAGCCCCTCGAGAAGAACGTGGACTCCGAGAGAGATCTAAGGAGGGATTTCTTTTTTTTTTTTACTTTTTTAAACTTTTCCAGTAGGAAGCGGATATTCTAATTTTGAGGCTTGGTTTCCTTTTTGGTCTCCGCACTTCCCAAAGGAAAAAAAGGGCTTTCTAAAAAAGAAACAGCCTCTTCTTTTTATGTCCTTCACACCACTCCCACCAGACTCTGTCTTTCCACGACCGGCAGTAAAACCGCCGAGAGCAACCCGCGATGGCTGAGGGCAACAGGGCTCACCTGGTGCGTGCCAGCCCCGAGCCGCGGAGCCTTGGTGGCAGAGACCCGGGGGGCTGCCGGGAGACGTCCCCTGCCGGGAGACATCCCCAGCCGCGACTGCTCTTGGGCCAGCCTGCCGCCCTGGTTAGAGCCAGGGTGTCTTCAGGCATCTGCTTGGCTTACACGGCCCTCAAGAACAAGCACACAGGGTGTAAAATTTAGCTCTTCTATCAGTTTAATGTCTGCAAAGCCCACACAAAACCTTTCGTTTGGCATCTGAGAATGCACTAGTGCTGCAGCTGTCTCTAATTTTAACATGACCGTACGAGTCCAAATAATATTAATTGTAGCCTTTTCTTTCGAATGAGCAGAGCAGAAGCACGTCTGCCGTCCTCACAACGTGGCGTTCGCAATTGCCATCACCTATTGCCATATGTTTACATCCTTCCATAGTGGCCTGAAATTATTCTATCCCACACGCACCACAAACAACAGGTTAAAGAGGGGACCATCTTCCAGTCCCTTCCTCGTGCGCAGGGATCAAACAGAACTGAAACAAACCTTAGAGTTTAGAGGAAATACGGCCCAAGATGACCATCGTCATCCTGAGCAACCGTCACTACGAGCCGCTGAACGGCCGCGCACCCACCTGCGGCAGCCCTGCCGGCAGCGCCGGGGCCCTGCGCGCTGCCCCGACCCTCGGGCGCCGGCAGCTCGGCCGGGTCGCACCTCCCGGCCCCAGCGGGGGTCTGCAGGGCGGCGGCGATGCCTGCCCGGCGGCTGGGGCGCTGGGCTGCGCCCACGTCTCCCGCGGGCTCCCCTCGCCCGCGGTTCGCCCCTCCGTGCGCCTGCGCTGACGGGGAGGGGACGGCCTCGGCTGCGCTGACTGCTGTGGGGGGCAGCCCTGAAAGTGAAGCCCCACACCCTGCGTGGGTTGGGAGCGACGGGCAGACACCTGCCCTGATCGCTAGTGCCAAAAGGCAACGCTATTTTCGGGCGTTGGCACGAGGCAAAGCCATGGCTGCGGGATGAGGGTGCTCAGGGACCGCAGGTCGGGCACCCTCTCGGGGAGACCCGGCTGCTGCGCGGGTGCCCAGCCCCAGCGAGCTGGACCCCGTCGGGGGCAGAGGGGCCCCTCACCGCAGCACCCTCCTCCTCCTCCTCCTCCTCCTCCTGGCCCCGCGGTGGGACCCGCCGGGCGGAGCGGTGCCCGCGGGCCCCGGGCACGGCTCCTGGGCGGGCAGTTACCGCGAGGCGGGCTGGTGTACGGAGCGAATATTTTATTTTACACAACATAACAACACAGCGTTGTTGCTTCTGTACAGCATCTGCCTAAAAACAAAGGCAACACCATTGTCACGGAAAAGAAATATACAGTCTGACCGTTTTAAAAAATATCATTTTACTGATTGATCCAGAAGTGGTTATTTGTTAGCTTGGAGGAAATCTCATTTCCTTTATAAAAGGCTTTTTCTGTGAAAACTCTCTCTTTTGTTTTCTGCTACTGCAGAACCAGGAAGCCAGTCCTAGAGCTAGAGTAGGGAAGGCACTGGTGCTGTTTCATGCTTTTTTTCACCCCTTAATCTTTTTTTTCCTTTTTTTTTTTTTTTTTTTTAATCTCTGAATGTTGCCTTCGGTTTTGATATTAAATTAAATCAAATGAAAACTAAATAAAACCCTGTGTGCACTGGGTGGCTTATACAGAACCCCGCATGAACAAGCCATTAATCAGCGAGACAACAGCGGACTTCCAAATCCAATTCCCCAGGAGAGGGAGTTTCGCACAACGTATGGTGTTTTGTTTTTCATTAAAATAAAAATTAAAATAAAAAAAAAAAAAAAAGAAAAAAAAAAGCAGGTCACACAGTGCTTTCCAATATCCACTCAGAACTGGAGAAAGTTGCTTTTCCGCTATCCACATCAGAGCTGTCTGACTGGACTAGCATCCCATTCATGGACATGCTCCGTTTGGACCGCAATCCACCGGCGCCCCGGGCGCTGCCGGAGCCCTGGAACTCCATCAGCTCACCGCCCAGGGAGAGCCGGCGCTTGGCTCGGGATGCGTCAGCTGGCAAAGTGAGGAACTTACTTGGCTTTGATTGTGCTCTTTTGTATGTGGGGGCCCCTTTGACAGAGTCGGGGGGACGGCTAGCTAACTGCAGGGCAGTGGAGTTATTTCTGTTAGTGTTCTGGGACTCGATGCTGCTGACAGCTTCACTCTGCGGCTCGCTGCTTGGCTTTGGCCCCGGCTTTCGCTTCTGCTTCTGGGAGACAGAAGTGCTGGAAGTCCAGGCGGGAGGCAAAGCAGAGGTAGTGGTGGCCGAGTCCTGGCTGGGGCCGGTCTCCGGTGACTGCGTCACGCCGTCGCCGGCAGCCTTGCAGCACTGGATGCCCTCTTCGTGCCCGACAGCCTGCTTGGACATCGACTGCGACAGCACCCCGCTGCAGCCCTGGATCTGAGCCCCGTTCGTCTGCGAGTACACGTTGCTGACCTTGGTGGCCTTCTGCTGCCCGTTGTTATTACACACCTTGTAGCGGATCATGAGGATGATGATGAACACGAGCACGGAGGCCACGATGATCCCACCAATGATGATAATCATGGTCCCACCCAGGAACTGGGACTGCATGAAGTGGCAGCGCACGTAATCCTGCTCGGTGGTGAACTGTGTGCAGCCCACCACCCTGGTGGCAGTGAGCGAGGTGATCCCGTCGTCGTAGATGGCCAGGACGCACAGGTCATACACAGTCCCAGCGGCCAGGTTGTTGACCAGGAAGGTTTTGCTTGTGGGAGGTATCATTCTGGGGGAGAAGGAAACCATCGTGAATCAACCCGGCAGACCCGCAGGCACCTCCCCGCCATGTGCTGCAGCCCCTGGCCGTGGCCACCACCGCCAGGGCTCGGCTCCTGGGCTCCCGCGCCGGCCCGCAGGGCTGCTCGCTGTCCCCGCAGCAGCTGCTGCCCCGCGTTTGGTGGGGCAGCAGTCGCCGCCAAGCCCCCCAGCACGGCTCAGCACGGCAGAGCCCCCTGTGGGAGTGACCACGTCAAACACACAAAAGAAATTACCACGCAAAGGCAGTTTTGAACAGCGTGACTGTTAGAGGAGCAGCACAGAGCCTCTCTGCACGCCGCCAGCACGGGCACTGCCAGAAAGCGCTACGAGGAATGTGTTTATGGACACCTTTCGCCCTGCGTTTTCATAAAGCTGCGAGTGTTAAGATCCATTTAACTCATCTAACTTTACAACCTTTCTGCCAATCAGATTAGCTGAGAGGATTAGAGGTCCATTTGGATTATCTAAAAATAACACCGTTCAAGGTAATTTCGCTATTTGCGGGTAGAAAATTGCACGAGTCTTTCCCGAGACTCCCACCATCTGTTGCCAGAGGCAGGGTTCTGCTCAGCCGGCGCGGCACGGGAACCTGCTGCTCCGGCGGAGGGGGCCGCCCGGAGCCGGGGCTGCCCAGAGCCGGGGGCAGCACGTCAGCCCCGAGCAGCCCGGCAGGGCCCCGCACAGGCGGGCCGGGGCTGCCTTACCTGTAAACAAGGGAGTCATCGTAAGTACCGTTGTACTGGATTTGGAACATACGTATCCCAGGTATGTTCCTCTGAAAATTGAATTTCAGCAGAGCGGTAGAGGATGTTGCTTCCGCAACAACCACCTTCTTGTCTTGGCTGACTTTAGTATCCCCGTTGCTACTGCTTGCGTTGGAGCCCGACTTGGTGGAAGTGGAGATATCCGAGGAGCCGGGGTCAGGCTCGTGGATGTGGTTGGTGCTGTTCAGCAAGTGGGGGAGTTTGATTATGTGCAGGTCCACCGTCTGCGTGGCCTCCCCAGCCGGATTGGAAGCAATGCAGGTGAAGGAGCCCGTATCCTTCACCGTCGTTATAAGGATGTCGAGCGTCCCGTTGTCGTATACCACAGACCTCGTTGCGTTGGAAATCAGCTTCCCCTCAGGTGAAATCCAATGAATTGCTGGTTCGGGGTCCCCCCGGGCCTTACACCGCAGCGCTGCCCGCTGGCCCTCGAGCACCCGCAGCTCATGGGTGTGCCGGGTTATGAGAGGAGGCTCGCACAGGAACTCCTCCTCGGGGATCGACCAGAAGTACCGGCCGGACAAGAGCATGGGAGAAGCGCAGGTCTCCAGGTCATCTTCCCTCGAAAGACGCCTCAGCCACAAAAGCTCACAGTTGCAATGCAAAGGGTTCCCACCAAAGCTCAACGCAAAAGTCGAGGGGCTGATAATTCCTGAGGTTGCTAGTACCTGAGCTCGCTGGAAGAGAGGATCAGGTGGTAGCTTCTGCAGTTTGTTAGACGTGACATCCAACCTGGTCATCTTGTGGAGGTGGGAGAAGGTCCCCTTAGGAATATGGTCGATCATGTTGTGGTCTAGGCTGAGAGTGTGCAAACTAACCATCTTCTCCACTGCATCCCAGGGGATGGTTTCCAGATTGTTGTAAGACAAATCCAATTCCTCAAGAGCTAAAACATCATCGAAAGCTGTGGAAGAAATTAAAGTCAGCTGGTTGTTGTTAAGTATCAAGTGGTGAAGATTGGAGAGCCCGCTGAACATGTCATTGGTGATCTTAGTCAATCGGTTGCTGTTCAAATGCAAAGCCCGCAAATTGCGCAAATCAGCAAATGCGTGAGGTGTAATAAAACTGATTGTATTCCTGGACAGCGTCAGGTCCACCAGGCTGGTCATATTAGCAAAGTCTTTCCTTTTAATGTTTGTAACAAAGTTGTCTGCCAGCCGTAACTCCACGGTCCTCCTGTCAATGTTGGGAGGAACAAATAAGAGCCCTTTCTTGGCACAAAGGGTGGCAAGGTTCGGAGACAAAATCTGACAGACACAGCGCTTTGGGCAGATCTGAGCTCTCACCACTATGCCAATGAACAGCAGAAACAAAAGCAGTTTTTCCATTGTAGATCAGGTTCAAGAGCCTGTAAGGGAGAGCAAATGCCTGTTAGTCTCTGCAAGATAAGCAAATCACATCATAAAAAAAGCAAAGACAAACCATCTGTGGTTAGATCATGAAACTAAGGTTCATGCAACAGTGTGTCATCCTCATCTTCGTACCTGATGTCTTTGTCATTCTCCGTATCCTGACATAAGCACTTCTATACCACCTTCCAGAAGAACAATTGAGAGATATATATGTTTGCACACAAAATACATACATGCAGGCACCCAGACACCTATATATAAAGGACAAGGCAATTTGGAAGCAGTTGGTGGCACCGCACATGGCACCAGCAGCGCCTTTTGTGCCTCTCCTGCTAGAGCTCATCCCCGCTACGCAACGCGCCTCCACTCCAGCACTCGGCTTCCAGACAGATGCTCCTGACCCCACGATCTGGAGTTACTTTGCTGTGATGCCATTTATGTACTGAAAATGAGCAATGTTTCCTGTGTGCTCTACTTGCTAAGCTGAAACTCTCAGACGCCTCTAAATCACGGCAATTCAATGGGTTTACAGCCATCTCCACCTAAGATTTAAGCTCTTAATGCTGTTCGCAGAATAAAGTTAGAAGGGGCTAATTTGATGTCATTTACAACCCCAAAATGCAAATAAAACAAACAACAACAACAACAAAAAAGAAAAGCCCCCACATTAACAGGGATCTAAATAAAAAGGGAACATGGCTAATTTTAGATCATCGCTGCTTTCCCGGCTGCCACAACCAGCAGCACTGCACTCTTCTCCCAGAAAGCCTGACAGTTCAATTAGCCTTATCTCTTACACTGCCAGATCCAGGATCCTCACAGAGTATGGAAACAAGGAAGATAACAACAGTGCCCACACCAGCTAAATGAAATCATCTATCAGTGACTACGCCAGAAGCTCCGCGAGAGCCGCGGCGCTGCTTTCTGCGCATCCCTGCGTCAGCGTCGCCCCAGGGCGCGGGCAGGCGGGCGGGAAGGTGGGCGCTCCTCGGAGCTCAGCCCTGCGGAGAAGCACCTACGTGTCTCAGGGGGAACTTGTGCAGCTGTAAGCGACGGACCTCAGCGGAACTCCGCGTCGAAATGAAGTGCTTGGCTCCCTTTGGGACTGATAAAACGATGCGTGTACAGCTCAGATTGCTCAGACCCATTACCATCCCAGAAATGACCCGATGAAGCTCATCTAAAATAAAATAAAGTTTCACAGCTAGCCATAAGCAGGAGTCTTGAATTGTCATGGATGAAGACATTTAACATCAGAAGAATAATTATGCTCCTATTATCCGGTCTGTCCATAATCCACCCACGGTGCCATGCAAACTAAGGGGGGCCAACAAGTTGCAAAAAGGATGAGTGAAAATACCAGCCTCTAAACCCTGCTCTTCAGCACCACCCTTTTTTTTTTTTCCCTCATACTGGGGGCTGTAGGTTTTCACGACTCCTGATTCCAACTCTTAAGTCCCCATTGGAATAAAAGAAAAAGAGGTCCTCAGCTGCGCACGCTGCTGTGGGCATGGCCTGTCACTGCTGTAGTGCTGGGGACCGCTGCCACAACCATTGCCACCACCGCTACCACTAACTGCAGCAGAAAGCAAACTTCAAATAGATTTTGTAGGTCCAGTTCCGGCCGGCCGTGCCAGCACTGCAGGTCGGGGCGGTCCTGCAGATGAAGATGTCTTGGAGAATGGTGACGCCGAGGAGGGAGGAAGGAACACAGCAGGGCGAACCGCATGCTCCAACGTCCAGACCCCACTGGTGACGCCCCGCTGGCCACCACCAACACGGCAGCCGCGGTCACAGCCATGGGCCCTCACCCACCTTTCCCAGGAGGGACTCTTTTAACCTAGAACTGGCACATATGGACTCAGCGGCTCAGGGCGTCCGCAGCACAACTGCCAGGGTCCCCAGGCAGCCTTGGCTGGGGACACCACACTCATTTAGATTTGCTAACTTAATACTGCTAATTTAGATTTGTAGCTGTGATTAAAGTAATGTGCTTGGATTCAGCCAAGTTCATTTGAAGAGCTGTATAAGATTAAAGCCAAATCAGCAAGTTGCATTTACAAGTTTGGAAATACTGTTACAAGATGAAACGGCGACATAAGGAGACGTAAACTTAAACCAGAGCAGGAATGACAAGGTTATGAAGAGGTTACCCACCAGTGGACGTGGCGTTTTTTGGATGTTAAACAGAGCTTTTGATACTGTCTCTGACAGCATCCTCTAGACAGAACGCCCAGCACGCAGCAAGAGCCGGACACAATATGATGGGCAAACACCGGGCTGAGGAGCCAGGCTCAAAGGGTTGTAGCAAATGGGGAATACCCGGCTGGTGGCCAGCGACTGTCCCCCAGGGCTCAGGTCCTCTCCAGTGTTTCCACCAGCGACCTGGACAGGGAGTCAGCGCACACCGCGTTCGCCTGCCAGTGACACTGAATTAGGAGGCACCAAGTCCCTTGAGGGCCGAGGGGGCTTATGGAGAGGTCTTGCTGGATCAAAGCGCTTGGCAGTCACCTCCCTGTCGCATTCAGTGCTTGGGACTGGATCCGTCTGTCCGTCCTCCCCCAGCACGCCCCAGCCCTCCATGGCAAGAGCTTCACAGCCCCAGGCAAGGCCAGCTCCGGGCAGGGCGGGCAGCTGCCCCCAGGCAAGGGCAGCAGGAGGGAGAAGGAGGCTGTGCCTGCAGGCTGCACCTAAGCGCGGGGCGTCCCTGGCAGTCGGAGCCGGGGAGGAGCGGAGGGTGCCCTCACACCAAACAGCAGGCCCCTGTGTGAGCAGGGTGATGGAATTAACCAACCATGGATGTTGCTATACTCCTTGTACAGCCCTCTCCAACTGGACATTAAGTCTGGGGACATGGAGCACGCAAATCGGTGTATTCCTTGATCTGTATTTTAGTCCCTCGGTAATCATTAATGTGAACGAAACCATAGACAATGTGCTGCTGTCAGAAAAGGATGACAAAATGCGGTTTCGTGTAGCGGACTGAGAAAACTAGCCAAGACCGCCCAGATTAAGAGCCAAGAAGGTAAAAGGTAATTCCGGCAGGGGGAAGATCGCGACCACCGACTCACGGACCACCACCGACCCAAGTAACACCACCAACTCAGAAGAGGACAATGAGAAAGGACAACTGAGCCTGTGCAATAATTTACATGTAAAGCGAGCAAGTTTGTTCCAATCACGAAAGACAATAATATTGAATATGTATGGATAAAATGAATACGTATATTTTTGGTCTATATACATATATTTTTGGTTTACATAAATCACATGGGAAAGGTGTGTAAGGTATGCACGTTAGGAGGAGCGATCCCCCGTGCATCCAGCGCCGTGAATAAAGAATGCCTGCCTTTTAACGCCACATTGGTGTTACGAGGTTTATTCCCGATGTCGGTGACACCTGGCTACCTGGCCCCACCGTGCTGCCCCGCTCCGGCCCCGCAGGCACCCCGCCGCGGCCTGGGCTGCCCCGGCACTGCCCGGCGGCGCCGGCACCGGCTGAGGGCGGCGATCGCAGCCTGCCAACTCGCCCACGGCTCTGCTTCCCCAGAGGAGAGAAAATGGACCATGGAGGAGCACCCTGGGTTGCTTCTTGTTCTCCTGGGCTACAGTGACCGGGAGGGCAGCGCCCGTGGGGGGGAGCAGCTCTGCCAGCCCCGGCCCCGGGCACTTGCAGCACAGTGCAATAAGGGCGGCGTGCCCAGCGAGGCGTGGGAGAGCGCGCAGCGATGCGGGACGGGTCCCAGGACGTGAGCCGTTGCTCTGGGACAGTCAGGCTCCGAGCCCTTGCTGCCAAGAGCAGCCCCCTGAGAAGGCAGCCCCCAGCCTGGGCCCGGAGCAGGGGCTCCTGGAGGTGCCTGCGTCAGCCCCAGCGGGGACCAGGTCGGGGCCGGCTCTGGGCCCCAAAGGCAGAGCACGCCATGGCGGCGCACGCCTGTGAGCGGCTCCCGGCACGGCACCGGGCTCCTCAGCACCTGGCCTGGGGGCCCTCCGTGTCCGTGCAGCTCTTCCCGGCTCCAGCCCTGCCAGCACCAGCACGACTGTTGTAAAATCCCATCCAGTCCATCGGCCCTCTCACGCTGCGGCTTGGGAAACTGCTGAGGGAGAAACCAGGAGGGCAGAGAAAAGCAGGCACACCGTTTCTCTCGGTCCGTGTCCGAGCCCTGCACAGGAGCCTGTCTCCACACCGAGCTGCCTTAATGAAAGCCAGAGGTGCCACGGGCTCCCACCGCTGCCCAGCATCCAGCTGTTCCTGGTCAACAGTTCCTTATCCACCCTCATCAGGTTCTTCTGAAGTGTCACGTAAGTTGTAATAGAAACATGAGCAAAGCTTTAAAAAAGCTGGTGTTTGCACAAACGCTGGCAAGTGCTCTAAGATCTGTGTGTCATCCAAAGATGTCCTGCATTTGCAACTAAAGAACAGTCCTGGACACTTCAACTGATAGAAACAGCAAACCCACGCTTGCATCTAAATAAGCAGGCCGGCGCCCCAGCCTGCGTGCCCCCATGGCCAGCGACAGGGGCATCCCGCCCTCCCCAGGCTGGATGTCACCCCCTCGCCACAGGCGCAGCAAAAATGTTTCGCTGCCTTGCTGGAAGAATGCAGAGCATTTTCTCCCGCGTGGGGTGCTCGGCATCGTGTGCCGTCTCATGGCTACGGCCCACAGCTGAGATACTCCAGGAGTCGGCAGGAACCGCAGGATCTGGTAGCTTAGAAGAACAGGCGCTATAAGAAGACATGTCCCTCGAAAGACAGTCAGGCCGAACACCCTCTCCTCTCCCAGCCCACCTCGTCCTACACACCGATAACTCGCAGCGATGGCAGCACTGACACAGCTCACAGCTCGCTGCAGAAAACGTGCTTTTGACTACGCAAAACGCTATCTGATTCTCATTACTTGCTTAAAAAATAAAAAAGAAGAAAAAGTAAACACATTATACCGTAAAACAAACAGAGAAATGGTAGTTGCCTAGGAAGGTGCTCATTGCTTTCACTTGCTACTTGGTGTCTACAAAAAGATAGGGATAGTCAAGCTCCTCATGTGACATTTGTGATTCATGCAAAAACGGGCTCTCAAACACAATTTTTTAAATCAATTTTGTTGCTACATTTGATAATTTGAGTTATTCAAACTGTCTATAAAAACTAACTACAGATTACAGCGGGCTGCACGGCTCCCTGCCTTGCAGATGCGAAAATTGCGTCTCCCAAGTGCAAACAGCCCCCACATCCCCCAGCGCAGGCCGCCCTCGGGGCTGGGGCAGACCTGCCTGCTGCTCCCCTCTCACCCAGAATTGACTGACCCAGGGCAATGTCCCCAGAGGGCTGTTCCTGTCTCAGGGCAGAGGAAGTCCCCCTGCGTATTCACTCTTCCCAGCTACAGAGCAGGTCCGACAGCGGCTCGGCACATCCTGGGCTCGTGGGGACAGGGGCCACCCTGTCACCCTGTCACCCCCTTCCCACCTCTGCCCTGGCAGCTCTCAGGTGGGGCACGCCGATGCAATGGGTGACAATTCAGCATTTCTTCCCCTGCTGGGTGTTTCTTATGCAGATTCTGGCTCCAGCACAGCTGCGCTCCTAGTGTGGACTTCAGGCTCCGGCTGCCCCAGTCCTGGGAGCTGTAAAGCAGCACGGAGGAAGCACCCTTGCGCTCAGCTTGGAGGAAGCCCGTGCACAGGCAGGGTGCAGGGAGAGCCGGGCAGGCCCTCCAGCCCCCCGGCCCCGCACGCTGCACAGCAGGACCTGCCGGAGGGGGACGGCTCATGGGCACCTCTCTCCCACCCTTCTGAGCAAATCCACACCGCGCAGTCAGGAGCCACCTCTCCTCCAAGGACGGGAGGCTCCAGCAGCCCCCGCGCTCCCCTGGGCATACGCGGAGCCGGCCACCCAGGATTTCCCGAGGAGGCAGACCTGAACTGGAAACCTCTGCAGGGTTTTGCCCGGCAACGTCCAGCGCGGAGGCCTGGCCGGAGTGACCCCAGGCCGCGCAGGGCACCGCCGCACCAAAGCCTCCCGCCCAGCACGGCCGGCACGCTGCACCTGCGGGGCGAGCAGCAGCACCTGCGCACGCCTCAGAGGGCCCCCATCGGCAGCCGGCTGTGAAAATAAATGACCACCCACCGGTTCTAGCAACAAATTGAGGTCACGTGGAGAGCTAATGAATTTGAAATTTCTACCTGGAATTGATCCAAGGGACGTGGGAATGAAATGCCAGGTATGCCAGGCTGAGATTTCTTTTTCCTGATGTGTGGCTTGCTGGGGTTTTTTTTGCCCCCATCTTCTTTGGGAGCAACAGATTTTACAATCTGCCGATGCATCCAGTGCTACAAAGGGTCAGTGGCATACTGTGAATTGCGTAACACACAGAAGCAGCGGGATCCAGGATACAGTAATTAATTAGCAAACGATTTCCACTGCATCCGATTCTGCTCAGATGGTAGGTGCTACACAAAGCCAGCGTGCCAGGGAAACCCAAATGCGGCACACCAGTAGCTATTCAGAGCCAGCTGCTAATACGGTGCCCGGCTCAGACATAATCTGTCATCGCTAAGGTCATGACAGAAGCTATTGACTGCCTTTCCTACCCCTCCAGGCCTCAGCAGAAGTTGTGATTTTCAAGGTCTTTGCAAATGCAATTTCGCGGTGGGAAAAAAAAGTCTAGAAGTTGATGATATTCACCTGCTGGGGATGAAGGATGGGGAAATAGCTGGCACCAGTCACCAAAGGCATCCTGCAGCCATGCTAAAATGGGCGCATATAAATGAATATGCTGTGATACGCGGCATACGAGCTGCTAAAACTACTTAAGCAGAGAACAAGGAGCTTCAATTTCACAAAGGTCAATGATTTGTAAACACTCCTGAGCACCTTGCTGAATCGGAAACAAAGCACCTGAGAAAACAGAAACACTGGGATCACAGAACCTCACCAAGGTGTTTCCCTGGGGGCTCTGCTGGCTGCCCAGCCGCTGCGGGGGCCAGGACCGGGGGCCAGGAGCACCGTCGCCCCAGTGGGGCGCACCGCGCTCCCCACCAGCCGCAAAGCCCTCTCACCCCCCTGATGAGCAACACCTCCCGATACGGGCAGCAAGGAGCCCTCAGCTGCAAGGCTGCTCCTTCCGATACCCGGCCTATCTGCTTTGTGGGGAGGACTTGCTGCTTTGGTTCTCTGATGCTTGTAATACTTGCTGTAGGACTGAACAGGTTCATCACCACGGGGAGGCATGCTACGGAGGAAATACTGTGGCCCAGTCTGTTGAAGGGCTTTGAACACTGCAACAAATACAGCTGCACCCCCTCTAGGCTCTGGGAATTTTAAAAAGCTACAGGGACATCAGACTGCGCTTGCTCCAGGGCCGCATCTGGTGCGCCTGATGCCGCCACAGAGGTGGCCAGGTGTGCCCCAGAGGTTACGTCCCCCTGTAAATAACGAAGGACAGCCCAGCGCTGGAGTTAGGCTGGCTAATGAGCTGTTTCACGTAGCTGCTGTCGTTTTCCTCCAGCCTTAAGCCGCAAACGATACGCACCAAGGCAATGCATTCTGGGAGGCAATTTTTCTCCCCGTAATGAGGTCTAAACTGGCAAGATTAAAGTGAACAATAACAATTATTTTAATTAAAGAGATTTCTAGAGAAAGCAGAACCGGTATCAGTAAGCCCTAGACCGCACTGTGCCTGGCTGACGTCTGGCAGCAAAGCTTCTGCTGTTTTCACAGCTGGCGTCAGGGCACGCGGCCGAAAACAAAGGTCAAGGTGGTCCTTGCCCGAGAGCTCGCGGGGCTCTGCACCCCTTCCCGGAGCATGCCGCCCGCCGCGGCGGGCAGAGGCCCAGGGCGGGACGGGCGCCGAAGGGGGCAGCAGCCGGGGGCACGCCGGCAGCAGGGCCCAGCAGCAGACCTGGCAGCGGCAGGGCTGGAAGCGGCTCCTCACCGGGAGGCGGCTGAGGGAGCAATGGCGCTGGGGAGTGAAAGCTGCCCCTGGGAGGGACGGGGGTCGGCGCGTGGCGCTGGCGCGGCGGCTGGAAGCAGTGCTGGGCATCCTTCGCCTGCCGCCCGTGCGGGGCTGGGAAGGCGCTCCCGAGGAAGGACTGCGTCAGCACATCCCACCCACCGGGGCTTTCTGTAAGCAGCCACAGGGCTGGAAACGCGGTTAGGCTGACCTGTCATCAGAGCCACAAAGTCCCTCTCCAGTCCCATCTGAGGCAGAAATTCAACTGGTTTTCTCCAGAAAGAAGTAAGATGAGCGCAGTGCTGCGGTGTGGACAGCAAAACTGCCAACTAGAGCGTCCAGGAGGTGGAGGATGCTTCAATCGGCAAGTAATGGCAGCAAGGAGGGCAAGGCAGAACAGAAGCCGAGGGCCAGGACAGGGGACACTTCTGCCTCTCGGTGCCAGGCCCTTTCGCCCTGCCCAGGGCTGCGGAGGGGCGGATGACGGGCGGATCTCCCACCGGCCCCCTGTGGCAGGGTCCCAGCCCACCATGGCCCACGGAGCGCGGCAGCACGGCACAGGAACCCCGCACAGGAGCGGCACGCCGAGCCACAGCCACGCTCGCACCAGAGCCAGCAGCAGGTCTCCCAAACCCGAGCCCAGTGCGGTTTGTCCCCCTGCCTGAGCATCTCCCAGCACAGCCATGGGAGCACCCGGCACCGCGTGGCACCGGGCACCCGCGGGCTGGGGGTCCAGCGCGTCGAAAAGCAGCGCTGGCAGCCAGAGCCCGGCTCGGGTACCCCAACTCCGGCCACCTTCAGCTTCAGTCTGGGACTGCGTCAGCCACACAGCTGTGATAATGGAACAGGCATTGCTTTGTAACAGGACAAAATGCCTGCCCTGTCAGTATATTAACTTCTTAATTGCTTTATTAATCAATTAACCATTTAATTAATTGGCACAGCTAAATTTCTGAGGAAGAGTGCAAATATTAATCTGCTAGAAAAAAATATTGGCTGCTGCATAATCACAACGATAGTATGTTGTGGCATGTCTGCTTCCCCGGGCCCTGCATGGAGAGACCCCTGCGATACAGGGAGCCCTGGTGCGGGGGGGGCAGGACCCCCCATCTCCCCTGCCCCCGGGCACGCCCTGCCAGCAGCTACCCGGCCAAAGGGGTTTCACTAGGAAGTGTTAGGCACGACGCTGGAGTATAAGCGAGTAGCATGAAACCACTACGTGCAGCATGCCCAGAAACAAACCGCGGAACACCAACTATCTCCAAGTGATTAATGCTTTGATTCACAAACACGGCACTTCTGGTTTTTGTATTCTCATGCACACAGTGAGCCTTTCCCTGAAGGAAGGAGTGATGACGCAAACTATCAGCGAGTCCTTCACTCAAGCACGTACCAACGTCCTGAAGACACTTTGTAAGAAAAACCTGTATCTTGAGAATATTGCCTGGGTATGGCTAGGGACCGGCAGCGCTGGCTGCACCCGCGGCTGTGGCACGTCAAGCTGCTGGACATCTGGTGACACAGCACGCGGGCACTGAGACCATTTGGCACAGGGGGAACCACAACCAGACCGAGCTGTAACGCAGGAAAACAGTGCTCCCAGGGGAAGTGACATGAGCAAACAGAGGCAAATGCATGCAGAACAAGGAGCCTGGGGAGGGACGCGAGCACCTCCAGGCAGGAGCCAGCTAACACTGGGCAACACGGACACGTCTCCTAAAGCCAGGGGTGCTACCGGCAACCAGGGACCAAACCCACAGCTCATGTGGGATGAACGGACACAGCACCTTGTCTTCAGCGAGGTCTGATTTCGGGATGCAGCTGAATTTTCCCCCGCTGCGCTGTGACGGGCACCAGCACAGCGGGGTGTGACCCACCCCTCCCTGCACCCTTTGACCCATCCCGCTGGTGTCCCGGCACGCAGGTGAGACGGGACAGCTGGGGGTACCCCAATTCCTAACGCCTGGGTCCGGCGTGTGGCATGACGTATCATACCACATTTTAGTTTTGAAGTTTCCGATTACATGTAGTTCGGAAGGTTGCTAGGGGATTTCAAGTGCACGTGCAACAAAACTTTCACACCAAGTCGGTTAACCGCTTCAGATGTTTGCATTTATAAATGTGCACACAGAACCACAATTAGTTACGAGTCCTCATGACCTGAGCCTCCCCAATTTCTTTTCCTGTGACTTTTAACAGCCAGCAGCGTTTGCCCTGGCTCCAGCGCCTGATCCTTTCACTGAGGGGTGTGAAGTCTCTGCTGAAGGATGACCAGCAGTGGCCCAGGAGCACCCGTGCAGACAAGGAGGCCGGCGTGGACACGATGGGAAGCACTGGCTATTTCAGGTGTGCAGCTTCTCACCCACTCAGAAAAACACCCCGCAGCGACCTTGGGGGTTTGCTGCAGAAGACAGGCTGTGTCTTGGACTGTATTAAAAGGGTACTAAACTCAGTATTAGTGTTAATTTTACACATTCCTCAGCTGTCCGTCTGCCCTGGAGACAGCCAAGCAGCAAGGAGCTTTCACATGCCAGAAGAGAATCGAGGTGTTGCAGCGGTTTGGCTTTTTATTCCCCACAGTTCATCTGTTTTGAGAGCAACTCTGTTGCCTTCAGTTGTCTGTAATCTTCAGCATAATTCACAAGTTGTTACTTGCACTTATTTTGCCTGCTAATTTTATTATAACCCATAAAATTAGTGTTTCGATATAACACTTTGTTTCAAAATCTCACCAGCGTAACGCAGACCGACGATGCATTAAGGGCACCAACCTCATTGCAAACGCCCTGGGGCCGGTGCCCCGGCCTGCATCCGCTGTGCCCGCAGCTCCCTGGGAAACCAGCTGCCCACGTCCTCCCGCAACTGCCCAGCGCGCGGCAACCCTTCGGAGCAGCGGGGAAGGTAAGCGGACCTCTGCTTCAGCTTTAATCCAGGATGTAAGCCGCTGACGCCGGTCTCGGCACGGGGCGCACAGCGAGGCAGCAGGGCCCCCAGGAGGGGCAGGGACACCGGTGGCTTGCAGTGTTAGGGTTCAATTGCTGCAAAGTCACCTGGTGAGCGCCGGTATGGCTAACGGGGGATTTGCTACACAAAATCAGATCACTGGGACACCTCATCCCGCACCTTGCTGCTGGAAGTGGCTGATCCTCACCCACGTTCAGAAGGCAGCCCAGAGCACACTGACCATGCAGAAACCTGCCCCCCTCAGGGACAGACCGAACCTGCTGCCTGTTTTTGACTTTCCTGTGCATGCCCAGCTACATGGGGTGCGATTATCTCTGCACGCTACTAATGATTTTAAAATTACTCATCCCTCCTCAATTCCCATCCCTTGTTTGGTCACTGACTCAAAGGACCTTCACATATATTGTATCACAGTCCTGCATCCCGGGTAAAAAACCTCCCTTGCGTCATCACAGCTGTCCAGCTTATTCAGGAAATAATAGGAAAGGGTGTAAAGGAAAGCCCATCACGTGAAGGCAGATCCCTCTGCAGAGACAGAACCGCCGAGGTTGGCAGGACCCCCAGAGTCTGCCTCATCCATCCCACCCCTGCTCAGGCAAGATGGGCTAAAGCAAGCGGCCAGGGCCGTGTCCCTCGGACGTCAGGTACCTCCCAGCGCCACGAACCTTGCTAAAGCGGGTGCAAGGTGACACCCAGGCTCAGAGCGAGGGCCCCGGGGCGGCACTGCTGGTTTACACGGGGATGCTGCACCTCCTGGCACAACGTATGTTTCCTCCTCAAAAGCTCTGTTTCTGGATCTGTGCTGTTCCTCATCTGTCTTCTAAACAACAAAATGCTTCAGCTCTTGTTCTTGCAGAGTATAGCTTATAAACATGCCTGTAAAGCTCAGAAATTGAGGAGAAAAATAGGGTAATTATCCTCTATTTACCTTTAAAGCACTTTATTTTAGAATCATTTCATATTGTCTGGAGCAGACAGTGTTCAAAAATACCAAGTATTCAAAAAGGTAAAAATAATACTGGCTTCCCTGCAAATGGAGCATGGCTCCCGAGTCATGGCTGCAGAGTTTCCAGCAGGAGCCAGGGAACATGGACACTTCCCAGGCACTCGGTTCCTCCACTCCTGCTGACACAGCTCTGTGTCCTGCGTGTCCACGGGAGTGCCAGAGCCTGCCTGGGAGGCGAGGGGAGGTTCAGGGTCCCAAGCCTGAAGACAGCCCCGTGCAGAGGGAGGCTCAGCCAGGGAGCCCCAGAGCCCCCAGCAGCAGCTCGCTGCTGGCTTGCAGCAGGCTCACCTGGGACACGTGCCACAGCGGCAGCGTACGCCCTGCTGACACCCGGCTGAGCGCAGCTAACGCGGCAGGGACGCGGGGATTTCCAGGAATTTGGTTTGTTTTCCCTTTTTATTCTCCTCCCCCCGCTGCCTGCCTCTCTCTCACACACACGTGTCCCAGCACGGTGCTCTGAACAGACGGGGACCGGCGCTCTCACCACCGGCTGCCTGCCACGTGTACCGACGGTGGGGCTGTCACGGCGAGTGCCCTGCACCGGGCAGACAAGGCGGCAGCACGCTTCCCGCACGCTTCCCGCACGCTTCCCGCACGCTTCCCGCATGCTTCCCGCACGCTTCCCGCACGCTTCCCGCACGCCTCCCGCACGCCTCCCGCACGCTTCCCGCACGCCTCCCGCACGCCTCCCGCACGCTTCCCGCACGCTTCCCGCACGCTTCCCGCACGCCTCCCGCACGCCTCCCGCACGCTTCCCGCACGCCTCCCGCACGCTTCCCGCACGCTTCCCGCACGCTTCCCGCACGCCTCCCGCACGCTTCCCGCACGCTTCCCGCACGCTTCCCGCACGCTTCCCGCACGCCTCCCGCACGCCTCCCGCACGCTTCCCGCACGCCTGCTGCTGCCGTGGCCCCGAGCCCACGGCCACGCGCGAGAGCTACGCGCAACGCTGCTCAGCTACCGCCATCGCCGGCTAAAATGAACGCATTTGAAATGCAAGGAATTAAATGCCGAACAAGTCCTAGAGGAAGGAGAACTCCAACACGCGGGGCTGCGGCGAAGGCAGCTCATTAGGCATTTGTATCATAGATGAGAGGCCGAGAGTGATACATGGGATGACTCAACGCGGCAGCGCGGGAACACGACTGCCGCTCTGTAATTTATTAATAGCTGCGCTGTGAGAAGAACGGGCCCGATACGCGGGGCTCAGGGGAGCAACTCTCCCCGGGCCTGCCGTGGCTTGGGGAGGTGGATGCTTAGACAAGCGCAAACCAGAGTGGCTTCTGAAAAAGACCCTGGTCAAAACGTCGTGATAAAAATGCACACTGAGGAGGAGGGTAAGCAACGTCCCGTGCTGCCAGGCAGGCTGTGGGACTCCCGGGGGGGGCACCCACCCTGGGGCGGGCGGTGGGCTCAGGGCCCTCGCCTCCCAGCCCCGTGGGTGCTCCCACACAAGCCCCCAGCACCAGCAGCAGCCGCTGCCGCATCCCATGGAGGGGCTTCACAGCAACACACCGTTTGGTGCCCGGCCCCCTGTCCTGTAAGGGCTGACCGTGACACTCTGCTACTGAAGCACGCCCTGCTGGGAAAGCGCCCGGCCACGCACGCCCCGGCCCCTCCTGCGTCAGCGTTCCTGAGCGTTCAGCTCCCGTTTTAGGTATTTAACCAGTAAAGGAAATCACCTCCTGGCTTCATTTATACTAATAAAAAGTAAGGGAGATAACCGCGCTCCCACCTGTCCCGGGTAAAACCCAATGCTCTATGTTTCTAGCTGTATAATTATCCTGGGCTCAAGTAGGCGCAGCTGAGAGCCTACTTTGACTTTTTTCATTGTGTCTCCTCCTTGTCCTTGAAATAGAAAGTCTCATCACTACCCCCTCTTGATCCAGGAGCGGTGCTCCCTCCCAATGAAACACCAACTTTGCACGGCCACTCTAAACCAGCGTACATCAGTAATTACCGGCAAGCAACAGACTCACCACCCGAACTGCCCGTCACCGCTACACACGACTTTCCTTTGGCACCTGCTGAAAGAATGTGCCAACTAACAAAACGGGAGCAGCCAGGGCTGCCAGCTTGGTGTCCTGGCTGGCAGGGCTCCGCAAGCACAGCTGGACTCAGAATGCTTGTCTCCCCAGGCCCGCCCTCCCCCATAAAATGCGCATTGCGAATTCCTTCCCTTTCTGTTCTGTGGGCAGTGCAGGACGGGCAGCACAAGCACTTGGTGACCTCCTGTCGCCTCGCTCCATCAGCTCGCGCAGCCCCGCAGCGCAGACGGGACAGGACCCGGCTCTCACAAAAACCTTCTCAGGTACATCAGCAAACCGGTCTTGGGTCTTAAAGTCAGAAACACCAAACCATTGCATTTTCCAACCACTGAGGTATTACCATACAAAATACTACACAAATATCCCAGGTGCTGACTGTAATATCGTCATTCATTGCGCAGCTTAAAAACGCAAGCAAGCCTAAGTGAATAAAGTGAATAATTGCTTAAACAAAACAGCTTTAAACTTATCAAAACATTTGTATTGAATTGGAATATTGTGGCATTTTCAAAACTAAGTGTTTTTGCAACATAAAAACACAACACAAACGTGACGGGATTTGCTTTGACACTTCTCCGTCACCAAGTTTGCCAAAGCAGCGCGTTCGCAGGCGGCGCGGGGAGGCGAGGCTGCCGCGCTCGCCCCTGCAAAACGCGCCCGGCGCTCCCCGCGGCCGCTCGCAGCAGGCCCGGCGGAGGGGAGAGCGCCGAGCCCCGACGCCAGGGAAGAGGCTCCTCGGGGCCGCCACCACCACCCGGGACCCCTCCCCAGCACAGAGCCTCCCTGGGCAGAGGCACCCGGTGCGGCGGGGGTGGCCAGGCGCCCGCCGCGGGCGCGGTCATGTACGCCCACGTCTGTCCTGGGTACCTGTTCGCGGGGAGCATCCCCAAACCACTGGCGAACTGCTGTGAGAGGATGCAGAGAGTCAAGAGGTTTGTCTGAAGCACAGAGCGTTCCCGAACGGCAGGCAGCCGAGGCGAAGGGAGGCTGCCACAGCCTAGGAGTGCTGCTGGCCCAGCAGCTGCCGCTCCCCGACCAGAACGTGCCGCTCGCGCAGACACGTCTCCTCTGCCCTGGCAGCCCTGAGCCGCAGCGGGGCTGGCATTGCCGCGGCTGGGCTAGCCACGGGCTCCCCTGACACCGCCCCACGGCGCAAACCCTAGGACCCTCCCAGAACATGCACTTCCAGCCTTCCCTCTTTCTTTTTACTTCTTGTTTTAAAGAAAATGCAGGTTTGAAAACTCCGCACAAGGCGGTTGTTTCAGAAACATCTGCCCCAGCGCGGAAGCGCAGAAAGCACGGGTCGGAGCACGGGTGCAGGGACCCGACACACCGAGCCCGGGAGCGCCCAGCCGGAGCTGGCGCCGCTCGGCTCCCTCCTGGCGACGCACCTGCACAGGCTCGCTCCGCACTTGCCGAAGGACCCTGTCCTGTCGAGGAATCGGGATGGACGGTGCCTGCCTGATAATTAGCCATTAAATATGTTCTTTTATCTGGATTCTTCACTTGTGGCATCAGGATTTATTTACTGTTCAAGCCTTGCTCTGAGGAGTTGTTATCTTCTCCTTCGGCTTTCCTGAATGACGCCCATCAACACTTGCCTATTTTCTCAGCTCCCCTGAGAGGGAAGGCAATGCTGTCCTTGTTTCACACAGAGGATCTGGAATCACAGAGACGTAGCACTGCCCCTGCTTCTGCCCCTGGCCTCCCCACGGACACCTGCCCCGGTCCCCTGTGTCACCGCGGCTGGGAGGAGAGGCACGGGGACCTTCTGGTGGTGTAGGAGAAGGCGAGGCCGGTCCCCCGAAGGGCACCCATCGCCCACGACACAGCCCCGGCCAGGCGGGACAGCGAGGTTCACAGTGTGCGTGACACCGGCGATGCTCCTCCCCCTGCCAAAGCCCTGCTGTGGATGTTTAACGGTACCAAGCAAGGAAGATGGCCAAGCCCTCCCCAGAATAAGTCACCAATTTGTTTTCTACTTAAAAATAAATGAAAGTCACCCCAGAAACTGCTGAAATGCACTGTACCAGATTATTAGGTGATCTTCAAAGGCCCCTTCCAAGCCAAACCATTCCGTGACTCTGCGTACCCAATAAGACAGACCTTAGCCGCAGGCAGGCAATCGATACCCAGCGCTTCAGCCCAAACGCAGCCTGTGCTTGATCCTTTGATCAAGATTGGGCTCGATGTATAACATTGTTATAAACTAGTGAATATATGGGTAGGATTTGCAAAAGTCCGACAGCCCTACTAATAAGCACAGTCACGAGGTTTTTCCTCAACACAAGGAGTTTCTGAAATCAAAAAGTTAGAAATATTCTTGAGAGAGCGGAGTTTTGCCAAAGCTGCAGATCTGCTTTGCTAGAGTTTTAATCTCAGATCGCAAAGTTGCATAGAAGACTCAACAAAAAAAAAACTCAAAAGAGATTACTCTGATTTTCTTTTTTCACAAGCAGCCTTTTATGAAGCCCCGGAGGGAGCCCCACGGGGAGCCCCCCAGCCACCACCACGGCTGCAGGCGGCACGGTGGCTTTCCCGTGCCCCGTGGCTGGCCAGGCGGCTTCCACCTCCACAGCTTTTGACAGCAAACGGAGTTTCCCAAACCCAATTTTCTCACAAGGAAAATCTCATTATTTGTATCAAAAAATCTGATTTGCTATTCAGAAAACCAAAACAAGACACTTTGTTTCAGCCTGTTTGGACACTAATCAGGGTATTTCCCACTGCTGAATGGCAGCATCACCAACAGGAACGGCTCCGGCTGTCCCCGCACCCAGATAAACTCAACGCTGGAAAACTCCCAGCCTGCTTTCCCAGTACAGGCCCACAAAGACTCTGTGCCCTTCCCCCAAATTCAGGGGATTGCTCTTTAATAAAAAGGCTGTATTTTCAAAAACGTCTGCATACTCCTGAGTTTAAAGGCAATATTTCATCCAGGATGAGTAGGAGCCTCATCTTTGCCTCCGGGTCCAGTCCTTCATCCTTCCCCTGAGGACTATCGCAGCAGGCATGCCCGGGAAGGGACCCAGCTCTGGCACTCACCGCACACCCCTGGCACAGCCGCCTTCCCCGGGGGGAGCGGCCGCTGGGGCCGCAGGGCCCCCCGCTCGGAGGCGCGTGCTGGGGCCGCCTGAAAGCTGCGAGCCGGGACCGGTCAGGGGCACGACGGAGCGGACTGCTCTCTGCCACAGCTAGCAGCGGGCCACCAACCCCATTCCCAGCGACCACGCTGCCTCCTGCAGCTACGTGTTCTGGGGGTGCTGGCTCTGCGAGCGCTCTGCAGGCAGCGGGTCTCGCTCGGGAGCGCTGGTGCACTGTGCACCCCCCCGGGCGGGCAGCCGGGCCCCCTGCGCGAGAGGGGCTTCCCCCCAGCGCTACTCATCTGCAACCACAGAGTGCTCTTCTGGTGAAACGCTTTCACGACTACGCATGAAGGCAAGGAAACACACGGAGCCAGGCTTTGCTATGAAATCTAGGAAGCAGGAAGAGGAGGTGACAGGGAACCGTGCAGCGCTGCCCTGCAGCGAGAGGCGCAGACCCGGTGTGGACCCGCAGCCAGAGCAGCTCCGCACCGGCACGGCTCCCCAGGCACCTCTGGGCAGCCTCTGCCTTGAGCACACTCTGCTTCCACGGGCCTCAACGCTCGAGGGCAAAACGCTGTCGGCAAGGTGGCCTTCATCCTCGCGCAGGTCGGGGAGCTCTACCCACCACGCCTAACCCTGAATCAAACTCCGGCACTCGCCCTGGTTGGGTGCGCAGCTGAAGGTGCAGGGGCACCGCGCTCTGATGGGCTGTGGCTGGTAAAGACCTTGCCCCCCACCCCGGCACGCTCCTCCGCAGCCCGGTGCCCTCCGCTCAGCAGCTGAGCCCCGGGCAGGGGGCTGCAGGCAGGGGGCAGCAGCCGGCCTGGGGGGAGCTCAGGCAGCCCCAGAAAGCACGGGGCTGGGTCTCACATGGGCTGGTGACCCCAAGGGCTCCTCCATCTGCTCCTCTCCAGCTGCTCTTCTGAAAAATTTGGCCAGCATTAACAACCAATTTTGATTAATCAAAATGCATTCTGCAGGGACGAAAGCACTCGCTAAGTGAAACAAACCCTGCTAACTTCAATTCTACTCATCCTACAACAGAAAAGCGGAAAAATACTGTTTCTGAAGCATAAAATGCTACATTGCTGGGTCTCTCAGAAGGACCCGTGAGAAAGTGAGTACTTACACCTCAAGAAGAAGGTCTGAATAGCGTGCAGCGCGGCCTGGAGCCTCACAGCAAACAGTGAAAAGAAATAAAAATATTCCTTCCATTCCGGTGGCGTGAGCTGCCCTGCCTGCGGAACGGGGCAGGGGCCCGGGCTGGCAGTGAATGGGACACGATGCCGTGGCACGTACCCAAGGGGGGCACCAGGCTGCAGCACCCGGGGGGAGGCAGGGGGACGCCAACAGCCCCATCCCGGCACCTGTGAACGCCCGACCCTGCAACCATGGCGTGCCCTGCGGTGAAGGCAGGAGCGTGCACGAAGGCAGCGAGCTGCAGATTCAAACCCCAGGTCTGGCACAAACTCTACATCTGCTTTGCAAGCGTGACTGGTTATTGCAGAAGAGAGGAAGACACCGATCCAAGGAGATTTTCAAAACAGCTAATTGCCTCTGTTTGGACCCATCTGTGTGGTACAACCCTTCACCAGCGGGGCCTCGCTGCTCCCCGCCTCCCCAGGGCAGTAACTCTGCTGTGCTGCAGAGGGGAGCAATGAGGGCACGCACAAGAAAGTGGGGTGCTGAGTTACTCCAGGAACGGTGACCAAATGGACACCAGGACAGACAGGTGGATGTACAACCTCCAGTTAGTCCAGTAACAGTGACCAAATGGACACCAGGACAGACAGGTGGATGTACAACCTCCAGTTAGTCCACTAACAGTGACCAAATGGACACCAGGACAGACAGGTGGATGTACAACCTCCAGTTAGTCCAGTAACAGTGACCAAATGGACACCAGGACAGACAGGTGGATGTATAACTTCCAGTTAGTCCAGTAACAGTGACCAAATGGACACCAGGACAGACAGGTGGATGTATAACCTCCAGTTAGTCCAGTAACGGTGACCAAATGGACACCAGGACAGACAGGTGGATGTACAACCTCCAGTTAGTCCAGTAACAGTGACCAAATGGACACCAGGACAGACAGGTGGATGTATAACCTCCAGTTAGTCCAGTAACGGTGACCAAATGGACACCAGGACAGACAGGTGGATGTACAACCTCCAGTTAGTCCACTAACAGTGACCAAATGGACACCAGGACAGACAGGTGGATGTACAACCTCCAGTTAGTCCAGTAACAGTGACCAAATGGACACCAGGACAGACAGGTGGATGTATAACCTCCAGTTAGTCCAGTAACGGTGACCAAATGGACACCAGGACAGACAGGTGGATGTACAACCTCCAGTTAGTCCAGTAACAGTGACCAAATGGACACCAGGACAGACAGGTGGATGTATAACCTCCAGTTAGTCCAGTAACAGTGACCAAATGGACACCAGGACAGACAGGTGGATGTACAACCTCCAGTTAGTCCAGTAACAGTGACCAAATGGACACCAGGACAGACAGGTGCATGTATAACCTCCAGTTAGTCCAGTAACAGTGACCAAATGGACACCAGGACAGACAGGTGGATGTATAACCTCCAGTTAGTCCAGTAACAGTGACCAAATGGACACCAGGACAGACAGGTGGATGTATAACCTCCAGTTAGTCCAGTAACAGTGACCAAATGGACACCAGGACAGACAGGTGGATGTATAACCTCCAGTTAGTCCAGTAACAGTGACCAAATGGACACCAGGACAGACAGGTGGATGTACAACCTCCAGTTAGTCCAGTAACGGTGACCAAATGGACACC
Organism: Phalacrocorax carbo; assembly: GCF_963921805.1. Classification (NCBI taxonomy): domain Eukaryota; kingdom Metazoa; phylum Chordata; class Aves; order Suliformes; family Phalacrocoracidae; genus Phalacrocorax; species Phalacrocorax carbo. The sequence continues at coordinate 39,178,814 of NC_087521.1, forward strand.
AGGACAGACAGGTGGATGTACAACCTCCAGTTAGTCCAGTAACAGTGACCAAATGGACACCAGGACAGACAGGTGGATGTACAACCTCCAGTTAGTCCAGTAACAGTGACCAAATGGACACCAGGACAGACAGGTGGATGTACAACCTCCAGTTAGTCCACTAACAGTGACCAAATGGACACCAGGACAGACAGGTGGATGTATAACCTCCAGTTAGTCCAGTAACGGTGACCAAATGGACACCAGGACAGACAGGTGGATGTACAACCTCCAGTTAGTCCACTAACAGTGACCAAATGGACACCAGGACAGACAGGTGGATGTACAACCTCCAGTTAGTCCAGTAACAGTGACCAAATGGACACCAGGACAGACAGGTGGATGTACAACCTCCAGTTAGTCCAGTAACGGTGACCAAATGGACACCAGGACAGACAGGTGGATGTACAACCTCCAGTTAGTCCAGTAACAGTGACCAAATGGACACCAGGACAGACAGGTGGATGTACAACCTCCAGTTAGTCCAGTAACGGTGACCAAATGGACACCAGGACAGACAGGTGGATGTACAACCTCCAGTTAGTCCAGTAACGGTGACCAAATGGACACCAGGACAGACAGGTGGATGTACAACCTCCAGTTAGTCCAGTAACGGTGACCAAATGGACACCAGGACAGACAGGTGGATGTACAACCTCCAGTTAGTCCAGTAACGGTGACCAAATGGACACCAGGACAGACAGGTGGATGTACAACCTCCAGTTAGTCCAGTAACGGTGACCAAATGGACACCAGGACAGACAGGTGGATGTACAACCTCCAGTTAGTCCAGTAACAGTGACCAAATGGACACCAGGACAGACAGGTGGATGTACAACCTCCAGTTAGTCCACTAACAGTGACCAAATGGACACCAGGACAGACAGGTGGATGTACAACCTCCAGTTAGTCCAGTAACAGTGACCAAATGGACACCAGGACAGACAGGTGGATGTATAACTTCCAGTTAGTCCAGTAACAGTGACCAAATGGACACCAGGACAGACAGGTGGATGTATAACCTCCAGTTAGTCCAGTAACGGTGACCAAATGGACACCAGGACAGACAGGTGGATGTACAACCTCCAGTTAGTCCAGTAACAGTGACCAAATGGACACCAGGACAGACAGGTGGATGTATAACCTCCAGTTAGTCCAGTAACGGTGACCAAATGGACACCAGGACAGACAGGTGGATGTACAACCTCCAGTTAGTCCACTAACAGTGACCAAATGGACACCAGGACAGACAGGTGGATGTACAACCTCCAGTTAGTCCAGTAACAGTGACCAAATGGACACCAGGACAGACAGGTGGATGTATAACCTCCAGTTAGTCCAGTAACGGTGACCAAATGGACACCAGGACAGACAGGTGGATGTACAACCTCCAGTTAGTCCAGTAACAGTGACCAAATGGACACCAGGACAGACAGGTGGATGTATAACCTCCAGTTAGTCCAGTAACAGTGACCAAATGGACACCAGGACAGACAGGTGGATGTACAACCTCCAGTTAGTCCAGTAACAGTGACCAAATGGACACCAGGACAGACAGGTGCATGTATAACCTCCAGTTAGTCCAGTAACAGTGACCAAATGGACACCAGGACAGACAGGTGGATGTATAACCTCCAGTTAGTCCAGTAACAGTGACCAAATGGACACCAGGACAGACAGGTGGATGTATAACCTCCAGTTAGTCCAGTAACAGTGACCAAATGGACACCAGGACAGACAGGTGGATGTATAACCTCCAGTTAGTCCAGTAACAGTGACCAAATGGACACCAGGACAGACAGGTGGATGTACAACCTCCAGTTAGTCCAGTAACGGTGACCAAATGGACACCAGGACAGACAGGTGGATGTACAACCTCCAGTTAGTCCAGTAACAGTGACCAAATGGACACCAGGACAGACAGGTGGATGTACAACCTCCAGTTAGTCCAGTAACGGTGACCAAATGGACACCAGGACAGACAGGTGGATGTACAACCTCCAGTTAGTCCACTAACAGTGACCAAATGGACACCAGGACAGACAGGTGGATGTATAACCTCCAGTTAGTCCAGTAACGGTGACCAAATGGACACCAGGACAGACAGGTGGATGTACAACCTCCAGTTAGTCCACTAACAGTGACCAAATGGACACCAGGACAGACAGGTGGATGTACAACCTCCAGTTAGTCCAGTAACAGTGACCAAATGGACACCAGGACAGACAGGTGGATGTACAACCTCCAGTTAGTCCAGTAACGGTGACCAAATGGACACCAGGACAGACAGGTGGATGTACAACCTCCAGTTAGTCCAGTAACAGTGACCAAATGGACACCAGGACAGACAGGTGGATGTACAACCTCCAGTTAGTCCAGTAACGGTGACCAAATGGACACCAGGACAGACAGGTGGATGTACAACCTCCAGTTAGTCCAGTAACGGTGACCAAATGGACACCAGGACAGACAGGTGGATGTACAACCTCCAGTTAGTCCAGTAACGGTGACCAAATGGACACCAGGACAGACAGGTGGATGTACAACCTCCAGTTAGTCCAGTAACGGTGACCAAATGGACACCAGGACAGACAGGTGGATGTACAACCTCCAGTTAGTCCAGTAACGGTGACCAAATGGACACCAGGACAGACAGGTGGATGTACAACCTCCAGTTAGTCCAGTAACGGTGACCAAATGGACACCAGGACAGACAGGTGGATGTACAACCTCCAGTTAGTCCAGTAACGGTGACCAAATGGACACCAGGACAGACAGGTGGATGTACAACCTCCAGTTAGTCCAGTAACGGTGACCAAATGGACACCAGGACAGACAGGTGGATGTACAACCTCCAGTTAGTCCAGTAACGGTGACCAAATGGACACCAGGACAGACAGGTGGATGTACAACCTGCCTGACAGAGCCTGCCGCACACCCTTGAAGTCCCTGAAATGATCCATTCCTGACCACCATCGTTCATCAGTACAGGATGCCCAACGTCGGCAATTTCTAACTTATTGCTGTGATAAAAATGGCATAAAATTATTCCCAAGGTTTCCTTTACCGACAAACACCAAGGTGTTCAATGCACCGACACCTGCGCTCCCCGACGGGCACCAGCCCGGAGACCCAGAGGGGGGAGGCGCGAACAGGGACCCGGGGACATGTTTCAGCCAAGCCACGCTGCCCGCCCGCCGAACGCGCGCGGTTCCATCGACAGCAGAGGAGACACCTCAGGTGGAGGGGGGCACATCAGAATGAAATTGGGGGGTTAATCATAAGTAGATTTCCAAGCCTAAACAGGTTGTATGTTTTGTCAAGCGCTGTAAAAATAACCCGTTTCTTCCACTGCACGGTCTACAAATGCAATGCAATGAAAAGAAAACCAACAATGATTTACTCCAGACGGACATTTATTATCCTAGCAATAATATCTTGCAATCGTTGCAGCATTAACCGAGGCCAATTCTTTTCTTAGTGACTGTACTCTTACGTAAACATATAGTAAATTAAACGATCTAAAACCAGACGGGCATTTATTAGGGTTGCCTCTACACTTGCCTCAACATCACTTGTGGATGTGAGTCATGAAACATAAGCTGGATTTTAAGTTCTAAAGTTCAATTTAACTTCAAGAAATGCCGGGTACAAACCATAGATCTCTCTCGTGAAAGAATACCCATTTAGTATTTAGGTCTGGCCTGTTAACTGGTAAATCAAAACGGATGTGGCCAAATTAGCTACTGAAATGATATAAGATGTGCCATGTCTACAGCAGCCTTGACACTTCAAAGACAAAACCAGGGAATCTCAAGGAGATAAAACATTTTCATCACAATAACGAATTATGTGCTCAGGCAGAATACATGTAATAAAAGAAGGACAACAAGAGCTGAAATGGAAATTTGTTTTGCAGAAGCCAAGAATAGTAAATGATTTATATGCACTTATTTTAATTTATTTCAGGCTGAGTGCAATTTATCTAAAGTCATCAAAAATTAATAGGCCATACAGAAAGGAGTTTTAATAAATTCAAACTTAGGGGCATATAGCAAGTACATCTCTTCTCAATTGCTATTAGCACTTAACTATCTAATTAATCCACCATGTTATCTTGCCTGGAAGTCCAACCAATCCTCCTTCGTGGGAAGGGGACAGACGGCCGCGGCCCCGGCTCAGCTCCCGGCGCAGCCCTCGGTACTGGGCCGGCGGTGCACGGGTGCCACGGTGCTTGGCCGGACACCCCGCCACAGCCGCCCCCAACCTCCCCCGCGGAGCCCAGCGCACCCTCAGACACTCTGGGCGCGTGGTCAGGGTCCCAGCCCGGGGAGCCGTCCCGGGGAGCAACGGGCAAGCCGGTACCAGGAGTCGGGAGGAACTGCGCGATGAGAGAAACGAAGCCCGAGCACGGGGATGGCGGGGACAGGAGCCGGAGCACTGGTGGGGAGGGTCCCGCTCCCGGGCTTCGGCAGGACCGAGAGCCCCAGCAGGGCCCTGCTTCCCCGGGAAGTGCCGACCCCGAAGCTGCCGCTTCCTCAGCCACTGATTGCCCCACGCCGCGATGCTGCAGCCAGAGCGTGGCCAGGGAAGGAAACTCCCCAAAGACACGCCTGAGGTGACGCTGCCCCAGGAGGCAAGTCCTTGGCAGAGGCTCTGGCCAACCCCAGAGTAAACCCTGAGCACCTCCAGGAGATGGGAAACTGCTGGGATGTGGGAGCACCCCACGACTCGGCAAACACGCAGCATCTGCAAACCCCGTGACAGCCACGAACGGCACCACAGAATCACAGGATCCCAAACTGGTTGGGGCTGGCAGGGACCCCTGGAGGTCACCCCGTCCCACCCCTGCGTGAGCAGGCACCCCCAGAGCAGGGGCACAGGGCCGCGTCCAGGCGGGGGGTGAATGTCTCCAGGGAAGGGACCCCACAGCCTCTCTGGGCAGCCTGTGCCCCTGCTCTGGCACCACCACCACGCACACTTTGGTTCAGCAGCAACAGGGCAGTGCCAGGGCAGGGGGGATGCCGGGGCAGCCCCCAGGGCAGGTTCCCAGCACCCCCGCTTGGCAGGAACCCTGGGGACGCAGGGTGAGGCTGGGAGCAGCGACTGCCTCCTCTCAGCTGAAGGTCAGGGAAGAAACGGAGCTGATTTAGCCCCCAGCAAAAAGCCAGCACGGAGCAGAAAGCCCTGCCTTTCTCCACGCTGACCAAGGGCGCGCACTGAAGGCCGGGGGCGGCGGCGCGGGCGGGCGATGCCCGATCTCTGCGCGGGCGCACGCAGCCGGCGAGGGGACGCAGCTCTCGGCAATCCCTCTGCCTGCACACGGAAACTCAAAGCGGAGCTCGACCGTGGGGCAGGCCCGGGAGGGCACTACTCAAACAGGCACACGAGCTTACTGACCGCGCGTCCACAGCTGCCACAGCAAACAGACGGATCTTGGTCCATATTTAGATCCAAAGGAAATCGAGGGGCATACTAAAAGCAGTATTTTCCTTTACCTACCAAGGATGACAGTTTCAGCGAAATACTGGGATCCATATTTTTTAAAACTTCAGATACATCTGTCAGGGTTGGGCAATTTCACCTAAAAGAGAAACTTTTAATCTGCCATAAGGGAGAAACTATTCTTGCCATCTTCCCTTTGACTCGAAATCTGCTGCTGGGTTTTTTTCAGGAAGTAGTGCTCTGCACACTTGAGAGAAACTGACGGCTCTAAAATACATATTTATGGTTTCCTGATATAGGGAAAAACAACAGAAGAAAGTAACGATACGCTGCACAAAACGCTAGCAGAGCTCTGCAAACAGGGCAGACAGCAAATTGGGGATCAGCGGCAGAGTCAGGGGGAAGACAGGAACCAAAGGGTTGCTCAGGCAGGGGCAGCGAGCCCCAGGCGCTGCCCTGCGCTGCTGCCAGCGGCCGGCACGGCCAGCTACGAGGGTGCTGGAGGGTGCTGGGCCGCGTCTGGCCGGGAGACAGGCTGCGACGACCGACGGCCGCTGCCATCCTGGCAGCACCCAGCGAGCCGCTCCCTCCGGTGACACACACCACAACCCCCGGCGCCTCCGCTGGGCTCAAACGGCAGGGAGCCGAGCCTCCCAGAAACAGAGAAAAGTGAATTTGCAGAGGACGCAGCAGAAGGTAACACGCTGCAGAAGGTCATTAAGCTTTTCTCTGTAGTGCAGTCAGGAAATTACACGCCAAGCCCGCGCTATCGGTTCATATCGGTTCTCTCCATAGTTTCTGGCTTACTGTTTAGAGGCAGGAGAATAATGATGTCAAAGGGCTTACAAAGCTGGTATGCACTGGAGACTGAATGAGGTCCCTGGGTACAGGGAAGTGTGTAAGGAAAGCTGCCTGGGGCAGGATGGAGACAGGAGAACCTGCAGAAGGCTGAGAAACGTGAAGCTTTGCCCTCGAACAAAGGTCCACGAGCAGAGATCAGGGCACGCAAGAGCCATCGACAGGCCTCGGATGCACGTATCTGAGGGACCCGTTACGCCGGGCTAGCGCCGCGATTGCACCGTCAAACCGACGTCCAGTCGGCGCTTGCTAGGCTCGGGACGCCAGAGGTTCGGCGCGGCAGCCGCCTGCGGGGCTGCAGCGGGACCAGCATTCGGGGATTATGGACTCGGCATCGTCACACAGCCTCTGACATCATCAGCTAAACAACGGCCAATCAATCAAACGTGAAACTCTCCCAACAGCCACAGCAGCGAGGAGCTTGCTGTGCAGGCTACCAGGTCTGGAGCCGCTCCTGCTGCTGCTGACCCCGAGCCGAGATCGGGGGGGGGGCCTGCCGCCAGGTGGGACAGCTGGGAATCATCCTTCCTACATTTTTCAAGACACGGTAAAATCTAACTGTACCTAACAAAGACAAGGAGGAACAGCAGGAGATGCGTGCCAGTTAAAGCCCCGAGCCCAGAGAGCACAGCTCAGGACAGTAAGGGTACCTGAGGGGCGATCACCACCCCTGGGAAATACAGACTGCTGAGACACAGGCTTTGGAAAGAGATGGGAGAGGAGACAATTAAATCCCTATTTCTGATGTGGAAAGGGGAGCTGTGAGACTGAAGTCTCAGGGATAGCTCCAGAGAGGAATCGGGATCTGGGCTTGACGGCAAGACACCCTGAGAACACTCCTGACACAGCATGGCAAAACCTGCTCACGGAGCACCCCGAGAGCACCTCTCAGTGCCGACGGTGTCCGTGCCAGGAGCAGGCACTCCACGCTGGACAAGCCACGCTCCCGCAGAACAGGCCAGTGTGAGCTGCCGAGGCCGAGAGCGGGTCCTGGGCCGTGGGGCCGGCTGGCGACTGCCCATCCCGAGCACCGGGCACCTTACACACCATCTGCCACCCATCCCGCTTGCGGCACCCCGTGCCCCAGCCAGCGGCGGCCGCGGCCAGCGCAGTGACCCACAGGGCAAGGGCGCGCCGGGGCAGGGGCGCCTCGTGCCGGCGCTGCCGAGGAGGGGCTGCCGGTCCGCGGTGGCTCGCTGCCCCGGCACAGCGAGCAGGGCCAGCGGGAACCGCTCTCCGGGGGTGGGCTCGCATCCCAGATGGCTCCGCAGGCTCCGCTGCCCCGAGGTTGCCTTGGGGAAAGCAAGCATTGGAGAAGCCCAGAAATTCCATGCCCACCACCGAGCCATCAGCAGGGGAGGGCAGGGGCAGAGAGGCAGAGGAGCCAGGGAAGGCAGGGTGTCCAGGTGGGAACTGCTGCTGGGACAGGGCGCGGGAGACGGGCTGAGCGCAGCCGGTGCCAGCCCGGCAGCGCATCCCCATGGCCAGCTCTCCAGGCGCAGGAAGGGCAGGAGATCCCGCTGCCTCCCGTCGCCGGGTCTGCAGGAAGAGCCTGGGGTGGAAATCGTGAGGGTGTGTGAGAGCAAAGCCAGTGGGAGGCTGGCGGGGAGAGGAGAGGGATCTGGCCCGTAAGGAGCTGACAGCACAATTCCCCCCAAACCCAATCATATTTAATTTCTCTATCAATTTTCATTAGCATTTTCCCATTCCTCTGGTTCATCCACAGTGTTCCAGGACGAGTCAAAATGAAACCATTACTGTCTCGTGGAGCTCCTTGGCCAATTATTTTAATACTCCTGGGTACCTGTTATCCAGTCCTGCCACTTTTAAAACGCCTTACTTGAACTGTCACTTTTTAACCTATTCCTTAGTTCCTGTAGAAGCAGAAAATATCTCACTGTCTCCATGAGTTTGCATTTCTCTGCTTCTTTGCAAATGGCAACCAGAAATAATCACTGAAATCTTCCTTCTCGTCTGCATCGCCCCCGACAGTACTTCTCTCTTTGCCTACTGTTAGGTCCAGTCCTATGACACGCTTTTATTTGTGTCCAAAAATGCAATTCTCCTTCTGCACCTGGTACCTGACCCAAGGATATTTAACATTTCACTTACAAAACTTCCACTGACCTCAGAAGACAGACCTGCAAGTGCAAAAATAGCCCTCAGCGTGCAGAAATCTTTCTGGGGAGCAGGGCCAAGAACTGAAGCCGTGGCGTGCCAGAACGCGGCTCATGAAAGGCTGGCGCGAGGGCAGCTCCGGCAGCACCCGCTGCCCTTCGCCCCGGGGGACAGCCTACGCCGGCCAGCCCCGCGCGCCTCCGAGGGACGGGGCACCGGGGTCCCCCAGTGCCCCAACAGCACACCAGCTCCCCCAGCACCCCAAAAGCACGCCAACTCCCCCAGCACCCCAAAAGCATGCCACCTCCCCCAGCACCCCAAAAGCACACCAGCTCCCCCAGCACCCCAACAGCACACCAGCTCCCCCAGCACCCCAAAAGCACACCAGCTCCCCCGGCGCCCCAAAAGCACGCCAACTCTCCCAGCACCCCAAAAGCACACCAGCTCCCCCAGCACCCCAAAAGCACGCCAACTCTCCCAGCACCCCAAAAGCACGCCAACTCTCCCAGCACCCCAAAAGCACGCCAGCTCTCCCAGCACCCCAAAAGCACACCAGCTCCCCCGGCACCCCAAAAGCACGCCAACTCTCCCAGCACCCCAAAAGCACACCAGCTCTCCCAGCACCCCAAAAGCACACCAGCTCCCCCGGCACCCCAAAAGCACGCCAACTCTCCCAGCGCCCCAAAAGCACGCCAGCTCTCCCAGCACCCCAAAAGCACACCAGCTCCCCCGGCACCCCAAAAGCACACCAGCTCTCCCAGCACCCCAAAAGCACACCAGCTCCCCCGGCGCCCCAAAAGCACGCCAACTCTCCCAGCACCCCAACAGCACACCAGCTCCACCGGCGCCCCAAAAGCACGCCAACTCTCCCAGCACCCCAAAAGCACACCAGCTCCACCGGCGCCCCAAAAGCACGCCAACTCTCCCAGCACCCCAAAAGCACACCAGCTCCCCCGGCACCCCAAAAGCACACCAGCTCTCCCAGCACCCCAAAAGCACACCAGCTCCCCCGGCGCCCCAAAAGCACGCCAACTCTCCCAGCACCCCAACAGCACACCAGCTCCCCCGGCGCCCCAACAGCACACCAGCTCCCCCAGCACCCCAACAGCACACCAGCTCCACCGGCGCCCCAAAAGCACGCCAACTCTCCCAGCACCCCAAAAGCACACCAGCTCCACCGGCGCCCCAAAAGCACACCAGCTCCCCCAGCACCCCAACAGCACACCAGCTCCACCGGCGCCCCAAAAGCACACCAGCTCCCCCAGCACCCCAAAAGCACGCCAACTCTCCCAGCACCCCAAAAGCACACCAGCTCCCCCGGCACCCCAAAAGCACACCAGCTCTCCCAGCACCCCAAAAGCACACCAGCTCCCCCGGCACCCCAAAAGCACACCAGCTCTCCCAGCACCCCAAAAGCACACCAGCTCCCCCGGCGCCCCAAAAGCACGCCAGCTCTCCCAGCATCCCAAAATCACGCCAGCTCTCCCAGCACCCCAAAAGCACGCCAGCTCCCCCGGCACCCCAAAAGCACACCAGCTCTCCCAGCACCCCAAAAGCACACCAGCTCCACCGGCACCCCAAAAGCACGCCAGCTCTCCCAGCATCCCAAAATCACGCCAACTCTCCCAGCACCCCAAAAGCACACCAGCTCCCCCGGCACCCCAAAAGCACACCAGCTTCCCCGGCACCCCAAAAGCACACCAGCTCTCCCAGCACCCCAAAAGCACACCAGCTTCCCCGGCACCCCAAAAGCACACCAGCTCTCCCAGCACCCCAAAAGCACACCAGCTCCACCGGCGCCCCAAAAGCACACCAGCTCTCCCAGCACCCCAAAAGCACGCCAACTCTCCCAGCACCCCAAAAGCACACCAGCTCTCCCAGCACCCCAAAAGCACACCAGCTCCACCGGCGCCCCAAAAGCACGCCAACTCTCCCAGCACCCCAAAAGCACACCAGCTCCCCCAGCACCCCAAAAGCACACCAGCTCCCCCGGCGCCCCAAAAGCACGCCAACTCTCCCAGCACCCCAAAAGCACACCAGCTCCCCCAGCACCCCAAAAGCACACCAGCTCCACCGGCACCCCAAAAGCACGCCAACTCTCCCAGCACCCCAAAAGCACACCAGCTCCCCCAGCACCCCAAAAGCACACCAGCTCCCCGGCGCCCCAAAAGCACACCAACTCTCCCAGCACCCCAAAAGCACACCACCTCCCCCAGCACCCCAAAAGCACGCCAACTCTCCCAGCACCCCAAAAGCACACCAGCTTCCCCGGCACCCCAAAAGCACACCAGCTCCACCGGCGCCCCAAAAGCACACCAGCTCCCCGGCACCCCAAAAGCACGCCAACTCTCCCAGCACCCCAAAAGCACACCACCTCCCCCAGCACCCCAAAAGCACGCCAACTCTCCCAGCACCCCAAAAGCACACCAGCTTCCCCGGCACCCCAAAAGCACGCCAGCTCCCCGACAGCTGCTCTGGGCCCACAGCTTTAAACACGCGGTCACCTAAGCAAGCGCATCGTTAGTTCACGTGTTAATTGGCCACCTCTCCATCCTCTGTTGCTTTACGTTAATAAACCGCTTGTTCGGGCTACTCGGGGTAGTGTCGACGCGAGTGTTTACTGGTCAATAAGCCCTGAGCTATGACTAATAAATACACTCTACAATGGAATGTGAGGCTATTTCTCTTAATAACCCGCAACCCAGAACTCGCGAAGACACCGGGCTGCTGATGAACAGCGCCGCTGAAACATTGAGAAGCTGTACGGTGATTATTTTTATGACCTTACCTCATCTCTGAGATACAGTTTTGAACAGTTTCTGAATCTAATTATCACAGATCATTTTAATTAATCGGGGAAGGGCTGACAGAACAGTGCTGTATCTTTTTTGTCTTTTTCCAAAAGACAGATCAAACATCTTGTAGGACAGGAAAAGTAAAAATATGCAAACAAAGCAGGTTTCCCTTCAGCTGGACAAGATCAAAAATGCTTTACACAGATTTTTGGAAAAAGAAAAAGAAATCCTTAGCCGCTTTCAAAACTTCTAGCCCAGAGGAATTATTCTGAAAGGTCTTTTCCCTCCTTTTCTACATCTTGGTGTATAAAGAAGATACCATCAAATCTGCAGCGTGAGATCCACTCAGTTTGCAGGTTTTATAGTTATCTCTTCTGTGCCAGATAATTTAATGGGTCTCTTGGTCCTAATGTTCTTAACTCAGCAATGTGTCTGAGCATTTTAGATAAGAGACATACTTAAGGCTTTGGCAAAGAAGTTTAGATTTTAATTGCTGCTTCAAAAATTGATCAACTGTGCTGCTCTTGCAGGATTTCTGTTGAACTCCTGAAATGGATGCTTGATAGGTGGGCACACACCCCCCTCCCCAAATCCACCTGTGCAGCGTGTTGACACCTACCCTGGCTGCAGCCATCAGCAATGCTTCGCGAGGGCTGCGCACCTGGAGGCACTATTTTTATGCCGTAATTCAGCCGCCCCCAGCTGTGGGCCAGCTGTGCAGGAGCCTGCGTGGCGGCTGCCGAGGACCACGCCAGGCTCCGACCGTCACACCGCACACCCTGCCGCCATGCAGTGGGCTTCTCCAGCTCGCATCCCACCACCACTTTTGATAATGGCTTGGAGAAGATCTCAATGACCTTTTCCCACCCAGACTGTATTCCCAGTGCTTGCAGGAGCAGCGCAATGCGCTCCACACCAATGGCAAAAGGCAACTCTTGTGTTACCTCAGGTGTGAGCAAAACTAGCTGGAATTGCACTGCAATCTGCAGTTTGCCAGCTCAGAAGAATAAAATCTTTTGCTAATTTGCAAAAGGGAATTCAGCAAGCGCAGCATGACCCTGGGCGCTGCCCACTCCGCTGCACAGGCTCCCCGAGACTTCCCAGCCCCCAGGGAGCAGAGCTGGCTGCTGCCTCCCCGCGGGGCCAGTGCCTTCGCCCCTTGCCAGGCAGGCCCCCCGCGCCCACCAGCGCGGCACCGACACGGCCAGGCGTGAGCGCCCGCTCCCGAGCATCGCACGCCAGCTCCCGGCGGGCGCAGCAGGTGCAGACCGGCCCCGGCACACGCACCCCACCAGCGCCGCTGCGCCTCCTCGCACGCCGGCGCCCGCAGCCGGGGGCACGCGCTCCCCGGAGCGCTGCAGGGGCAGCGCTGGGAGCCCCCAGCTCTGCTCCCCTGCAATGGCGGGAGGGGACAAAGGCGGCCGTGCAGGACAGCGGGTCACCCACGCAGAGCTCGGCGGCGCCGGGGACCGGCGCAGCGGGAAGCCACCAGCTCCAGCTCAGACGTCATTCAACTCCCAGCGGCCACAACACGGTCGCTCTCTGTTGCATCTCTTCCCTGCATGAGCCTTCCTCGCCCTCCTCAGCTTTCAAAGACAAACGAAAGCGAAGCCCTTGCAGACCCACGTGGCTCTGCATCCCGCACCCGGCGGCCTCGCCGTATCAGCAAACCACAGAACCCCCGCCGAGCAGGGTGCCTGGGCTCAGCCAGTGACCAGGCCGATGATTTTAATCTGGAGCTCAGGCCTGTTTCAAACTTATTTATTTTCCATTGAACGCACTTAGGTATAATTCCCTCTTATCTTAATTAGTATCAGGAAAATTACACAGTTCCCTTTTCACAAAAGGAGAAAGAGCAGCATTATGTGGGGAAATGCTTGTAGAAACAAGAAACCTCAAACTTTTACCTCAGGTAAATTAGCATGACTTTACTGAAGCTAATTGAGTTATCCTTAAATTATGCACAGAAATCAAAGGAGGTACTTCGCTCTCCCCAGAACGTCCTCTTTAAAAATGCATTACTTTTCCTCATTTCTAGGCTTCTAGGCACAGGAATGCATCTGTCTGTGACGTGGTGCATGTCACATCCTACTCACCGACCCCAGCAAGCTCGTCAGAGAGGAGCTTAGCCGGAGGAAGGAAGGGGAGGACGCGCGGGAGAGCCCACCGCCCGAGCCCGAGCAGGCTGGATGCGTCCCCAGGTGTCCCCAGCCACAGCTCCCATTTACACCAGGTCGCCCACGCGTCGCTCCTGCCGCTCAGGTGCCCTTGTATTTACGCGGGGAAGTGCGAGGCAGGGACTCAGCCGGGGCTGCTCCTCCCGGCAGCACCCTGCTCCTCCGCTAAATAGCAACGCTAAGGGGCTGCAGCGGGCAGGGGGGAGCTCCCGCTCCCGGAGGGACCCTCCGCAGGGGTTTGACGGGGTATGAGCCCTTCTCATCCTTCGCCCTTGTAGGGGATCGGGAGGGGTGCGAGGGCAGTCCGTGCGTGGAGATCTGGCAGGTTTTTCATAGTTCTTCACCTGTTTGTATGCCCCCGCCTGCAAACCAGCACAGCTGAGTCAGAGGTGATGAGAGGGGGTTTTCCCGGGAGTTGTTTTATCTTGTTTCGCTCTGAACTGAACAAGAATCAATCATTTTCCTTCAATATTATTACTGGGGAGCCCGAACACCTCAGACTGCCAGGGGGCCAGTATCACCAGCAGTCCCCACAGCACCAATGGCAGCAACGGAGCAGTGCAAGAAAACAGCGTAACAAAAAGCCATCAAACCTGAAACGTTCTGAGCGGAGCATTTTGCATTCCCAACAATCGCGTTTTTTAGCAGAAAAGTTTACTCAGAAAACCTCCAAAGTATTACCTGATACAGAGGCTGACTGCTAGTTACGCTTGCAGGGAACACCCAGAGGCTCAAGCCCAGCTAAAACGTGTATCCTGTGCCCCCAGGGATGGGGACAGCCAAGCGGGTCCCGGTGTGGGGGAGGGGATCGTGGGGCAGGTCCCGGTGTGGGGGAGGGGATCGTGGGGCAGGTCCCGGTGCGGGGGAGGGGATCGTGGGGCAGGTCCCGGTGCGGGGGAGGGGATCGTGGGGCAGGTCCCGGTGCGGGGGAGGGGATCGTGGGGCAGGTCCCGGTGTGGGGGAGGGGATCGTGGGGCAGGTCCCGGTGCGGGGGAGGGGATCGTGGGGCAGGTCCCGGTGCGGGGGAGGGGATCGTGGGGCAGGTCCCGGTGTGGGGGAGGGGATCGTGGGGCAGGTCCCGGTGCGGGGGAGGGGATCGTGGGGCAGGTCCCGGTGCGGGGGAGGGGACGGTGGGGCAGGTCCCGGTGCGGGGGAGGGGACGGTGGGGCAGGTCCCGGTGTGGGGGAGGGGACGGTGGGGCAGGTCCCGGTGCGGGGGAGGGGATGGTGGGGCAGGTCCCAGTGTGGGGGAGGGGATCGTGGGGCAGGTCCCGGTGCGGGGGAGGGGATCGTGGGGCAGGTCCCGGTGCGGGGGAGGGGACGGTGGGGCAGGTCCCAGTGTGGGGGAGGGGATCGTGGGGCAGGTCCCGGTGTGGGGGAGGGGACGGTGGGGCAGGTCCCGGTGCGGGGGAGGGGACGGTGGGGCAGGTCCCGGTGCGGGGGAGGGGACGGTGGGGCAGGTCCCGGTGCGGGGGAGGGGACGGTGGGGCAGGTCCCGGTGCGGGGGAGGGGATGGTGGGGCAGGTCCCAGTGTGGGGGAGGGGATCGTGGGGCAGGTCCCGGTGCGGGGGAGGGGATCGTGGGGCAGGTCCCGGTGCGGGGGAGGGGACGGTGGGGCAGGTCCCAGTGTGGGGGAGGGGATCGTGGGGCAGGTCCCGGTGTGGGGGAGGGGATCGTGGGGCAGGTCCCGGTGCGGGGGAGGGGATCGTGGGGCAGGTCCCGGTGTGGGGGAGGGGATCGTGGGGCAGGTCCCGGTGCGGGGGAGGGGATCGTGGGGCAGGTCCCGGTGCGGGGGAGGGGACGGTGGGGCAGGTCCCGGTGTGGGGGAGGGGATCGTGGGGCAGGTCCCGGTGCGGGGGAGGGGATCGTGGGGCAGGTCCCGGTGCGGGGGAGGGGACGGTGGGGCAGGTCCCGGTGTGGGGGAGGGGATCGTGGGGCAGGTCCTGGTGCGGGGGAGGGGACGGTGGGGCAGGTCCCGGTGCGGGGGAGGGGACGGTGGGGCAGGTCCCGGTGCGGGGGAGGGGATGGTGGGGCAGGACCCAGTGCGGGGGAGGGGATCGTGGGGCAGGTCCCAGTGCGGGGGAGGGGATCGTGGGGCAGGTCCCGGTGCGGGGGAGGGGACGGTGGGGCAGGACCCGGTGCGGGGGAGGGGATCGTGGGACAGGTCCCGGTGCGGGGGAGGGGACGGTGGGGCAGGTCCCGGTGTGGGGGAGGGGATCGTGGGGCAGGTCCCAGTGCGGGGGAGGGGATCGTGGGGCAGGTCCCGGTGTGGGGGAGGGGACGGTGGGGCAGGTCCCGGTGCGGGGGAGGGGACGGTGGGGCAGGACCCGGTGCGGGGGAGGGGACGGTGGGGCAGGTCCCGGTGTGGGGGAGGGGACGGTGGGGCAGGTCCCGGTGTGGGGGAGGGGACGGTGGGGCAGGTCCCGGTGTGGGGGAGGGGATCGTGGGGCAGGTCCCAGTGCGGGGGAGGGGATCGTGGGGCAGGTCCCAGTGTGGGGGAGGGGACGGTGGGGCAGGTCCCGGTGCGGGGGAGGGGACGGTGGGGCAGGACCCGGTGCGGGGGAGGGGATGGTGGGGCAGGACCCAGTGCGGGGGAGGGGATCGTGGGGCAGGTCCCAGTGCGGGGGAGGGGATGGTGGGGCAGGTCCCAGTGCGGGGGAGGGGATCGTGGGGCAGGTCCCAGTGCGGGGGAGGGGACGGTGGGGCAGGTCCCAAACGCAAACCGCTGCCTTTGGAAATCGTGCTGCCAATGCAGCACTTTCCGTGCCTACCATGAATGTACCACCATCAGTTGCCAACATCACAACTTCTGTTGCTGATTGTTTTTTCTTTCGTTTTTTTTGTACTAAAGAAAGCAACAGAAAAGCAAAGCAACTTACCCCTCCCGCTGCACTGAGGGCTCTGAGATATGCAAATACTATTTCATGCGCTTTATTTCTGCTGCAAAGAACTGATGTTAATTGAATTTCTTTCATTAAGAAAGCCTTTTACTGAAAATAAAATTTTATTTTAAGGAATCCAAAACTTTTCGTTTTTCAATTTTCAGCTTTGATATCAAAGTTCTGCCTTTCCTATCTCTCCTGCTTTCTGCTCTTGTTTCATTTCGTAACTAAAAACAGGGTGGAGGAGATGGAGAAAAGCATTCCGTTTTTCAGCGTGGGGACAGATAAGAGCAGAGCAATGCTGCGGGCTGCGCTTTCAGCGCTCACAGGACTCACAACCGTTTTCAAGTTAGTTTGGCACTCAGCAGTTCAAGTACCACTGATTTTGTGAACACGGTGGTGTTACATCTCTCCCAGAACCAGGACTTTCAAGTCTTTTGAAAGACACGATTCCTATATATTGCACTTCTGCTTTATTGTCAGGATTGCACATTTTATTCATCAAAGAGACTTTTTTGTGGTAATAATTGTACTACGCTTGTTTCACACGTACCAGCCAGGTGTTGCAGCACGGGAGGAAGGGCAGCTCCTTCCCCGGCTGGGATGAGCCTTTTCAGCCAGTGCTTCATCCCTGGCTGCCAGGGATGCCTCTGAAATGCTTTGCAAGTCACTGAACTGCTTCAGAGCTCAGTTCCTACTTAAAAATCCCTCTTCTGCCAGTTTTACCTGTCTGGCTTCAAGCTCTTCAGAGCAGCACTTGCGTATGCAGCACAGACACGGTGCCACGCAGTGAGCGTCCGTCCCCTGCTCCCGGTACAGATCGGGCAAATGCAGATCCCAAATTACTCCATGTCACAAGCTGGGAACACCATCGCCTGGGGAGGTCTGTCTGTCCTCAGGGGCTGCCGCATCCATGCCAGGCTGCTGCTCTGCACTCCACCTCCCCCTCCATCGCACTCGGTGTGGGAGAGGGCTTCTCTCGCACAGCCCCCGCGCTGCACTGCTTCCGCCCCTCAGACGAAGCGTGTGCTCCTTTACACTTCCCACCCAAGGAGCTGCCAAGCGCTGGCTTGAGGGCGACGGGAAAGCCATCCCTCCTCCGCCCCTTCTCCAGCAGCGCCACACGAGCTCTGCCCCACAGCGCCACACGAGCTCTGCCCCACAGCGCCACACGAGCTCTGCCCCACAGCACCACACGAGCTCTGCCCCACAGCGCCACACGAGCTCTGCCCCACAGCGCCACACGAGCTCTGCCCCACAGCGCCACACGAGCTCTGCCCCACAGCACCACACGAGCTCTGCCCCACAGCGCCACACAAGCTCTGCCCCACAGCGCCACACGAGCTCTGCCTCGACCCCACTAATGCACAGAGACAGAACCACAGGATCCCAGACTGGCGGGGGCTGGCAGGGACCCCTGGAGCTCACCCCGTCCCACCCCTGCGGGAGCAGGCACCCCCAGAGCAGGGGCACAGGGCCGCGTCCAGGCGGGGGGTGAATGTCTCCAGGGAAGGGACCCCACAGCCTCTCTGGGCAGCCTGTGCCCCTGCTCTGGCACCCGCACAGGGAAGGGGTTTGTCCTCATGTTCAGGGGGAGCTTCCCGTGTTCCAGCTTGTGCCCATTGACCCTTGGCCTGGCGTTGGGCACCGCTGAAAAGAGCCCGGCCCCATCCCCCTGACACCCGCCCTTCAGGTATTTATAGGCACTGATGAGACCCCCCTCAGCCTTCTCTTCAGGCTGCAGAGCTGGGCCGAGGGGAACCTGATGTAATTCAGCAAAATCCAGTGCCAGGTCCTGCCCCTGGGGAGGAACAGCCCCCCGCACCAGCACAGGCTGGGGGGGCCCTGCTGGAGAGCGGCTCTGCTGAGAGGCCCTGGGGGTGCTGGGGGGCAGCGAGGTGACCCCGAGCCAGCACCGGGCCCTTGGGGCCAGGGGGGCCAGCGGTGCCCTGGGGTGCATTAAGAGGTGCATGGCCATGGGCTGCAAGTTAATACAGGAACTGGCTGGAGACAATGACGGGCAGCAGCACCGCAGAGGAGCTGGAACAACGCGCATACCCGCTGCAGGTGACTCTGCTGGAAGAGAACTCCTGCCGTGCCCACCCCGTTCCCGCACAGACCCCTGCTGCGAATGAACGAGCCAGCGACCTAGGAAAGCTCGGGGGCACCCCAGCTCCACGCCCCTGCTCCGACACCTACGTGCACGTTCCTCGCTGATCAGCGGCAGCCTGCACCCGCTTTGGGCAGAGGCGCAGCCTCTACGCCCAGCGCCTCAAGCGGGGTGAAGCCCACGGCAGTGCTCGCCTGGAGCACTGCGTGCCACACTCACCTGGGTGACAGGACCCCCCCCCGCTCGCCTGGGCACCCCCCGGCTCCTGCAGCGTGGCTGCCCCCACCAGCAGCAGCTCTCTGCTGCATTCGGGCACCTCCATGGCCACGACATCTTGGTGCATCCCCCTGACACGCACCTAGCTCACCAGCAGCAGACCCCCAAAATGCCTCTCCTCCCTCAGGAGCCCAGCCGCCCGCCCCTTCTCATCCCCATGTCCAAGCCCTTCCCGACTGGGATGCCGAACCAGCACCTCCCCTCCTCCAGAGCCCGCACTCCCCTGCTGCAAGGAACCTCTC
Source organism: Phalacrocorax carbo (assembly GCF_963921805.1). Lineage (NCBI taxonomy): Eukaryota > Metazoa > Chordata > Aves > Suliformes > Phalacrocoracidae > Phalacrocorax > Phalacrocorax carbo. The sequence continues at coordinate 39,197,755 of NC_087521.1, forward strand.
AGCACGTCTCCCCCAGCCTCCAGCAGCACCTGCTAATTATAAGCTTGCCAGAATAAACTTCCTTGAAGTTTTTGAGAAAAAAAAATAAAACCAATAATGCTGGTAACAATAACTATTATTATTTTTAAAATAAAGCCACAGTGCTGTTGCTCTGGCAGACAGAGGCAGTAACCTCCATCCTCTTGCTCCCCAGTTTTCACAACCAGGGCCAAGCAGCATGGAGAGACAAAGACAAAAAAAGAAGGGGTAGCTGTGTATGGGGAGAAGGAAGCAATAAATAAATGCTCCATAGCCAAGCAGAGCTGTGGGGCAGCCAGAGCCTGTGGGCAGGATCCGAGCCCGCAGGCAGAGCCCCCGTCTCTCAGTGCTGACGACCCACCACCCCCACGGAGGCGACTCCTCGTCCTGTGCAGAGACGGGTGCTGAGCTTCCCCCCAGCTGAGATCTGCCGTAAGGACAGAACTGCCCGGGCTGAGCAACAACGGCTCGGAAACGCAACAGGGCAGGAGCTGACCCTTGGGTTTGCTTTTATCTAGTCACTGAAAAACATCATGAAACTTTATGGGGACTCGTAAATACCCCGTAGCGGCAGAGCAGCACCTCTCTAGCATCACCAAGAGGAGCCACTGTGCTCCTAGGACCCTCTCAGAGGCAGCAGTGACAGCCTGGCCAGCTCCTGAGGTGATGCCTGGACACCACAGCGGCAGGTATGTGCCTGCACCAGCACCGGGACCTGCTCAGCTGCGACAGTGACGGGCCGAGAACCAGCACTGAACAGCAGCAGCCCAGCACCACCCTGCCGCTCTCAGATCAGCCGTGACCAGGGGAAGCACCTGGAGGCATCAGCGACAAGTGCCTCACTGCCCAAACACCACCAGTACCACCCAGGAGGTGCTGGGAGAAGAGCAGCCACAAACAGGCTGTGTTAGAAACAGCAGGCAGGAGGGCTGCCAGGAACATTGCCCAGGAAAATATGAACCCTTTTGTTCCCAGGAGCAATGCCCTTAAGGCATGAAATTATTCTTTGAGCTGGAGAGGAAGGACGCAAAATCGCCTGCTCCAGCAATCTGCCTCAGGTGCCCCAGCCACCCCTGGGGACCCCAAGCCACCCTTGCCCAGGGAGGCTGCCCCGGCTCCAGCTGAGGCTCCCACAGCCAGACTGCCATTAGGTGCCACCCCAGCCCTGAAGAAGCAGCCACGGGCTGCCCGGTACCCCCCGGCTGCAGAACGGGGAAATTCGCTGCAGGAGGTGTGGGTCGGTACCAAGCAGCACAAGCGCGGTCTTGTCTGCCAGGCCCCGGCATTTACAGATGACACGGGGGAAACGGGTTTCCTAGCCAGCAGTGCAGCAGAGCCACGGCATTAGACAGCTCACACCACTAGAAAGGAATATTGCAATGCTTCACTCTGCTTTCCCATTTAAATTAGGGGAATGTGCTACTTTGCTATTTGCAATCAGTTAAACTCTCATTTACATATGCACACAGAAAAACAAACAAACAAATCCCCAAAGCACTGAGCAATATCTCCGAGTGATACCACAGGAGCCTTTCTTTCACACAGTCTCTGAATGAGATCTGACTGTCCTTTCTGCATCTTCTAGTTGTAAAGAGCTGTCTTCATGTGCGATTTCCTTCCGACATATTGACGCTCAGCACATGCACCTACCACGGCACAGCTGGAAATGTATTGGAAAAGACTTTTCGCAGAGCAAAGCGATTCCATTTTGAAGCCTGGTGCCCCTCAGTAACTGAGTGTAATGAAATAGCAGAGCAGCCCACACTCAGAGCAGAAGGATTCAGCCGTCAGCTCTGTCCTCCGTGATAACACCTGGAATACATCGCTACAACGAGAAAAATGGGCGCTGCACGGGACATAAGCATCATCACCTCCGCAGAAGCGGTGAGATGTCACGACCGGACAAAGGGGAGGTTTCCTGCAGCAGGACGCACCCCTCCGCCCAGCCGCCTGCGCTGGCGGGGCAGGGGCATGGCACCGCATCGCCCCGACAGGCACTGCCATGCACCGGGGCACTCCCACCGCACTCATCCTCCTTCTCCCCACACCATCAGCCTCACCAGGTTTAGAAGGAAGCCCAACAACGCTGCACACAAGGAGGGCTACGCAGCACCCCATCCTTCCCTCTCGCCCCGGGAGCCTGTACCACGTATCGGCACATGTTTAGGCTACCTCTGAGACACGCTGATCAGCCCTACCTGCCGCTCCAGCCCTGCTCCAAAACAGCTGCTGGAGCACTGGGATCCTGCCCTCCTTCCCACTCACAGAGCCTGACACAGCTAACCCACCTGGCCCATGGGTCAATGAGAACATCCATCATCACTCGATGGTACGGAGCTGGCGAGGCACAGGTGGTCTCAGCCCACTGCACCGAGCGAAACATGGCACGGAGCAGGGTTTTGGGAGTCCTGGGCTCTGCTCCAAGTGCACGTAGCTGCCGCTCGAGAAGCCACATCAGCCTCCCAGGCTGCCCAGCCCCGGACCCGCAGCAGTTCCCTGCCCAGCGCGTGCTCCGTACGCGGTGCTGGCCAGCTGCCGCGCTCAGCATCGCTAACACAAGTAAAGCCGGTCCGCGACTGCCACAGAGAGCTTGTGTGAGCCGTCCCCCGGGGCCCAGCGGAGTGGGAGAGCCCCACTGTGCTCAGGCGTGACCGTGCAAGTCCCCGCCAGCGTGACTCGTGCAGGAGGCAGCCCGAGCCTTGGCCACCCCAGGTGGGATCCCACTCGCCCGCCGGGATCCCACGTGGCCTCTCCTCACCCAAAGCCCCGGCCTCGTCGACCCTTCGGGAGGGCTGCACCGCATGCTGCTGGCCGCACCCCGAGCACAGGCACGGCGCTGCCCTCCGGGTGCCCGGCGGGACTGCCCTGCCCCAGCAATCAGCCCCAGCTTTGGGGTCCCCAAGGGTGATGGGTGCAGCGTGGGAGGCGCACAGCTCTTGCCCCGCAGGGCAACGCTTCCCGGCAGCTCCTGGGCACAGGAGCTCGCTGGTGGCGGGCGGGGAGCCAAAGCCAGGGTCAGCCCACCAACCCAAAACGTGTGGCCACGCAGAAGCCCCTCAGCCCTGAAGGTTGGGCTTGGTGCGGTGAGCATGGGGAGTGAGGGGCTGGGGGCTGGGGCACAGGGACTGAGCACACCCGGCCAGGCACAAGGAGCTGCCACCAACTGGCACAGCTGGGACCAACCAGCACAGCTGGAACTGACTGGCACAGCTGGAACCACTGCTCTGGCAACGCAGAGAGGAAGCCAACATTAGCAAGGATAACATCAACTTCAAATCAAGTCAGGGATGAAGGCAGGTTGCAATTTCCATCCCTGTCCTCATCTGCTGGGGAACTGACTTCCCTCCATCGGCTCTTTCCCCTTCGATAACCGGTAACAGGTACCCTCGCCACCCCAGCCCCTCCAACCACCATTAACTCATTCTTACGCCATTATCTTGGCTGCGCAAGTGTTGGCTGGTAACTGGGAGCACTGTGGAGTCTGCCGTTCCCGGACAGAGCTGGTGTATTTGCAATCAATTTCACGATGAAACAGTGTTCGTGCATCCACACAAACTGACATTTAGAAGTATTTAGATTCTGTCCTACTGCAACATGATTGTACCACGTTAGTGTACAAACTTCTTTATGGGAATGAATGCCATGCCAAAGCTACCGCCTTACGCAGCTCCACGCTTTAAAGGAAGCAGCAGGGCACAGGTGAAAAGAAAACACGATACTGCATCGCACAAGGACAGGAAAAGGAAAAACATCAGGAAGCTCATCACTGCCAGCACGTGGAAACTCACACCAAGCATCACGGGAGAGCTGCGAGGCTGCGACTGACCACGGAGATCCCAAGCTTCCACTTTTGTCCTCCAAGGAAACAGGCTCAAATCTTGTCATTTTGGGAAAGATATGAAGAAGTTGCTTGAGCTTCACGGAAAGAAGCTTGAAGGCTTCTCCGGCAGATTTAAACCATCACAAATACGGTAGCGGAAGGCATCAGTCCCAGGAAAACAAGGCTGCTGTGAAGGGTGCCACCGGTCCGGCCAGCAGTGCCCTCCCCGGGGAGGGGGCTGAGCCATGCATCCCTCCCGCTCTCCCAAACCCGCATCTTCCAAGGACGGCTCCTCTGCTGGTACCAAAGTTGGGAAACCTGTATTTTAACCCTTGTCTTTGAAGCCCGGTTGCCATGGTTACCACAGCATGGCCTCGCAGCAACTGGGAAATCAGCATTAATTTCCCCTGCACCCAAAAAAGTACATGCTTTTCTCCTGTGATGGGTTTTTCTATAAGGAGAATCAGGATTTTATGATCTAATATCTCACAAACTGTCAGGACGGAAATAAAGGCTTTATTCCCCCATAAGGCAGGAATCAGTCTGCTGAGGGCTTGGGCTTTCCCCTGCCCTGGGTGGCGAGGGCAGCGGGGGGCGAGGGCAGCCCCTCCTCTGCAGCATCCCCAGCCGCTCCCCTCCGCGCCTGCAAACCGGGACCACCCTCCCACCCTCCTCTGCCTTTTACGTTTTTTGGCGGGGGAACAGTTTACTGCCGGGGCCTTATTTATTTTACCTTCTGTGCCTAGTTTACTGTAAAGACAGCTGCCAGACTACTGGCAGTTTGGGGTTTTCCTTCTGATGAACAGTAACTGGCAGACAAGCAAACTCCCTGCAAAGTGCAGCCGAGAAAGTAAGTGCTACAAAATAAGAGCAATTTATTCCAGGGTTTACAAGTCAGTCTTTGGTCCTCAGAGATAATTCTCTTCTGCTGTCAGGTGGTTATATTGCTCCCGCACTGCCAGGCTACATGAGCTGCTTCGTGTCTATATTTGCACACACGTGTGTAGATACCCCCTTTTTTCGCATTATATTTGCATTCAACGTGTAGGGAGGGAGGCATTCCCTGATCTGTGTGCAAACTAAGCATAATTTTGTCATGAGACTGCATGGAAAACCAAAGCATGCTTCTGACCAGTATTCATTATCTTGGCCAGCGAAACCTCCTGGTCCTGCTGGAAAGTTCTGGTAGTCTGCAAACGCCTTTTGTACCCACCCGGTCCCAGGTACGCGCTGGCCGAGTTTTATGGTATGCCTGTTGCTTGGGGGAAAATCGCCTCTCACTGAGACTTAAACTTTTTTATCTCCAAACCCACCGAGTTAGCCATATTCGACACTTGAGTTACTCCTGCACAGTCTCACTGAGGTAACGGAGATTTTACATTTCCTCGCCCCTCTTTGCTGGCAGAGGAGTGCCCAGCCTGCGCGCTGCTCTGATGCCGAGGCACCACAAGTCACAAACACCTCTGAGCAGGTATTTTCAGAGCGGGGCCATGCAATCGCTATGGAAAACATCCGCGTCCTCTGCCTTCCCTGCACTTCTGCGGTGTAATCCCACAGCACAGACCTGAAGGATTTCCCTGTGTACAGGACTCTCAGCATTTAGGACCCCACCAAAGGGAACAGATGTTTTAGGCCCCATTTACATCTCCACCCACATCATGGCACTCAGCCATTCCCAAGCCCACGTCACGGTGCCACGGGCCGCTGGAAATGCGGTATAGCACCAACGGCAGAGCCTGAGCTGGGGACGGGGAGGGGAGCGTGGTCACCCACGGTCACCCACACAGGGGGTACGGAGGGTACACACCATGCCGTCAGACAGACCACATGTTGGACACTATTTGGTGAAACAGTGCTTTCTGAGCCATGCTGAATATTACAGACCCAGCCTAGATTGAAACCATCTCACAAAGCATCACAGTAGTAAAAGCCTTAAGAAAATCCCGGTTTAACTAGTGCTCAGACGTGACCCAGGGCAGCTATTCCAGCGAAGCCACGCAGGTGCAGGGGCTGGACATCTGTGCTCCGAAAGCCCCGCGAGCCAGGTCGTGCTCCCCCCGCCCATTCGCGCACCCTCACCCCGTGCCTGGAGGAGCCCCCAGCGAAGGCAGCCGGGCAGCACCTGGGTCTCACCTCCCCAGCAGGCAGCACCGGAGGCTGCGGCAGGTTGACGTGGTGGGATGAGGCATGGTCACGGTGGGTACCTCTGCTGCCTCGGCGCCCTGCGGCCGGGGCCTCCCCTGGGGAGGCGGTGGGCAAGCACCGGTGTGGGGGACGAGGACACGCCGCACAGGATCAGACCAAAGCTTCACCCGGGCTCACCTCCTGCTAGGCGCCAGAGCAGTCGGGGACAGACGTTTGGGAGAAGGTGCAGCAGAGTGGGCATCTTGCAGAGTCCCCCCTCCCCTGGCTTCCCCCCAGCCCCATGCAGGGCAGGGAAAGCTACCGGGGGGCGGTGGCTCCCTCCGGCTATTGCCACGCGGGTGCAGAGGGCAGACGCGCAAGCGCCGTGCTGGGAAGCAGAGCTCAAGGCTCTGACCTGGCTGGCATCCACATCTTGACATCAGCAGGTCAGCCTGTCACTAATTGAATTATACCTGCATTACTTAATAAACAAAGAATACTCTCCACATTATAACGATGTAATCCTTTAATTGGTTTATGAGCGCAGAGTCCCACGGGGAGTGTCACAAATCCATCAGGATGCCCTGAGCACTGCATTTCTGAGCTGGAGAGATAAGGAGTGTCATACGCCGGCGTTTGGCTCTGGGTTGAGCCTGCAAGGGAGCCAAGCCAGCTCTGCTCCACACCGCACCGCCCGGCACCAGCACCGCTCCTGCGGGTGGCGGAGCCACCGCTGCCGGCAGGAGACGCCAGTCAGACCCCGTCCCCCCAGCACAGCGGCCCTGCCTGCAGAGATACCCTCCATCGCAGGCCGTCTGCCCACCCCAGCATGCCGGGGGTGACGCCACCGCTGCGGTGTGCACCGCAGAGCTGTCCCAAGCTGGCAGATGGTCCCCTTTCCAGGCAGAATGCAAGGGGAAGATCACTGCAACCTCCTCGGGGCACTCCAGCCCCTAATCTGCACTCAGTCCATCAGACCTCGCCAACACAAGTCCCACCTAACTACCCAAACACACACACAGTGGGGACATCGGGTCCTCACCACCCATCATCTCACCCTAGAAATCCTCCGCTGTTGCACCACACAACGTGCTAACACAGATGTAAACACGACTGTGTCCACGAAACTCCCGCTGCCCTGTGCTGCACGGGGTGCCGGCCGCTCGCAGGACGTGTGCCCTGCCCCACAGAGACGTTTGCTTTAGATCCGCCGTGTCCAGCATTACAGGAGAAACACACTGCGTCCTCAGAGTATGAGTGATCCTTCTGATTCGTGTGGCAATTGCAATGCTCTTGTCTTTCACTCTCCCCTTTTATCCTTCACCTCTCTTCACATTCTCAACATAAATCAAGGAAGAATTACTGACCATTAGGGAACCATTTGGGTGTCTGGTTTCACATATGGCCTGAATTTCAGCGGGCGATGAGCAAGTCTGGCCTCTCCATGGCATTCCGGGTCTTGCATACTGCTGGCCACAATTTTGCTCCTCATTATTGTTATTTGTTATTATTTTAACTTTCCAGATGCAATTTAAGTACAGTCGCACGGTCTGTACATAGGCTTCCTTAATGCTTCTTAGAAGAAATTAAGCTTATTCAGTTCAGCTCTTTGTACCCTTCAGTGAAACCACAGAAGACAATAACACAGCCCCTACGTGAGCAGCAAGGGGCTGCGATGCTCAAGGAGAGCTACCGCGGATCACATGGCTGAGCAATGCAAGCAATCAAAGGGCATTTACCTAAACAGTTTATCTTTTACTCATTTTTATATACTGCACAATGCTATGCTAGTAAAGCTCATTTAAAAACTATTTTCCTAATTTGTTCCCTTCGAAATTAATGCAATCTTCATCTGGAATAGCAGGCAGCTGTAACTATCCATCCTGACCTACTGTGTCTTTTTCCATGATATTTATCATGTTTTCCTTCTATGAACAGGGAAGAACATGGGGATTACTTCAATCCACAGAAGGCGTTTGTTTGCAGAATGCTTCTTAAATAAAACAAGTTAGAAACAGAATGCCTGACCCAGGGCAGTAATAGGCAATAATGAATACAACGGAAATGTGAGACCTGGGGGAAGTAACCTCCTGTTTCAACCACTGCATCAAAACGTCTATAGGTCAGGCTGCTGGAACACAAGCAGCAAGCCCGAGTGTGCTCTGCTTGCTTACTCAGAGCCGAGCAAACAGAGCCTCTGCGCAGGACAGCTGGGAGAGCGCCCGGGACACGCCGCCGTCCCGCGCCTGCACGGCAGGATGGCGTCAGCCAGGGCATCCCCGTCCCCGGGGGGCTCCCCGGTGCCCAGCGCTTTGCTGTGGGTCAGAGGGGAGCCCCAAGACCCTGCACCACAGCAAGGTGGGGGGCGAATCCCGGAGGCGACCCTCAGCTCCAGGCGGCCCAACATCCCGCAGCCGGGTCTGGAAGCACTCCGGGAAGGGGAGAAGCAGGAGGCGGGCAGCGACCAGCTCTGCTCTCAGCACTCCTGCCTGTTCCCCCTCCAACGCTCACGCCCCAGGTCTATCTTCACACCCCCAGGACCGTGGCACTGGGCAGAGCCCGGCGGGGTCCCACTGCAAGCAGCACCCATGACGAGCAGCCAGCCCGGCACCCCACCTGCAAGCCAGCGCTCAGGGTACGCGCCGGCACATCGCACCGCTCTGCTGGGTCAAACGCCACCCTGTCAGGGGAGCCCGTCATGACTCCTCAAGACTCAACGCTAATGGCCAACACTCACCGAAGACCACCATATGTCACACAAAGAAATACAAACCTCCCCCTAAGCTGGTGAGACGTATTTCACTGTAAACCTCCCACCCACACCAAGAACTGCAAGGCACTGTGATTTTTTTATGGCTTTCCAGGAGATTTTTAAAAGCTAGTGCTTTACAGCATGCATTCTCTACTCCTTCCAGGAGCTTCTCCACGCCCAGGGGTTTCCAAGAGCGCCCTGCAGACCCCCGCCCCGGGCAGCACCGTGCCTCAGCAGGGACACAGCCACGAAGGCAGGCGCGCGCTCGGGCACGTGTTAGCATGGCCTGACCCTCCGCGCCTGCAGTAACAAGGGCAATGGCACAGCTGAGAGGGCCCAGAGCCAGGAACGCCCCGAGGCGCGTGGACAGCCCTACTGACTGCAGAAGGATTACCCGCGTACAGTTAAGCCTCCGTAAGTACGTTAAGGGCCACTCTGGAAGAAGGACTACACCACCGGTGCACCGGGCCCTCACCAAGGATGCCGCGAGACAAGAAGCCACGCTCAGGTCCTGCATGAGCAGAGCTTCGAAATGGCTCTGGTGGAAGCATCCGCTCTAATGATGCTGGAGGTACAAGAATTACACCCCGGGGTGCTGAAGTTTTCTGAAGAAACTATTAAAAAAACCAAAAGACTGTTTTATACCAGCAGGGTAAGACAAAAGTGTTGCTCTGCAACTTTTAATTGCAAGAGCAGTTGTGAGGGCAACAGCTGGGCGGAACAGCCATCACAGCAAGTTGCTCGCTGTGGGAGCACAGTATTCACCCATCGCCGCACACGTACATGGCTATGCACGTCCTTCTGTTTACCAAACCATGAGCTGAAACACCTTCTGTCTGGAACTCGAGCAAACCGCCTTGTCTGGGACAACCAGCTGCGGTAGGGCACTAACCATGTCCCCTTGGGTATTTCCAACATGCTCTAGACTCCGACAGGAGGGCTTCTCGCTGCTTGCCGACATGGGGATGCAGAGAAGGGAGGCGTAAGTGGGGCACCTGCGGTGCCCACCTGCAGTGAGAGGGGGGCTCCATGCAAGGGAACAAGGAGCAACTGGAAAGGAGACCACACCCTCAAAACTGGTCAGTAAGTGCACTCCTTGCCACATGCTCGGGGACAAGGACACATCTGTTTGGAGTGGCCTAGTCCATCACAGCTAAGGCCATGGCACCAAGTGAGGAGCAGCCCAAGGAGGGGTCCCCTGTGCAGGTGCTGTGCTTGGAAGTGCCTCTGCAGCAACAGGTCACCCGGAGAGCCGGTCCTTTCCACATACACCCCATAGTCCCAGCCCCCAGCACAGCTCTTCCCAGCCTGTGCACCGGCTCCCTTCCCACTATTTCCCCCAGCAGCAGGGCATGCACACACAGCTCAAACAGAGAAGTCACAGAGGTGCAGCACGGAGCTGAGATGTACACAAAAACCTCCCTAGGATCCAAAGCCTAGAGGGCCCGAGTGCTGCCAGACCCACGAGTGACACTACGAGGAAAGGTCCTCATCCAGACCTACCCACAGCACATCCCAGCCCCACCACAGGCTGTGCCCCCGCACAGCACCCGTCAGGACACTGCCGCTGTGCATCGGTGAACACCACTGGAGCCTGAACTGGGGCTTGTGCTGCCCTCATCTCGTTTCCTTACGCTGCAGCGGTGGAAGATGCCCAGTTTCCTGTGCCAGCCTGCATGGGCTCGCTGGTCGCATCCAGGGCAGTGCCGCTCGCCCGACCAGGTGCCGCCGGTCTGCAGAGCCCGCTCCCAGGGCTCAGGCTCGGCTGGCAGGAGAGCGGCGGTCGCCGCTCTGGAGCTGCAGTTTGGAGCCCGGCCCCGACCCACGAGAGCAGCATCGCTGCAGCCAGGCTCCGACGGAGATGAGATGCAACGCTGACGTGTCAGGAGGAGCCCCGAGCACAGCAAATCTGCCCACAGCACAGCAAAAACAGCTTTGTACAGCACAGCATAGCTGAATCATGGTCCCGAATAGAAGGCTGTCTTGTGAAACACCACATACCCGGCAGAACCACTGAGTCACAGCTGACAAGGCGACAAATCCTGCTCGCCTTACTCAGACCCGCTCCCACAGAGCCGTGTCAGGGGGTCTTTACATCAAGTATTTTAAAAGTGCGCTCATGAAACCAAAAACAATGCAGCTACCAGAGCACTGGCAGTGCTGCCTGCTGTGTGTGCCTTTTTTCGCTGGGGCAGAGACTTCACGTAAAGGGTAAACTTGTAACTCTGGCTAAAACCCAGAGGAGTTTAACCCACACCTCACCCACGAGCAGCAAATCACCTCTGCATTACTTCTCAGCATTGTTAAAGAAATCCCATCCCAAATCCTAGGACCAGCAGCACTGTCACCAGGGTACAAAAAACGCATTTTGGAGCTTCCTTTCGGTGTGACTTCTTCTACCATGCTTTTCCTTCCTTGCTTGTGTTTTCCTTGAATATCTGCTGTAATACAGCCGGTGGTCAGTCCTTCTGCTACAGGAGGCACACCACTGTCACACCTCACTGCTGTGGCCTCTTCTGTCAAGGCCAGGCCTCCTGCGCCTCTGTCCCCTTTGGCCAAGCACAGAGGCCAGGTAGTACAAAGAATTAGAAATAAATACCCAGGGAGTATCAGCTATCTGGCGACGTAACAATGCTGAGGCAATGAAAACTAGGGAGTTATATCTGTCTCCAATCCAAAAGAACTCCAACATGATCCTGAGAGAGAAGCCTACACAAAAACTTTACGGAGGAAAAAAAAAGATATTCTGCTTTAAAGTAAAGCTAGCTAATAGTGTTTTCACAAAAATGTTTTGCTAAGAGACAGTTCCTGGTGAGAAACTTCATCTAGAAGAGCAACCTCAAAACCAAGGTGTCGGACACAGGTTTTGCAGCATCCCGAACCAGCTTCAAGCACTCAGAGTTACTGCTGGCCACATGCTACGCAATTAGAGAGGCATTCACCGAGGTTCCCATTATCGCTTGAATTAGCCATTTGACAAATCACCTTTTGCATTATTTAGCCTGCTCGGGGCAAATATTATTTGTAGAGTGATTTATTCCACGGGAACACAAGAGCTGCCGCCTGGCTCAGGCCACAGGCACGGCGTGCCCAGCCTGCACCCCAGCCAGCAGCACCAAGGCAGGGGGAGGCCAGCCAGCCAGGACAGGGGCACGCAGGCACAGAGCCTTCGGACACCACAGACCCCCTTAGACCCATCTAAAGTTACAGCAGTTGCCATGTAAATCCATGCCCATGGGTCCTCAGCAGGGCATGGCTCCTGTGCACGACGCACCTCTGGCTAATGGAGCCTGGACCGAGGGGCCAGAGCTATCCCGGGGGGCACAGCAACTGTCCTCTGTTATCCTGCGCATGCAGCAACCCCGCTCAGGGACCTCCGAGGTCCTGCCCTCACCCTCCCCTTGCCCCATCTCCTCCCTCATGCATACCAATCCCTCTCCCTCCCTCTGTAGCCTCTCTTAGTTCTCCAAGAACTGTCAGCGAGAGCTGCCACAGAAAATAAAGTGATTGTCATTACTATTTCATGAGGGCTGCAGGCCAGTCAGACAGCCATTACTATCACACCACAACCAACGAGCGATCCTGTTTGTTGTTTGGGAGCAGATCAGAGCTCTCCATCCCTCCTCAGGAGCCCACAAGACCTTTGCTAGCTCCAGAGAAATGCATACATGAACACAGACTTGTCCCCCCACAGCAGGGGTATGTAGGAATACTTATGATAGCCTGGAATTAGGGCACTGTCTTTCACCCCTGGCTCTGTACACCATTTCCAAAACACAACCCAGACAGCCATTGCCATCCCTCTCCACCCTGGCACACAGTGACACCACGGCTCGGATCAGCTCCCGCGCCGGCGGCTCCCTGCCGTGCCGCCGTGGAGCGCGGGCAGCGGGCAGCAGGCTGCCCGGCACTGCGGGCTCTGGGCTCCAGCCACGGCAGCTGCCGCACACCAAGACCCGCAGATCTACCAGAACGCACCGTTGGGTTCATCGTGAAGGAGAATCCTGCTCCCTCCTCCCTGAACTCCTCCCTGTTTCCAACACGGGCTGGGTCCCACCTCAGAGCTCCTACGGGACCAGACGGGCTGCCCAGCAGGAGCACCAATACCCCGCCACACGCCCCGAGCAAAGGAGAAGTTACTTCTTCTTCAAGGTTTGTCATTTTGTTTTCAAAACGATGTCTCAAACTTCACGGTACCAGAAGGTATATCTGACTAATTAGAAGCAAATGTTTCTATTTCATTGCAAAGCACAGGATTATTTGGTATATATTTCCAGAAAGAATGGTTCACTCTTAAGCAACAAAACCTTTACTGGTTTGGACTTGGCTTTCCAGACTGGAGCATGTCTCCAGTATTGCTTCTGTTCAACCACATTTCTTCCTGCTATCCACCAACACGGATGGACAATAAGCTTTCATTTCCAAAGCATTTTAAGTAACTAGCTCAAGAACAGTTTTTATTTAAAACACACACACACACCTCTCTCAGCACAGAACTCATCAAATAGTGTCAGCAAGCACATTTTAATAGCAGGATATCGAAAAGTAATTTTACTACTAGCTAGAAAAGTCTGAAGACTGCAGAGGATATATTTAGATGTGTATAAATAGACAACACTCAGTGATGTCTGGTCAAAGGAGCACAAATCTTCCCTAATGCATGGAATACGCCTGGCCCAAAACGCTTCAATAGCACTTAGACAAGCCTTTTCTCTTTGGCTCAAGTTCTGCAGGCCCGTTAATAGCAAAGCTATTAGAATGATTTTCTGGACCGGTTGCTTGCTCAGAGAATATTCAAAAGATTGCTCTATAAAACTGAACCTGTTACCACATCTGAAAGCATAGGCAATATTGATCAGCAATGGAAAGCCATTAGCTCTCCAGCTTCTGAAATATCTCCATGTGCCCCAGTGGATGACAAGCCCTCCAGGCACCTCGGGGTGCTCCATCGTTCCAAGGCACTTGCAGCTTGCAGGCACCCTTGCTTGCCAAGCCCGTCCCTCCTGGCACACCTGCCTTTGCGTCTCCTCGACTCTGGGGGAGAACCCACACACTCAGCCACCACAGTGATGGCAGCCCGCAGGAGATCTGCTTGGGGAAGATCTGGTTCCTCCTTGCCACGCTGCTCTGCCACATTTCTTCTTGGGTTCCACCTGTCCTGTCCTCTGTTCCACCCAGTCAGCCCAGTTCCTGGGTTGGGCAGGCAACCCTTACCCTTCTGCCCTTGTCTTAAACCTCACCCCGTCACCGTTCATACCTACAATGGCAAACAGGAGCCTCTCCAGATGAGCAAAGTTGTATGAAAATTTCCACCCAAGCCCCTAGGGAAAGCATCCTGGACAGTGCCGCACCAGAGCCCAGCCCTTCTCCTGGCCGCAACAGGAGACAGGAGCGCTCAGCCCACCGGCCCTCGCTGGACAGCACGGTGGGGAGCCCGCTCCTGCAGCTGCGTGTGTTCTGGCAAACAGGTGAATCAGTTCGCCTTTGAACTCGTACCAGGCACCTGAAATACGCAGGGCTTACTTCCACTGACTGGGCTGCCATGATGAAACCAGTAATTGCTCTTTCTGAAAGCAGAAAGGCGAGCTAATATGCCAGGAGAAGGTTCTTAGTGAGGGCTTGTGACTCGAGGCCTAACTGGCAAGCTCCGGTATGCATTTTGATACAGTTTTACGCATTTAAATGCATTTATTATGCATTTAAACAAATGCATAATCCCTTGAGTACAGTATATATTTAGAAACGTAGATCGGGAAGGCGTTTGGGCACTGAGAACACTCCAGCTCTCGTAGGGCTCTTTGTGCAGAACCGAACCCGACTAATGGATCAGCAGAGAAATCACCAGGCCTCGTCCTGGGGCCCACGGGGCACCTCCGCCTGCCACGGCAGGCCGCAGCAGCACCGCGGAGCCCGGGGGCTGGCACCGAGGCGAAGCCCCTGCACAGCCCACAGTGTCTGGGGAACGTCTCTAAGCTAGCGGCGAGCCCAGCCAGAGCCCCCGAGGCAGCACACAGCCCCGAGGCAGGCCGTACCGCGGCAGAACCGGCGCCAGCACGCGCGGCCAGGCTGGCATCTCCGCACCGCGCTGCCGGGCACGGCTGCGGCCAGGAGCGGTACTGCCAGGGCCAGCCAGGGCCCTGCCACGCGGGCAGCGCCCGCAGACCCGCAGCGGTAACCAAACAGGCTCTGAAGACCAGGGATGGATCCATCTCATCTCACTGGTTTGCTGCCTGGCCGCGCTGGCTTGGAACAGGCCTGGGCACACAGCACTCGCCCGGGGATGCTCGGAAGGCATGAACCGGCACCACGCTGCTTTGGGAACATGGGAAACGCAAGCGTGGTGGGAAAGACCACCATCACGGCAGCACAGCCACCGAGGCGCCGGGACTCCTGGCCTGTCCAGCTCCGTGACAGTCAGCTGGAGGCTGTATGGGGCTGGGCTTAGCTGGAGGCACCCAGCTCTCCCACCCCCAGTCTGGGGGATTGGTGAGGTCGTGTTCACATCCAGAACCGAGACTAACACATCCTTCTGCTCTAGACACTCAACACAATGAGAAACAGTCCCTGCCCCAGAGACACGATGGGCCAGGCGAGAGGGAGAAGGCAAAGGTGCAGGAGAGGAAACGCTGCTGCCCAGCGCCACAGATGGAAATGCGAGAGGGCAGCGCTCGCGTTAACTCTCATGGCAGACCTGTGCTGGTAAGCACAGGAAGGGGCTTTCATAGGTGCTCCTAGCCCCGCTGTGCCCGTGCCTCCCTAGGCGCGACGGCCCCAAGCCCGGCCCGTGCCTGCGCACGCTCCCCCTCCGCGGGCCTCTCCTCGGCTCCGGCTGCTCCCACGAACCGGGACGTTCGTGCGCTCCTGGCACCAACATGGCTGTGAGGTTTCCGCTGGCTCCTCTACAACCGCTCTACCAGCTCCCCTAACGGGAACCTTCCAGCAGGAAAAAAAAGGTTTATCTTGCCCTACATTTGCTTGCCTGCAGATGAGGAGTGTTCACGGCACGGAGGACGGAGGGGAGGGGACGGGAGAGCAGCGCATTCGTATCCTGGGACGCTGGGGACCAGCGGCAGCCCTCCAGGACAGAGGAGCCGGCAGAGAGGTGTGTGGCCGGGCAAGGGCTGCAGGACGGGGCGGCCGCCAGGAGGGCAGGGGCCGGCGAGAGGAGGCAGGCGGGCAGCCGCGGATTTCCCCCTCTCCGCTCGGAGGAGCTCCGCGCCCGCCGCCGGCGGAGCCGAGCCGCCCGCGGGCCCCGCGGGAGCGCCCCGGGCTGGCTCCTCCGCCCGGGCACGGGCAGCGCCCGCCGCATCGCCGCGACCCGGCGCGGGCGGAGGCTGCGCGGCTGCGGGCGGCCCCGCCGCGCTCCCGGCCCGGCCCGGCCGTGCCGGCGCTCCCCGGGCGGCGGCAGCAGCGCGCCGCGGCGCGGAGGGGGCGGCGGCCGCCGCCGCGGCCCACACGGCCCTGCAGCACCCCCGGCCGCGGGCGGCCGCCGGCGCCGTCCCGCGGGCAGCGGCGGCAGCGCGACCCGGCCCGGCCCGGCCCGTCCGCGGGGCACCCCCCCCCCCCGCCGCGCCGCGCAGCCTCCGCGCCCCGCGGCCGCCGCCCTCCCGGGAGGGGCGTCCCGCCGCCGCCGCCGCCCCCGGTCCCATCCCCGGCCCCGTCCCGGCGCCGCCCGCCGCGCTGCGGGGCTCCCCCTGCCCCGGCCGGCTCGGGACCCCGCCGCGGCCGCCCCCTCCCCCCCCCCCCCCCCGCGCCCGGTCCCCCGTGAATAAGTACCGCGGGCTGCAATGCAGATGGAGCCGGGCACGGCAGCCCTCCGCGATTACCTGGCGCCTCCCGGGGAAGGACGGCGTCCGGAGCGCTTCCCCTGCAGGTGCGGCCGGGCTCCGGCGGGCTCCGGGCTCTGGCGGCGGGCAGGCTGGCCGCCTCTCCGCCCTGTGCCGGCGCTCACCAGCCGCATCCTAGAGCGGCTTCGCGGCGGCGGCGGCGGCCCGCGGCCGGGGCGGGCAGGGCAGCCGGCGCGGACGGCCCCATGCGGCGCGGCGGCGCGGCTCCGGCGGCGGGCGGCGGCAGGCAGCGCACATGCACACACGCACGGGCGGCGGCGGCGGGCGGGAGGCGGGGGGACGGCGCGGGGCACGCAGCGGCGCAGCCCGCCGAGCCCGCTCGCATCGCCCCGCCGCGGGCGGCCAGCTCCGCGCCCGCCGGCCGGTGACCTTGCCGTGTACCTGCGCCAGGTTAATCCTCGCCCAGCTGCGTAATCCTGCGCGCCGGGGCGCTGCCGCTGGACGGACGGACGGACGGAGGGGCGGGCGGCCAGACGGACGGGGACGGGGCGAGGAGCGCGGCCGCGGTCAGCCCCGCCGCCGGGACGGCGCCTCCCGGGGCGGGGGGCGGACGGGGGTGGGGGTGGGGGTGTGCCGCTAGAGCGGAGCGGCCGCGCAGCGCGCAGGGGCGGCGGGCGGCAGGGCCATGCGGCTCCGCGCCCCTCCGCGCCGGGCGCTCTCAGGCGGAGCAGCCGCGGCGCCGGGCGCTGCAGCGGGGCAGGGCGGGGTGCTCGGCGCCCACGGCTCGCCCCTCCGCGGTGGCTGCCGCGCCCATCCTCCGCGCCGCCGGCTGCCCCCCGGCCCCGGGCAGCCGTGCCGCTCGCTGCAGCATGGAGGCAGCCGCCGCCTCCCCCGCGCCGCGCCGCGCCGGGGCGGGCTGGAGGAGCCGGGCGCCTCCCCGCCCCGCCGCACGCACGGCTGAGCCGCAGCCGCCCGGCCGCCGCGCAGACGTGCCGCCGGGCCGCCCCCCGCCGCGCCGGGCACGGGGCCGGGCTGCGCTCCGCCGGGCGGGAGCGGCGAGCGGGCACCGCCGCGGGCACCGCCGCGGGCACCGGCACCGGCACCGGCACCGGCACCGGCACCGGCACCGGCACGGACACGGACGCGCCTCCGCCGGGCCCGGCTGCGGCGGCGGGGACCGAGCGCGGCCGCCGCCCCCGCCCAGCCCCACGCCGCCAGGGGCCGAGAGCCGCGCGGGGCCGGGGCGCCGGGGCGGGCGGGGTGTCGCGGTCCTGCGTGGTGCGCTCGGGGTTTGACGTGGGGGTTTATCCGGCACAGGCGCCCGCAGGATCGGCCCGCGGCGCCGGGAGCGGACACGCGAGGGTGAGCGGCGGCGGCGGCTCGGCTCGGCGCGGACCTGCACGGTGGCGTGGCCTCTGCGCACCCCCGGGGGGCCGGCGCGGCAGCCCGCCCGGCGGACCGACCTCCAGGCGCCTGGTCTGAGGTCACGGGCCGTAACACCTGACTTGTAGGAGGGGATGGTCCTGGCAGGGAATAGAAAGGTTGGCTTATCTTGGGGGTCAATAAATTTGGGAGCTTTTAGGGATTTCTCTATCTCCGGGGATCTCGTAACGGGGAGAAAAGTGCATTTCACGCTACAAAATAGTGACACCTTCCTTTAATGCTCTTTTGTGAGAAAATGCCGGTGATGTTGCGGGACCCGAAGCAGAGCAGTAAGAGGAGCACTGCCCGTAGAACAGTGAAGAGGAGCTGAAGAACCTCGCCAGCTGCCAGCAGCCCGCACCTGGAAGAAGGCACGTGCCGCGCACCCCCTGCACAGTGGGCCCCGTCTCCTCCGACACCCTCCTCTCGGGATGGCAGGCAGCCGCCGGCTCTACTGGGGCTGCCCAGGTCTGCTCGGCTTCTCCAGCCTGAGCGTTCGGGATGAGGTCTGCAGCTCGACCAGCACGCAGGGCAGTCGCTGCCGCAGGGTGCAGCGGAGACCGCTCTGTGCGCTCAGAGGCAACGGAAGCAACGCTGCAGGGACACGTTGACATTTTGCTGGGGATGCACATGGGGGGAGCCCCATCCCAGGAAGTGACAGTCCTCACGCCCCTCTGCTGACGCTGTGTAAAAGATGTTCGTGCCCTGGGATGCAGTGCCTAGCGTCAGTGCGGGTGAGGAAAGGGAGCGCAGCAGTGCGCTCAGGCTCAGGTTTGTCCATGTGACCTGAGAAAGTTGCTCTCTGAGAAATTTGCAAACTCTGTGGTGGAAAGGGAGCTTGGTTTTGTGGTCTCTGCAGCAGCGTGTGACCCTGGTCCAGGGAGGAATGCACCTGCCAGAGCAGCAGCCATCCTCTGCCCTTCCAGCAGCCTCTGGAGCTGCCCAGGGCCTGGCAGCCAGGCTGGGTCTCATAAGTTAGTGTTTATCTCCACGCCCCAGCTGCTATTTCATGGAGCTGGTTGGAGTTGTTATAGGGGCAGGGAGGCTAAAATGCTGGCAGGAGGGAATGACGCTACTCCCTTGAGGGAAAGCTCATGTCAATACACTGATGTTGCTAGGGTTGGCTCTGCGGTTGCTCTCCCTAACACTCGGTTCTAGCACGGTTGTCCTTCGGAGCTGGAGACAATCTCATGCTTGGCCCTGATTCAGCTTCCACAGCGTGCTCTCCTCTGAAGAGAACAGAGAGACAAGAAGATGCTCCGTGGTGAAGCGTCTGTTACCTTGGCTGATGTCTACCAGATCAGACAGTCATCTTGGGCTTCGCGGTCAGGCATTTGCTGCTCTGCCAGTTCTCTGCTGCCCCAGGAGCAGAATGCTGGAGTGACGGCGATGCCAGCTGTGCGGCTGGTGTCGGGAAAGGAGGCAGGTGCCTGGGTACAGCTTTGCTGGGGCAAGGGAAATGAAAAAGCCCAGTGGGAACTCAGTGGAAGCTTGTGCTCAGAGCCTTGTGTATACTGGAGGGTATATCGGTTTGCTACCACCCTGCACAAAAACACCATGAGGACTGCTTCAGGACCTCCCTGAATTGGTACCATTACAGCACAGTCCAGAAACTGCCTCCTTGCAGGCAGCTACGATAACATCCTGCACCCTCTGGCCTCAGCAGTCTGAGCAAGGGCTGCTGTGGCCTCTTTGCCAGCCTGAAATCTGTGTTGCATGTGGGACTGACATGGCACCGCTGCCTTCTTAATATACCCAGTGGAAAAACTGCTCCTCTCTGGAGTGTCTGGAAGCGTGGGGAGCTGTGGATGTGCTGGGGAGGTTTGCTGGGTGAGATGGACAGCCAATCTGTCACCCATGACATGGCCAATGTCCAGGCCACTGGATGTGTCTGCAGTGATGGCTCTGACTTTGTGTACTCACGACACGTCTCCTCCAGCCACCTCCGGGTCCCTGGGCCTTGTCGTCAGGCTGCCGTGTGGGTGCTGTCCCACGGCAGCAACAGGGCTGGTGTTGGGGTCTTTGTGTGAAAGCAGGGCAGCCCCGAAGGCTGCTCTTGGCTGTGATGTGCTTGCAGAAAGCCAGCCACTCCAGCTGCAAGAGATCATGCGTGTCCCCTCCGGGGAGTGCAGTGTCAGTGACAAGCATGGACCTGGATCTGAAGGACCAGGGGTTGTGTGTGACTTGCCTTTGGCTCAGCTGCTCAGTGGGTGATGCTGCTGGGCAGCATGGCTCTGCCCAGCTGCCCCTCTCCTAGAGGCTCTTTGTGCTGGCGTAACTGGGGACCTACCACCACCAAGTATAGCTCCATGGCTAGTTAGAAGTGGAGTGAAACCCCAGCAGCTTTCGAACAGGAGTGGTCAACAGTGCATTTTATTCCATGTCAGAGCAAAGCAAGTGAATCCTGGACCCAGCCCGAACTGACAGTGCGCGACTGTTGTGCTGTTGCAGGTCTTACCCTGAAACCGTTGCCCTCCCTCTGGTTGGCCCTTCTGCCATGGTCTCTCCGTGGGGTGCTCCCAGCTGCCCAGGGTGACACCGGGCGGGGGGGTCTGTGCCTGCACGCTCCTGTTGGTGCCCAGCAGTGGACTGTTTTGGGAAAGACCTCAGTGGCCTAGGAGGGAGCAGGTGCGTGGCCAGGGGAGCCATCAGGCACGTGCCCTCGCGTACCTGGCAGCGTAGCCCCATAGATGGTGTGGGCCTGCATGGCCCCCAGGGCTGGGGATGCTTGGTGTTACTCAGCTGAGCTCCCGCATAGCTCTGCTTAGGATTTGCACTGCCTTGGGGACGCCCCCACTCCCACCGGGGCTCAACCACCATGTACCCCACCCATTACCCTTTCTAGTAAGTGCTTGCTGTGAGTTTTGTCTCACTCCAGCCTCCAAGCATAGTGTTAATGCCTTTTTCCTGGTAGAGCCAGTAACTCCTTAACCTAAAATCATTCCTGCCCCATAGGTATCATCTTAAAATGATTTAATAATTTCTTTTTTTGGCTGAAATACGAGAGCTTCGTGAGGAAAGTACTTTATACAAATAATACGTAGACCTGCTTTTATGCACTCTTTCTAACCCTTGACCACCTCATGAAGGAGGGAGCGCAGGCCTGGGCACCGTGCCACCTCACTGCAGCTGGCTGGGTATGGGGTGCTGTGCCCTCCGAGCTGGCTCCCCACACCTTCCAAACCCGTGCGTGTGCCTTCCACAGCGCTCACAGGGGGCTGCTTGTCCCTCATCTCTTCAGACCTCCTCCCTGGCCCCACGTCATAAACCAGAGCCATCCTTCAAGCTGCAGCTGAAGCAGGCAGCATCCTCAGGAGTCCCTGCCAAACTGCTGGGCAAGCAAAACTGAGCACTGTCATTGGGGCAAGAAAGGAGAAGTGCCTCTTTTCTGAGGTGGTGATGCCTGTGCAGAGGTCTGAAGGAGCGACTATTTGGGCATACATCACTCCACACCAAGCACAGTGCTTTACGTTGGCCCTTTCTCAGCAGGTGCCTCCAAGCATTATCACAGCGTGCTGCGTGTACACCCTAAAGGAGACCGAGAGCAGTGCAGCGTAGCAGTGAGAGCAACAGACGGGTGGCTGCGAGTTGTAGCATCCAAGCTAAAAAAACTCTAAGGCAAGAGGCAGTAAATGTTGCTCTTTAAGATAGACTGTTGTACCTCATCAAAAAGTATTTGGAAACTGCAGTGTTTACTCATCCTTACAAGAAGAAAATTCAGAGCCTTAATCACTGAAATGTCAAGTGCTGCGCTGTGTGGAGTGGATCCCCCTCCTCCAGAGCACCTGGGAAATGGGAAACGCTGCGGGCACGAGCGTAGCGCCAGCCTCTCCCTCCCGAAGAAGCAGCGAAGCGTGTTACGTTACCCCAGTACTCGTTTCCCGGGGATTTTTTTTCCATTTTAAGTTCTTTAGTCTGTAAGATGGGGGAGCTGTTGCATTGTACAAAAAAATGGCAAAGACCGTTCCTACCAGTTCGTAGGCATTACGTCTCCTTTTAACCGGGCTGCAGCAGGCAGGAGGTGGGAGCCTCCCCGGCTGCCACGCAAAGCTGCAGCAAGCACCAGCGCTTCCCAGAGCCGCGGAGCACACAGTTATCCCTCTCGCCAGCCAGGGAGGCATGGGGCGAGCTGTGCGTGAACCTGGCCCAGGCAACAGGTTCTGGAGAGGCCCCTTCCTCATCATTACTTCTGATTTTATTTTAGGTGAACTGGTGTTGTGTTTCGCTCCGGGGTATGCTGGCGAGTGGTGAAGCAGCAGCGCAGATGCTCAGTGCTCGTCGGGCGCCTCCCAGCAGCCCCGCTCTGCCCGTCCCTGTGGCTGGCACTGCTGGTGACAGGGAGGAGGGGGGCTGGTGCCAGGGTTGTCCTTAGGTGGACTCAGTTCATCCATTGAAGCCAAACCAAGTAAAGAGATACTTAAGAGCTGAAGTGTATCCTTTTTTTTACATTTTAAAATCTATTTTTAAAAAACAGTTCAAATTAGATTTAAATTCATCATTGCGGTAATTGCACTGTCTCTTTCCTTGCTCTTTTAACAGATTTGCTTTTTGAGACATAAAATAAAGCACTGATATACTTTGGATTTTTTTGAAATCTGCATGTTTACATGAAGATTTCTACCAGGATATAAACCAGAGAGTGGTTTATATCCTTCAGTCCCTTTTAATCTGTAGATATAAGCTGGAGGACTAACACAAATTAGTGCTGGATGTCCAGTAGTGATCCAGCACGTGCAACGATTTTGCATTGCATAAGCACATTTTTGTCTGGGAAGGTCCTTGAGGCACAACTGAGAGAAGTTTGCCATGCCATCTAAGAGCCTTTCCCCCCGCCAGCCCCAAACCTTGTGGGCAGGGCTCTGCCCACCCCCTGAGCCAGCGTGCGAGCTCCGGGCACGGGGGCAGCATCCAGCCAAAGCGCCGCATCTGTCTCCCGAGGGCTTCACGCTCCACACGCTTGCTCTGCTCACCCCCATGGCTGTCTGGCCACGTCCAGCCCAGCGGCCGACAGGCTGCTTCGTGGCTGGGAAAACACGTCAAAACACGGCTTGTGTAATTCGGCATGCATGGATATAGGAGTGGGAGGAAATACGGCAGGGTGGAGACCCTGCACATGAAATGGGAAGATAGAGATTTGTTGCAGGGCTGTAAATCAAAAACGGAGAATAAGACCAGTTGTAACTTAAATAAACAGCCTACCCCAAAAAACCTGTTACCTGCAAAAAGGCTGTTTCCTTCTGCCTGGTTTCATTGTCACCCCCAGGCCATGGGACAAGTGCTCCCGGGGCAGGCAGGGACCAAAGCAGCAGGGGAACTGCCACGGGTCCCCTGCGGCCGGGGAGGGCAGCGTTGGAGCTGGGGCAGAGGTTAGATGAGAAGGAGGGGGCTCCCGACACTGTGAGCAACCCCATTTTCCAGCTGTAACCAGACATACAGGTAGCGGTGTTTCTGAGGGGACAGACCCCACCTTCAGTCCGCGAAGCCCTTTTCCTGGCGTAGGAGTGCCTTTTACTTTCCCAACTCTGCTAACCACAGGAGGCGGAGGCCAAAGCGGACCAGTGGCCCCAGGAAGGGACTCACTGCTGCATTGGAATGCTGCTATCTGGTGAGCTGGTTTGGGGGAAAAACTGCTCTAATGCTCTTCCTCAGAGGGAGATTAATCCCACCGGATCCAGGGGCAGCGGTTGCCCATTGCTGAAGGAGGACTTCGATCACCCACCACGGAACGGAGGCTTCCGATGGGCGTGCGGCAGGTGCCTGCGGGGCCCCCCCTCGATGTTCGACCTGACGCCGCTGTCTGCCAGCAGCAGGAACGCCTCACCTGGCGTCAGGGAGCTTGCCGATTCTCTCAAGCCAAGACAGGCACGAAGGGATGGGGAGGATGATGGAGGAATGGCAGACCACCAGTGGAGATGCCTTCGATCTGAGCTGGCAACCGTTCAAGCCCACGCACCATCGGCTGAGCGGGCTGCTGCTGCGTTTAAGCAGACAGAAGCGCTGGGGGCCGTGTGGGTGGGATGTGCTTCACCTGGCAGATCGCACAGGCACCTTGTCCTGCTTCACCAGGGCGCAGCATCCCCTGCCTTGCCTGTTCAACAGAACGGAGCGGCTGAGCTAAGGATGCACTCTGCTGCCTGTCTCCTCCGTCTAGCAGTATCTGGGTGTGCCCTTGATATTATAATATCAATATTTTAATATCCCGTAACACTTGCACTCTTTTCGTAGTGGGTTTTGGGGGTTTGGTCTTTTAAAATTCTTCTTAGTCACATTTCTTTCTTATGCAATTTATTGCTTATTTGCTGAGGTGACTTCTCAGTAGAAAATAGCAAAATCAACATGACCAGCCTGCTTGAATTCCCTTAGCATGCTTGCTGCTCTGTAAGAGCCATGTGGAGAGCTCATTTCCATAATAGCCTGAAAAATTGTTTGCTCTTCTACCAGTTGCTGATGTGTTTTCCTTAAACCAAATCTTGCCTGGGAGAGAGTCTCTAATAATTGGCACTGCCTTCCTTCTTCTGCGTGTCCCATCTCCTCTCTTACACCCAAGCAACAAACTGAGGGCTCACGTTCAGCTGAGCGGGATTGGGAGAATGAAGAACGACCAGAGACCTCATGTATGCACACAAGAAAAAAAAAAAGAAAAAAATTATTTCATTTACAGCCTTTACAGTCGTTCATTTACGGTCTTTACTGTCACAGTTTAAAGCCTGCAGAAGCTCACCACTGCCATGACCTCACTGAAGTGACACAGCTACACCAAGAACGAGCCAATTGTTACTGCAGAATTTTACTCCCGAGTGCAGGCAAGGTCTAATTTTGCCTGATGTTTTGCTCCCCAGACAAGGAATGCAATATTCCATTGAACAGGAGGAGAAAGCAGATTTAATGATTATTAGGCATAAGCATCCCAAACAAGCAGAACTCAGAAAATAATAAAGTAACTAATATTTTGGGGAAGTTGCTAACTGGAAAAAAAATACAGAGACACACAGGCAAAAAAAGTCTAGTAATAACTCTTCAAAAGAGAGTGAGCTGGAGTCTGGCGTGGATCCCCACAGCTTCTGAGCTTGTTCAATTAAAATCAACACTGAATGGGTTTTCTTTCACTTCCATTACTCAAGCTGCATTCTTCAAAGGGATAGCAAATGAGTGATATGCATATGAAAGAACCATGGAGTATGAAATTACAAAATGATACAGGGTTTGGATATTTGCACTTTGAGATATCAAATCTTCTGAAGGAAAATATTTGAGCAAATTCTGAATAAAGAACCCTACAGAGGAGGAAGGAAGGGCTGTGAGATAAATCTAATAAGAAAGAGACTAAGCAATTTTCAAGCGCTATTGAATTACTTGCTTTAACCATGACACAGTATTTCCAGTCTAGGATTTACTCTTCTGCCTGGTCAGGGCAGCGAGCACGTTGTTACAGCCTTTCAGGCCTGTCTTCCTATACACGGCTGCTGTGGGGCAGTCTGTGGGGAGCACTTGTGTCCCTCCCATGCAGTTTCTCCTGCCACCACAGTGCCACCGAGGCAGGGGAGTCCCCAGCTGGTCTGCTGGGGCTCCGAGACGCGCTTTGGGGATGGCAGGGTCTTCGGCACTGCGTGCTGGGGCTGTGCTGAGCGTTCGGGACCATGCATTGCCCCCCACGCCCCCCCGTTCCTGCCACCTCCTGCCCTGCTCGCTGCCTTTGGGCGGACGGAGCGTGGCTCCGTCCCGCAGCACGCGGCCGCGTCGCCGCTGCCCTCGCAGGCAGCGATGCCGAGGGGCCGCACGCGGAGCGGGACCCTCTCCACGTGCCTCTCCCTGAGGCTGCTGGGGTCGCTGGTTTGGTACAGGCTCGTCTGCGGGTGGGTTGCAGGAGTTTACATTCGCCAACTGGGTCTCGTTTATGTTCACAACACAAAATGGGTTAAAGGTCCTGACTCAGACTTGGATTTAACCCTTTCCAGGGATTTAGAGGTGCTAAAACTCACTTCCTCGCTCCCTGGCACCCACCCTCTTTTCCTTTTTGCAGGCACTGCGTTGTTGCAGCACCTCTCCGGGCATATGGGATCCGTACCTCCTCGCTGTTCTGCTCGGCTCCGCAGCGTGGGACAGGAGGCAACCGGCCCGAGGTGTCCGGACGCCGGTGCAGCCACTGCTGCCCTATGGAGTACATCTCTGCTTTGGCCTTCCTAGCTTTTGCCCTGCATGGCCAAGGACATACTATATTACAGCTGGTAAGGAGACCTAACAGGTGTGTCGTGGTCTGTTTGGACCTCTCACATTTACAGGACAACGTACTCTGTAAACTAACCTTTATTTTATGAGCTCATTAAGAAATATAACAAACAAACATGACAAACAAGGGCTCAATCCCCTTTGCCCAGACTAGTCTTCCACGTGAATTCACTTACACCACTCAAGTCACGAGGTTTCGTAACTTGTAACTCTGAACTCGTGCACCTGTGAACGAAACAGCTCCTTAGCCGAGGGTGAGGGTGCCCATCCTTCCTCCTCCACCACGGTGCGGGCGTCCCCTGCACCACACCGGCAGGCAGGAAAGCCTCAGCAGTCCTGCTGCTCTTGGGTCCGTTTCAAAAGCTTGTTGGGTAAAGTGATGGTTTAGACCTTCCAGCTTGGACATGTGGTCTATACCATTTCCACGAGCTGGCAGATTCTGATGCGACTGCCCGAGGCTCGATACGTGGAGACGCCGGCTGCCGGGGACAGCGGCTGCGTCGTGGCCCTGTGGCTCTGTCTGGTCAGCTCTCCTGCCCACGTGGTGCTCTCTCTCTGACCCCATGGCTCTGCTCCCAGCTCCCATCGGGCCTCCCTTGGCACGAGCTGTGTAAGCCAAAACCTGAGGAGTCGTCGCGTGAACAGTCACAAGGTGCCAGGTATTCCCATCGTTTCTTTTCTATGAGAGGGCGTGAGGGGAGGGCTAGGGCTACCTGCTGCATAGCTGTGCCTGTTCTTGGTCTCAGCCTGCTTTATTTTTAATATTATGTCATTGAAAGTCACCTGTTTGGCACTGAATCGTCTCGTATTCTTAGGAATATGCTGCATGGAAAACACTTAGTTGCCTTAGAAAGCTCCTAGCCCTGCTGGTCTCTCTAATCACACAAGACTTCCATGCTGTGTTTAAAAATCTCAGAATGCCATGACTTGATGGTAATTAGCGATAATTGTTTCACACACAGTCACTGTATTTGACTAATAACTCCCTTTACAAGAGTCAGGGAGATCAGGGACGCTTGGGTCAAGAACTGTCGCTGTTAATTACCCTTTTACTCCTCCCGTTGCTAACGCAAGCTTCTCCGCTGCTTCTGCTGGTGTTGACCTTTCAGGGAGCGGAGGCTCAGTCCTGCACGGTCCCGAGCACCGCGCCCTGCACAAGCGAGTTCAAGGGCTGCATCCCACGTTCCCTTCCAAGGTGGCAAACACAGATTTTTATTTCTTGAGGAAAAGAGGCAGGTATATAATCCGCAGTCTGACCTGCCACAGAGCGCAGGCCAAGAGCCACACGCTCATGGGTTTTGCTGTTGTTTGAAGTTCCTCTGGAGAAGAAACCAGGCTGGGTTAAAGAAAAACAACTTCAATAGGCAAAACTTGAATGGCCCCTTGGGTAAGTTGCTCCAATGACTTACTACCCTTATTGTTAAAAATGTGCATCATACTTCTACTTTTAAGTTTCCTACTGTAGCTTCCAGACTTGGTTTGGTTTTTTTTTTTTCTCTTTCTAATGTCTAGCCCCTGAAGAGGAATGTTTTGCAGGTACTGGCTGACATTTGCTAGTACGCTGTGAATGGCCGTGGGTAACAGGAAGGGGTCAGGAGATGCTAAGAACTGTACTGCCATCTCCAGCCAGAACCCCCTCTCTTCCCACTGACGAGCCGTCCTGCCCTGCAAGGTCACCAATCTGCCAACGCTTGAAAGTCACACCAGGGAAGCTGGAGAATGAAGGCGTTGCTGATACTACCACACAGGCTTGAGCAAATGTGGCTGCAAAAAAGGGGCTGATCATCTGAAAAGGTTGGGAAACACTGCAAATCAGAGGAGATTAGTTATTAGATGTTTTTCCCCTTGTGTCAGTGTTGCCAGACTGTGCTGGGGTCCCACCGTCATCCCCTCGGAGAAATGGGTTTCCTTTGTATGGCAAGACCCCGCTCTGGGGCACTTCAGCCTCTCCGAAAGGAACGGTGTCCCCTGCCCAGAGGGTCACCCCAGCCCTCCTGAGGGGTGACAGGGGCTCGGTCACTGCAGCTTCTTGGAAGAGGCTTCTTAGGAACTGCTGTCCCAGCGCGGGGAGAAGCCAGGGGTTTCCAGGCTTTGCCTCTCTGCAATGAATGAGCCTTGCAGGGCAGGGCGAGCACCTGGCCCCACAGCCAGCTGCCGCCCCACACTGGCCACGGCCCCCCGTTCTGGCTGCTGCTCTGGAGGGTGGGGGCTCTGGGGTGTCCTGGGGTGCCTGGTATGCGGGCACAGAGCTGAAAAGCCAGGAGCCCCCCGGGCACTCCCTCCCGATAGCATGCCCCCCTCCTGCACCCCCGGGCAGGGGGGGTCTGGTCCCTGCAGCCAGGTGCCCACACTGGCCTGAGCACAGCTCTCGGCAAGGTCCGGAGCCACCACCACACCCCCCACTCCTGAGCATCACCCTCCTCCGCTCACACACCTCTTACCCTGCCTGCCCAGCAAAGCATCTGTTGGACCCAGCTCTGCTCTCTGGAAGGAGGTGTGTGAATACTGAGCAATTAATCAGATGCTCTGTCTTCTAAAAAAAAAACCCTCCACCACTGTTACTTTACAAACTCAGAAGGCAAGACTGCAAAGATGTGGTGCTCTTATGAAATCAGTGAGCAATATGAATATGGAGTGTGAATATGCATTCAGTGTGTATAGGAACACGAAATTATACAGGAAATGGGAACTATATCTCCAGAAAATGTCCTTTACATGGCAATGACCAAGCACTTCAGATAGCTGTGTGGAACAGCAGTTGTCCCTATGGGCCGAGTAAAAGGCAGTTCTGGAAACACTCCCCTCTGCATCAGAGATAATGCCCTTCAGAAATGCCTCTCCCATTACTGAGACACTGCCCTGCCATCGCAGTCTCCCCACTCAGCCTCTCCACTTGCAGAGGTCTCTATGAGTTTCTGCAGCTCAGTGTGAGTTCTGCATTGGCAATAGCAGACACCTTAATGAAAAGCATCATCCCATCAGCAGCAGCTCCAGCCTGCTCTCAGCAGTCCTCCTGATTAGCCCGCACCGGAGCTGTCGCTTGGCGCTGACCTGAAAATCTGCTTACCTGATTTCTGGGTAGGAGGGAGCTCAGGGCTGCTGGCGTCTGAAACGCGAACACTCAGCACAAAAACCCTCTGCTCAGCTTAATGCCTTGCTACCCTTGCGCAGCCCCAGGCGGGTCGGCCGTCGAGGTGCTGGGAGCAGGCGGAGGTTTGCCCACGTTTCAGACTGCTGGTGGGGGGCGGCAGTGGAGCGGGGGGTGCATCCAGGGGGGCATTCTTGCTGCTTCTGCTTTGAGAAGGTGCATTCTTGGATTTCCCCTAGATTTCTCTTCTAAATAAAGCCCCAAAGGTGCTCACTGTGCTCAGGTTTCCAGGTACCACAGAGAGATGGCACGGGAGCATCTGAGGCAGCCTCTCTTTTTCCTGTTGCAGCACTTTTCTATATATACCCACCGAGAGACTCCTCTGGTGCTCACCCGTTTGATCGCTCAGCAATAAAATCTGCAGGTGCTTTTTTCTGTGTCAGTGTTACACGTTCCTGTCCGCACTGCAGCGGGGCATGGAGGTGCCACTGAGAGCCCACATCCCCACGTCCGGCTCTGGGTGGGCACGGCGGAGGAGCGTGTCACCCAGTTTAACTCCCAGTCCCAGACAGGGCTGGCAGGGAGCAGAAAAGTACCAAGGCTGGAAGCTGCATTCACAGTAAGGCTCACATCTGCTTACACTATTATTCCCTGGTGGAAACTGAGACCATTTTTCTGTGTTAGGACCTTTGTCTGTGTTGCGGCTCACTCCCTGCTGCTGTCCTCTCCGAGCACCGATCGTGCACTTGACTTCTTCGCGAGGGCTCCCCTCGCACAGAGCGTGGTGGCCCTGCGCTCCCCTCCGGGGAGCTCCCCACTAGCCCTTCCCCAAGCCAGCCAGCCCCTCCAGCGCAGCCAGCTCCTCGCCTGCCCGGCAGTTACCAGATGCGTCTCCATCCTGCCAACTTTAAATCAGCATTTTTCCCCTCCGAAGCCCATGCACGTCAGGTCTGCGCGTTGTTAAGCCCATGATGATTCTGCCCGGGGAGTCAGTCATTAGAAAATGTTACTGGCTGGGGAACTCTGCTGCAATTGCACCTCTGAAACGCGGCTTGTTTGAACCCAAAATTGCCACATCCACTTGTCTTCAGCTGCTAGCTATTCTCAGTTTCTCCTGCAACTTTGCACACTGCTGAGGACTAACCTAAAGATTCATGTTTTCCCGTCTCAGTTCAGCCCCCTCTCTTAAAATACAGGAACAATTGCAGCTTTTTTCCCCGCCTGATGATACCATTCCCAGTTTGATGGTTATTAAAATCCTCGTTTCTGGTCTGTCACAACAGTACCCTGGGTGAAGACCTCGTTTCCATGTGTAGGAAAACTTAGTGGTCTGAGCCACTCCTCATCCTCATCCGTTTCCACAGATTCTGTCTCCATCAGCTTGCTTTCTTTCCCCATCCCCTGTCTGCACCAGTGTTCAACACTACAGCCTTACCAAAGCCATAACCATAAAGTGAAATAGCCACTCGGTTTGCGTTTCTTGCCCAGGCTGCCTTTAGTCTTCTCCCCCACCATAACGCAGAGTAGCTGCCTTCCTCTCCTCTGTGTTGCCGATCGACCTTTTGCATGGTATTCCACGTGCTTTGCTCTTTTCACTTTTCTTCTGGAAACCTTTGCTTTCTTCAAGATTTTCACTGTCTCCAAGATGTAGTTCCCTTTGGTGGATAATTTTCCCCACGCACACACTCTTTGCAAGTTTTCTCACTCCTTATGTTCTCTTTAAAACTGTTCATCCATTTGGGGCAGCTTCAGTCAAATTTTCCCTTTTGTGGAGGAACCTAAATAAAGCAGTGCTCAGCTAGACTTCAGAAAGGCATTTTTTGATATTCAAGTGGGATTTTTATCTTTATTCACTCCAGTGGAAAGATCTCATATGCAATAAAGAAATAGGTACTGTTGTCTCCATTTAGCTTTCTCTCTCATCACTCCCCTCTCCGATTTCGAACTACATAGCAAAAGGAGCTGCTGCCAGGAAAGCTTTCTACCTTCTGGAAAACTCACGGATAAGATGTTCTCGATCGGTAGAACCAAAAATCTGCTCCATGTATGACCACCAAAAATCTCTTCATTTCTGAGACAAGCTTGTCGAACCACTGGCTCAGTCCAGGGCGGGATTGTGTTGCTGGTCACATCCAAGAGACCTGCATTTCAATAGAGCTCTGACTCTGAAACAAGAACAATGAATTAATTTTCTTTCTCAAAAACACATAAGAAGAAAAAAAGAAATAATCTTTTACCTTGCTCATCTGACTGGAGAAGCATTTCTGGAGATTTTATTAACTCTATCTGATTTTAGATTAGTTTTTAAAGAAATTTACCATGGCAATTCAGTAAACCTAAGTACATTTCCAGAAGACAGTTTTGTCAATCCTGTTTTTATCTCCAAACATCAGAAACACCAAAATGTGCAAAAGAGCTCACACATGAAATACCAAGCCTCATTTCTGCAGTATTTCCATATTTAACATAGGTTTAATGAAAAATGTGTAAAACTACCCTGCTGGCCAAATCCGGCTTTGCTGCTTCTTCCGCGTGCTTCGAGGCAGGCATCTCCGGAGGCCATATGCTCATGGCAAGGCAGCGGGAGCTCCCAGCCCAGACCCCAGCCAGGCTGAGGGCTCAGCGTGCCTCCTGCTAACCCCCACCGGTGGGGACAAGCTGCTGCCGGCTCGGGCAGGGGAGCCATCCGGGCCAGGGGCTGTGCTTGGGGCCAGGGGGACGCGGCACCTGCAATCTGCGCCCGCAGGCTGTGCCCGCAGGCTGCGTCCCGGCTGCGGAGAGCTGGGCGAGGGAGTCTCGGGGCAGTGACAAGATCAGTGTGTTGAAAATGGCCGCAATCAGCTCGTGCTGCGGTGCCGTACACCTCCAGCCCCCAGCTCAGCGCCGGGGCACATGCAGGCGGGCAGCCGCGGTGTGTCCAGCTGTTGTGGTTTCCCCCCGTTGGGCGGCTCAGCCCACCCAGCCGCTCGCTCACTCCCGCCAGTGGGATGCAGAGGGAGTCAGGAGGGTGAAAGTGCAAAAACTGGTAGGTTGAGATGAAGGCATTTTAACAGGTAAAGCGAAAGCTGCACATGTAAGCGAAGCAAAACAAGGAATTCATTCACCCCTTCCCATCGGAGGGCGGGTGCTCAGCCGTCCCCAGGACAGCAGGGCTCCTTCACGCGTAACGATGACTGGGGAAGGCAAGCACCATCGCTCCCGACGTCCTCCCTTCCACCTCCTCCCCCAGGTTTTATGGCTGGGTATAGCATCCTATGGCCTGGAATACCCCTTTGGTCAGTTGGGGTCACTGTCCTGGCTGTGCCCCCTCCCAGCTCCTTGTGCACCCCCCGCCCGCTCGCTGGCAGGGCAGGGTGAGAGGCAGAACAGCCCTTGACGCTGTGCAAATGCTGCTCAGCTGTAAGTAAAACATGGCTGTGTTATCAATACTTGTCAGCACAGATACGGAGCACCATGCAAGCTACTGTGAAGAGAATCAACTCTGTCCCAGCCAAACCCAGAACAATGGCTAATTCACATGCAGCTACCCCGTAATCTTCAACACTGCTTCCGTGGGATTAGTAAAAAACATAGGCTATTCTTGGATTAATGTTGAAGGTACACTCCCACTAAGGCCAGAAAATGGTACCAACTAATGCCTCCTGGCATCTCCTCCAGCCCTTTGCTACAGAAGAAATACAGCACACCCAGAAATGGAAGCACGATGAGGAAGAGTTGGGTGAGCAAGATTTCCCCTTTCTGTGACAACCTGCCTGTGGACCCACGTAGCCTCGGCTTGTAACTTCACCTGCAAATACTCTGTGAGGATGCTGAGCCACTCACTTTACCAGCCCTGGATTTATTTCGAGCCCGCTTTCTGTCAAAAGCCAGTAATTAGATGCATTCTTTAAATCGTTGAAGTGTTTGTATAGTAAGCAATTACCAAATTCTACATTACAATTCCACAATTAGCAGTTCTACATTGTTAATAATGAATTTAAGACTTGTGTAACAACTCTCAAGGGCTTCCATTCCTCCTGGAAGGATCACATTTGCATTATAAAACAGAGTTTATAGACTGGCCAGCCAGATACTAACTTTGTCTGGGCCTGAAAAGGGCTGGCCTTTCAACAGTAAAGTCCAACTCAATAACCAGGACCTCGTCATTAGTGGGGAAACGGCAGTTCAGAGCTAGAACTGTGATGAAGAAGACTCACAGGAAAGGTGTGAGGAGGCAGTAGCACTGATACCCAGCAAGGCAGCGGGGAGCCCTTGCGCCAGGGGAGGGAACACTGGGAAAGCTCCCAAGACAGTCAAACAATCTGCGTGGCGTTTTCCCTTCCTCCCTTCCAGCCAGCCCCAGATGAAAGGGCTGTGCCACTTTCCACAGCCTTCTAGCATCCATTCCCAGGCAGACCCACCACCGCTCACCAGCGCAGCGCCGGGGCTGCGTTGCCCGGCCGTTGAGAGGGTGCCGCGGGACACACCGATGCCGGGGCACCCGCGGCTGTTTTGTGGTCTTTTCTATCTTCAAGGATGGAAACAAGTCTGAGAGAATCCTGTGGAGACGAATAAGGCAACGTTCCTGGAGCAAATGGTACTCAAAACACTATTACAGCCCGGCCTTATATTTTTCTTAAGCAGCGGCTTGGAGCAACAGCATTTCCTGTTAGCTCTGCAGAGTAGATTTTGTGGGCATTTTGTGGTTTATTCAAATAACCCACGCGCATTATTGCAGTTCTTTGATGGTGACAAGGTTGACATTGAATAAAACTTACTAGGTTTTTTTTTTCCCATTCCACTTTCCCAAAACCCAGTACTAACAAACAGAAGAAATCCAGCCATGAAATTGTACTTCTCTCTTCTCTCCTTTTTGCTTTCTCCCTTCATTTTTTCACAACCCACGTGTTAATTTCTTCCCTAAAAAATGCTTGTTGCCGCTGCTCAGTACTAAGTTCGGGAATACAGGAGATATCATTAAATTCATTAGCACCAGAACGAGGGTAGCAAAAGGATCAAACCCAAAAGCTGGATGGACTCTGAGTCGCGGAAGCGAAGCAAACCATTGCTTGTTTGTCCGTTCCCGACGGACCGCCAGGAAAGGGAAGGATAGCTGCCGTTGTGGGGCTGTGTGTAGCGCCGTGTCGCGGCTCTGCTGTGGCCAGCCGCTGGCCATGAGCTCTGCACTGAGTTTGCCAGGTCTCAGCACCCACTCGTGCCATACTTGCTCTGCCTGCACCTGCCATCCCCGGCCCGCAGCCCCCCTTTAGCCGGCCGAGCTGTGACACTAAGCGTGCATGTAACAATTTTAAGTCCTGCTTTTTCTGCAACAGTTAGATCTGGACTAGTAATGATCAGATTTCAGCGACACCCACAGTAACGTCTTGGCTTTACTTACACAGAAAGTGTGCCCAGAGGAAACGCTTTGGGCATAATGCCCAACTGGCCCTCCGCGTCTTGCGTGACCCCTGGAGCCCCTTCGGAAGAGGAATGCAAGCAGTGGGCTACAGTTAGTCATTTGGCAACATCATACCTGGATCCCACAGAACTGGTGGGTGCAAATCACTTCATCCTGGTGGTTCATTAATATTAATCACTTTAACTAACAGGTTTGTTCCTGAGGCAGGGAGCTACTTGGAATAATCCTATTCCCATTCCAAGGGACAGTCTGTCCATTTCGGTAATTGTAGATAATGTCTCGGTCCAGATTGTGCCTTAACTTTGATGGGACACAGAGCTATTACCTTTCTTGTAAAGCTAACGGAGGACAGGTTGCCAGCAATTTCTGTCTAATGATTTGTCTGCCTAGACTGTCTTCATGACAGCTCTAAGAAAGTGCTCTGACGATGAAAGGCAGCACCTGGTCATTCCCATAGGACAGTTTGGGGCCATACTCATGGTACATTGCAACAGTTCGTGTAGGGAATGGAAAATACCTAATTTCTATTTTATTCAGGGCAGTTACGCAGAAAAACTGACACTAGCCCTGTCTCTGGGCCAGTTCCTAACTTCCATCCCACGGGGCATAGAAATGTTGAAAGTGGAAGGGGGATGGCACTCACTCCATGATTAGCGAGAGAGAAAATGGGCGGTTGTTCCTACCCAGACCCAGGGAGATCTCGTGGGACGTATGTGTGATGGAAGTGGTGACCCAGCGCCCAGGGGAGGTTATTCGGGGGTGGGGGGTGGCAGAATCAGCTTGAAAAAGTTCTGATCAGACCATTATGTTCAATGAAAAAATACTTCTGGGGCAGCGGGGAACATTCTTGTGAAAAGTGTGGGGGAGTTGTTCTTCAACAACTTTTCACTTCTACTGAAAGGTCAAATCTTCAATATTTTTGTTTCATTTTCCATTCCCTTTCTTCCTTTTTTAATGTCTCTTTTCCAGTGGAGAAAGCTGGAAATCAACTGGGAGGCACAGGGAAGGGAGACCTGAAACTGCAGGTGGAAAGGGCTTGGAACTAGAAACAGTTTCCGGAAAAAAGGAATATCTTCCCAAATGGTTCATGCTTATTTAAACAAAAGTGCAGAAAAAAATACCAAAGTATATATTTACACCCTATTTGTGTGTTTGTTTTGCAGAATTATGTATTTATCTTGCAGAAAAATAGGGTGTATTTCTGAGCAGCCATGGTGGCTTATGACTTATGTTCAAGGCAAACACAAGACAAATGAGGTACCGCCAGACAGCCGAATACCAGCCAAGCAGGGTTCACTGCCATGTGGTCCAGTGATAAATAATCACCACTATTCAGCATA
This sequence comes from Phalacrocorax carbo, assembly GCF_963921805.1. Classification (NCBI taxonomy): domain Eukaryota; kingdom Metazoa; phylum Chordata; class Aves; order Suliformes; family Phalacrocoracidae; genus Phalacrocorax; species Phalacrocorax carbo. The sequence continues at coordinate 39,233,730 of NC_087521.1, forward strand.
GACTGAATAAATGCATAAAAATCAGGAAAAATAAATAAATCATGAAAAGGACACCTGAACAGGCAAAACAGCACAACATTGCGGCTCATAAACTGGACTGTGAAGTTTAGAAAAATGTGGAGGACAAGTCTGCAATAAGTAATAGTTCCTCTGATGTGTGCAATATATCAGATCTCGTTTGATGTATTGTATGATACAAGGTCTGCTTTGTATTCCATTAATTATGTCAGCAATTGAAAGCTTAAAATAACATTTGTATCATGATAAATGCTAGTTTCTGGAAGGCGAGGCTCCCCTGCAAGGCTGCCCGTGGTTCACCTTCGGCGACTGGTGCCCGGGCAGGACAACCTGCCATCCCTCAAGGGGAGGAGGATGGTGTTGCTGGTGCCACTAAGGTCTCAGGCGCTCATGCGTTCCCAGCCTTCCCTGAGTGTAGTTCCTTGCCAGGTACCGCTGCGGAGCCACACAGCCCTGCCCTACGCCCCAGGAGGGCTGCCTGTGCCCAGCCGGGGCGATGCGCCGCGGGGAGCTCCCACGGGACGCGCCCCAGGCGCTGCCCGCGCTGCTGCCCACCGCCAGATTCCTCTCCCTGCGACGCCCCGTGGGGCCCACGGCGGCCACGGCCCCGGCACTGCCCGGGCAGGCGCCCACCGATGAGTCCCACGGGCTTTCCCTTCCCGCCTGCCGCCTTCAGCAGGCTCAAGCTGCTGCTCTCACGCTTTTCATAGCCAGGTGTGGAAGCGCTGCTCTGCAGATGCGAGGTGGGGGGCTGAAGCTGATCTGCTGGAGCACTAACCCGCACCTCCCCGCAGCTCCGCGGGCACGGCTGTGCCCAGCCCTCCCCGTTCCCGCGCCTTCTGCGGTGTCTGACACCTCTGAGGGAGAGCAGAGCCTTCTGCCAGGAGGCAGCGGCGCGGTGAGGGGTCCCGCGCTGCTGCGGGAGCTGCGGGAGCTGCGGGAGCTGCGGGAGCTGCGCGTCTTTCCTCCGCGCCAGTTCTGCAGAGCTACGCGGGCAACAGAACGAACCGCGTTCGTATTCGGCGCGTCCTGTGTTGGAGCAGAACAAGGCATTGCTTCGGCGTATGCTAAGAAAAGCCCTGAAACGTTTTATGTTTATGGTTTTCAACTTTTTATCCTTGTTTGCAATTAAAAAGAGCTTGAAGCATATAGTTAGCCAGAGTAATCCTTAATATGTGTAAGGCTTACATGCATTATCAACAGCTTAGGGCAATACCAAATGTAAAAGCGGCTTCTTCCTGGAGGCATTGTTATGTAAATCTAAAGGAAGAGAATACAAACATTTCTGTCTTATAGGGGATTTTTTTTATCAAATTAACATGTACATAAGCAGCGTCGTGAGACTATTTTTAAAACCATTGATTGGGATTCCAAACCTGCCATGCTTTTCCTCAGAGGACAGAAATGACGTTGCTTGTCTCACGTGGTACAGCAGTAGGGCTGTCGTAGCCATGATGCTCTAAGGATATAAGCAAGGGAGATTTATAGCAGAGACAGATTCTTTTATCTCTACCACCTGATATAGGTGGAAGAAAACAGGCAATATTTCAGAAACAAAAGCTCTTAAGTTCTGAAGTTTCACCTACCATATCTGTGGTTCTATTTTAAAATGTAACCTCTCTCTGCAGATTTTACCTTACTTATATATTTAGATTATCAGGGCTATAAGTTTATTATTTCTGCAACATGGAAAGATAATCACATTTTCCACTGTGAGAGATACAGCAGAAGACAGAAACAGCCACTAGGTCCAACCAAAAGTCCATATAACAGTTGATCCAGCATGAGCTGTGTCAGAAAGCAATGTACTTCCAAATCCCAGATCCTAAAAATCTGTACTGATCCGTGTACTCTATCATGAAAAGAACTAAAACCTAATGCTGGGAATAACAGAACATAGGCCTGGAAACGCGTGCTGACTTTGCAGACGAAATCCTGATGCCAGAAAACCTGGCAGTCTGGTTTATAAATGCAGAAAATGCACCGAAATTAATGCAAAATATGGAGAATGCAAGAATGAGAAGGACCTAAAAGCAAAGATGGCAGACTTGCACGCTGGCTGACAGCACTTAACCAGAAAAGAGGTTACAGCATGCAATCCGAGAATATTCTTCCAGTTTCCAGGGATTTGTGGCGCAAATGGTTTTGCTTAAAAAAAAAAAAAAATCACGATTGTTTTTTCTGTTATAAATTTACCTCGTCACTTTTGAGTTCAAGTGAACCTTTAGCCTGGCAACAGCAGCACCTGGTTCTTGAGCTTGTGCAAGAAACGCGACGGGCTCCCCAAAGGATGTGTCATCCGGAACCTTCTGGCAGCCACGCACAGCTGGGCACCTCTGGGTTTCACCAGCTCAAGGCCTTACCTTCTCTCTTCAGATTTTCAGCAAGTCTCTGAAAAGGTCCCCCAAGGTGGCCCATGACTCAGCCACTTGCTCCAAGTGAGACCCCGGGGGGGAAGATGGGGACAGGCGTTACCTGCATCCCTGCTCCCCTGCCAGAATGAAGGGCCACACAAGGGGCTGTCCCCCCTCCACCCAGGGGCTCCCAGGAGACCCTGACCCAGCCCCACAGCTGCCCACACTGCTGGTCCTGCTGTGGGCATGGGGAGATCCCAGGCTGTGCTACCGGCATTGCCTGAAATCCCGAGGGCCTTGCCCGTGTTAGTGCAGACAGAGGAGCTCCACACACAGAGTACTGCGGCCGGAGCTGTCACACCCACACGGAGCTTCTACCCCCGTTCGCAGCCTCCTGCTCCCCCTCTCCCACGGGGGCTGCGATCGGGCTCTGGGGCTGGCCCTGGGGGTGTCACGACATGTCGGCGTCAGGGGTCCTTCACCAGGAGGAACGTGATACCCGTGCGGATGGTTTCTTCTTCCTCACCCCAGAACCCACTTGGGGTCTTTTCTGTGTGTTTGCTAATGTGCTTTACACATTTTCTCCTTCTTTAGTGCTCCACAGCTCCAGGCTGCCTCCAACTGCACTACGTGCGGTGCCTTGACACGTGGTAGATGCCATTTCTCGTTCTCTTTGTTACCCTGAAGACCGTTGTGTCCAGCTCCAGCGCCAGCTCTGCCTTGCTTTAGTGGCCCGTGGGTGGGTTGTGCACAGCCGTGGGGTCTCCCGTGGCCATGTCTCATCACCCCACACCCAGTCTCTGTGCCATACCCCGTGTCTCTGCTTCCCAAGCCCCTGCTCTGGCACCAGCCTGTGCTGCCCTGCACGACCTTGGTGTGTCAGCCCCAAATGTCCCATCCTGCCTGGGGTAACCGCTGGCGGCTGCTGCCGCCGGTGCAAAGCTGTTGCTGCAACGCACAGGGGAAAGCAGAAGCGAAGCAGTTCAGACACCTGGTCAACGGGAGAAATTTCTGTCGTGGCTCAGTTGGGTAAAGGGGAGCTGCAGGCAGGGGACGGCGAGTTCAGGCAGAGCAGGCATGCCAAGCCCCGGTGCTGAGGCCTGGCAAACTCAGTGCAGAGCTCATGCCTGGTGACTAGCCATGGCGATGCTCTGCCGCTGGGCTACACAGCTCTAAGGTGCCGTGTCAGTAACAACATTGCTTACTGGCTTTCATTCATCACTTGAGTCTTTAGTTACTCAATTATTTGAGATCTTTCTTCAGGTCTTTGTAGTCAGCTTCAGATTTAAACAAGCAGGCAATAAATGAGCTGGTTAAGTTCAATACTGCTGGAAGGCGAGGCAGGGGTGAAAGGAACTGTTCACTGTGCATAACTAGGAATTGCCTATTTCTGCTTAGGAATAAAGGAAAATGTAGTCGCTGTGAATACCTGGCACCAGTTCAGCTCTTGGGGACAGCAAAAGGCAAAGAGTCTATTTGAACGAGGGCAGATGCCAAATCTGACAGCGTTGTTTGCTGCTCTCCGTGTAGCCCATGGTGGGCTTCGTGCAGCTGTGGTCCCCCCTCACGGAGAGGGCGTCTGGGGGTTAGGAAATGTGCAGAGCGGGACATGTGAAGTGGCCGCCGTAAGGCTTTCATGTGAGATGTAACCACGCACGCTGAAACTCTGCAGCACAAGGAAGAGCTGTCTGCGTGAAGGATGTGACGACATCCAGCAACGGGATGAAGAAGACGCATGAGGAATTATTATCTACTGTTTCTCACAATACGTGAACTAGGCAGCTCACCCAGAGCATACAGCAAATTTAAAGGACAGAAAAGTGTCACCCCTCAAAGCAGTCTCTTGCCGTGGCTGTTAGAGGTGTGGGTGCAATAAGGACTCAGATACCTTCCTGCTTTTTTATTTTTTTATGGAATAATATTGTATGATTTGATTTTGAACACTTTTCTGTCTCATCTCTGTCAAGTTTGGCGCTCAGCTGGGTTGGCAGATAAGTGATTTAGAGAAGGTCATGCAGAGAGCAGCTGCAGCTTCCAGCGTCGGTCACCTCGTCCCACCCAGTCACAGGCACCACAGCCATCCTTAGGCTGCAGCAGGGAGCAGCAGCGGCCAGGGATGAACCGTGGGTTGCTGCCTTCCCATACACATTGAACGAGAACGTGTGTCAGGAGAGACTTTGCTTTCACGTGGTGCTGGGCACTAACGGCGACTCTCGGCGTACAGAGGGGAGGGTGAAGCCTCCGGGGTGGCCTGGGGGTGACTGACCTTTAACGGGGGGCCATGGCCGATGGTGTAGTTGTTATCCCAAAAAGCGGGTTCATTCACCCGCTGTGCAAAATGCCAAACTACACACGGAGGTATTTTATTGGATTCATTTTTGCACAAAGATGGGTGCTGGGTGGTAACCCACAAAGCCGCACCCCGCACCGAGAAACTCCAAGGCATTTACACAGTTAAATGTGTCAGTCACAGCCAATATTCACACGCCTCAGCTAATATTTGGCTCATTTCTTTCTCGCTTGGATGTAACGGTACAGCTCACTTAATTTACCACGCATGCTCAGGGAGCGAGGGGCTTACTGGAGCGGGGGTGGTGCCTGGCCTATGGGCTACTATTAGTATTAGCATTAGCATTAGCATTAGTATTATAATGGGATAGTTCCCCTGCTGGGCACTTTGGTTTAGTTCTTATCTACATCCCAATTAATTGTTGTCCTTAACTACACACTTTATCACCCCGTTCTCAGCGGCTTTTGAGGCGGGATGTTTGCTGTGATCAGTCCCTCAGCTCTCCTCAAGGATACACTCATAAAACAAGTGCTTCCCTGTCTCTCAGCGTCTGTCTCTGGCTGTCAGGCTCTGTTTTGCCAGGCTCGCATAGTTCATGCCTTTAGCGGACGGCTCCCGAAGTTCCGTTGCCTTAGGGCTATCAGTCACTCCCGCAAGGCTCTCCGCCGCCCGGCGTGCTCGGCGGCTCCGGCAGCAGCGGCCGGACGCGGGGGATGCCCGTGGCCGCCGGCGGCAGCCGCCCGCTGGGAGCGCAGGGTGCGGGGCTGGGCGCCTCCGCGTTCCGCCCGCGGGGCGGCGAGCCCTGCCCGCGGCGCTTTGCCGGCATCACGCCGGCGCCGCGGGGCCCAGCGGGTTTCTCACGGTCAGCGCGCCTTTAGGCACCCGACGCTGCCTGGAAATGTTGTAAGCCCCGCTATCCCAGCCTGGAAAGCTAGCCCGCATCCAACCACAGATCCCCCATGCAGCCGCAGACCCCCCAAAGCACGTTTCTTCAGGCAGTAAAAGGCTGACAGGTCCAGGAAAAATTACACCTGTGTTCTCCAGACAAACCTTCCGCAGCGCAGCACCGGCCCCGCAAAACGAGGCCGGCGCCCGCAGGCTGCTGCTCTGGCCGAGGGCACCGTTCCCGCGACCCCCGCCCGCGATCAGAGCAGCCCCGGGCGGCTGGCGCAGCGTGCAGCCGCGGTGGCCGCCCCTCGAGGTGGGCTTCAGGGTGCGCTGTCAAAGGGGGCGACCTGCGTCGGAGGCGGCCGTCCCGCCTTCCCACCGCGTGCGCGCTCGGGTGGGGTGCGCTGGGTGCTGGCGCACAGCCACGCTCGGGCCCCCGGCTTTCCGAAAGGCTTCTGATCAGCCTTGAATATTTATATATATAAACCACATAGTTATGGAGATATAATCTCCTGATTGAATTTCTTTGCATGCAGGAGGAATCTATAGAATTATTTCAGCTGGAGTTAACAGTTATATCTTAAACATATATTTTTTTTTTAAGTGATAACTTAATTTACCGCAGCTTGCTATCAGCGGGGGACTCCACGCTCTCATGAGCAAATGGAAAATTGAGGAGGGAAAAACGAGGGCAGGATTTGATGTTATAAAATTAAGCGAGAAGTTTTACAGTGAATTTTGGCAAAATATTTGAGATTCTCACTGGTGAACTGACTAAGCTGCTCTAGGTAACCTGTAAGGGCAAGGCTGTAATTTACTGCCGGCTCTGTATTTTCGGCAAAGCTCAGAGATACTTTATATTTGCCCAGTGGCTAAAGCTTTCAGCCGAAGTTTTATCATCTCAGTGAAATGTCATAGATGTTAGGAAGGACATTTTATACATAATAGGGTTTGAAGTTGTCCACATCAGTCTTACACTGTGGAATAATTTAAAAATAATGAGGCGGGCTCATTATGGAAACGCATTCGACTAGATCTGCTGGAAAAAAAATGAGAAAGGCAAATATTTCCTCTTATTGCAAGCCAAAATGAGCCACTGGTTTGAAAACCTGAACTTTTTCTACCAGATAGCTGCCTTCACCTTTCACCTCATTCATTCAAATTTTTGTCCTAATTCTTCAAAAAAAGAGAACCAAAACCGAGCGTGTTGGCTTGCTCCATTGTTCAGGGAATTTGGGGCGTTTTCCTCACACGGAAACAAACTTTGTGTTGCAGTTTGGGTGTGTGGGCCAGGGTACGTGTGACAGCCAGTGACAGCCTGCTGTTGGTGCGAGGGCTGGAGACAGCTCACCCACAGGCCTGGCCCCTGCGCCCCCTCCTCGAAAAGGACTTCTTTGGTCACTGTGATGGGTACTTTGGTTTATTTCTCATATTTCTTAATGTTTTAGGTTCCTTGGCAGAACTCTACTGATCCTGAGGAGCGGATTTTAGTCCATTTCTGGGCATTGCAAAACTGTAAGAGCCTTGGGCTCTTCTGTTCCCCCTGGTGCCCAGCACAGATGCCCGCCTGCCCCCAGGAAGGCCTTTTTCAGACTGGTTCAGGGCTGAGGCAGCTGCTTGGAAACCGTTCCTCTAAAACCTGGAAAATCATGAGACATATGAAATAATTTCCCTCTATAAATGCTCCCAGAGAAGAGCTGCGGGTCCTAAAACAGAGCGAGGACTGCCTGGCCAGGTGCTCTCCTTCAGGTGTTGGCGCTAGCAGTTCGCAGGGCATCAATCAATCGTGTTTGGGTGCTGGACATCGATAAAGGTCCCTGAGCCCCTGCCCAGCCCTGGTGAAGCCCTGAGTGGGGGGACCAGAGCAGCTCAGGCCAGTGAGCTCAAACACGCCCCTCTTTCTCCCATTTCGGGCAGAGCTGATAAACAAAAGTGACATGGATCCCTCTCCTCTCATCCGGACTGTTTCTTCTGCTACATTATTTATGACTTGTCAGAAATAATAATAATTGCAGGATTGTTCAGTGAATTATGTATCATGAGTAATGCACACTTACTGTTTCCTCAGTACTTCCATCTTGCTTCACTGGAAGGAGCAATTTGTTGATTGCATTTAAAATGGAAGGACTGTTAAGAAGGGGCACATTTAAGACTTTTTGCTCAAGCACATCCCATTGTTATGGGCTGACAGAAGCCCACAGTCTCCTGAAGCCCACTGATATACCAGGAAGCCTCGGGTGGGACACCCAAGAGGAGAGTGAACCTCTGAAAGTTTTGTGGAGGCAGCAGGTCCCCAGCGAGAGGAAGGCACAGACCACCTGCCCCCATGGCACGCAGGGGACGTCTGAGGGGTTTGCCTTGTCAGTTTGCCTGAGATGCCCTGAAGCTCGTGCATCTTCACCCCAGAGCCGACGGTGTTTTCTCGAGCCAGCCATGCACCATGCAGCCACTGGTCCCAGAGGGCAGGGGGCACGGGGGCACAGGGTCACGAACGCAGCGTGGGAGCCGCTCCAGCACAGCCCCGTGCTGGGTTTGGAAACCCCCAATTTAAGTTCTGATCTCTGGCACTTACCACACAAAACAAATAAAGCGGCAGTGCTCTCTGTGGGTCACAGGTGGGAGTGTAAGCTCCATCCCTGCGAAGAGATGGCTGGTGGATGCTGATTGCATGCGTTAAAGAGATGTACCCGTGGCTGTTTATTCCACGCTGATTTCAAGCACACATTTAAGTCACAGAATCACAGAATCCCAGGCTGGAAGGGACCTCAGGGATCATATAGTCCAACCTTTCTAGGAAGAGCACAGTCTAAACAAGATGGCCCAGCACCCTGTCCAGATGGCTCTTGAAGGTGTCCAACGTGGCCAAGTCAACCACTTCCCTGGGGAGATTATTCCAATGAATTCCCAAGACTGTCCTCACTGTGAAAAATTTCCCTCTCGTGTCCAACCGGAATCTCCCCAAGAGCAACTTGTGTCCATCCCCCTTGTCCTCTCCATGGGACTCCGTGTAAAAAGGGAGTCTCCATCTTCTCTGTAGCTGCCCCTTAAGTCCTGGTACACAGTGATGAGATCCCCTCTGAGCCTCCTTTTCTCAAGGCTGAACAAACCCAGCTCTCCCAGCCCATCCTCGTATGGCAGCTTCCCAGTCCTCTGATCATCCTGGTGGCCCTTCTCTGGGCCCCTTCCAGCCTGGCCACATCCTGTTTGTACAGCGGGGACCAGAACTGGACACAGCGCTCCAGGGGTGGCCTGGCCAGCGCTGAGTAGAGCGGGATGATGACTTCTTTCTCTCTGCTGGCGATGCCCTTGTTGACACAACCCAGCATCCCGTTGGCCTTCTTGGCCGCAGCAGCCACTGTTCGCTCACATTGAGCTTCCCCCCACCAGGACCCCCAGGTCCCTTCCCACAGAGCTGCTCTCCAGCCAGGTGGGTCCCAGGCTGTGCTGCACTCCTGGATTATGTTTTCCCAGGTGCATGATCTTACACTTGTCCTTGTTGAACTTCATCAGGTTCTTGCTGGCCCACTCCTCCAGCCTATCCAGACCTCCCTGCAGAGCAGCTCTCCCTTCTGGAGTGTCTGCTTCCCCACTCAGCTTGGTGTCATCTGCAATCAAGTCCATGAAAAGCAAACATACCTTTGTGCAGGACAGCAAGCAGCAGCGGGAGCTGGTTGTCCACGTGGTTCCCTGCACCTGATGGACCACGCTCGCTGCTGACTGAGGCTGCTCGGGCTGCCTCATCCCGCCCGGTTAATACCATGAGCTGCGTTGCATCCCGCTGCTGCAGCTGTCCGAACGCCTTCTGCGTTGTTCCCTTAAAGATCTGCAAAATGCGATTAAAATCATATTGTGAACTGATCAAAGGATATCCTTTATAAGGCACCAGCAGCAATGCCAGACGGGGCAGAGCAGAGCAAGGCTGAGCTGGGCAGCATGGGCACGAGTCGGAATGGGGGAGTCGGCAAAAACCGTGGCTTGAAGCAGCCTCCGAGGAGCAGCACAGGCCTGGGCTTTCCCTGCTGCAGAAGCTCCAAGGCGTTTCCCGGTCACAAACCCACACGTGTGCTGATAATTTAGTGCAACAATGGATTTTCGTGTGAATATTGGATTAGACTGAATTCCACCAGTCTTGCGGCTCCGCTTAAAAGTATTGCAGCTCTGCATGGAATTGCGACCTCTAGTTTGAAAACACTCCCCTAGAGGCAGCTTATTTGAGAATAGGTGGAAATCTGGGAATTTAGCAGCTCCTCCCCTCTGAAAAAAAGTCACTTTTAGATTTTACAGAAGGTTTTATTGGAAATTACTTTCATGGGTTTTTTTCTACAGGACATTTTCATGGACAAAGCACAATTTCTGATTATCTCTAGTTATTAATCTGTTTTGCAGGGGTTATACAACTTGGAGATTGCCAGACTGGCTCCTCCCAGGTGGTGGATCATGGTGCAGCCTTGCCTGGACAGAAACCCAGCACCGTCTGGGCTGGGGACCTTGTGCACAGCAGCGCCCAGCTCCTTTCTAACCTGAAGTTCTTGACCAGAGCATCTGCAGCAGTGAGCTCTGCAGTGTGAGAGTTTCCTTTTATTTATTGTTATATTCAATTATTTCTAGCTTCTAACTTATGTGATCACGTCAAACTCTCACGTTATGAAAGAAAGAAAAGGGAACTAGCTGTCTTCTCTCTCAATATTTTATATATTCATGTTGCACGCATTCACACTGCTGTTTCTTGCGATGGTAAATGCTCCCCATTTTCCCCCCTCTGTGTTTGCTATATCCCTACAGGTGTCGTGTATGCCTGCATGGAGGGAGAGGTGGTAGCACTGCACAGGGCTCTGCAGGTAAGGCCAGACCATTGATTTATATAATATTGATGTTAATTATTGCCCTACATTGTACACATCCCCAAAATCTAATCTCTTCCTGGAGTGCAGTTGCACAGTGATCTTTAATGAGAGAATAAGAAAGGCATCTCACCGGTTGTCTTGATTTGATGCTTAGAGACAGAAAAGGGGCACCAGGAATGGTTTCTGCCCCTCACAGGGTCGGCTCTGCCTTCACCGAGGCAGGCTGGCAGCTGCCACGGTGACGCCCATCGCGTTGCTTTGCGTGGTCCCTGCGGATTTCCCCTGCTCCCGACGCCTCACAGCTCTGCTGACGTGGGCACCGGGGCCAGGCTGGGAGCCCCCCACCCCGCTCCTGTCCCATGCGGTCCAGCCGCCACCGCTGAGGCTTTCCCGGTCCTCGGGGGGAGCAGCAGCCTTCAGCAAAGGGGGCGCACGTTGCTCCAGTAGATGAACATTCAACCGGTTCATGGGAACTGACACCTGCTATTACTACTTCTTTAGCCCTTTTTTGTCTCCCACACCATTCTCGCTGTGCTGCTGCAAACGCTGGACCCTGGCTTGGCATTTTCCCCTGCCGTTGCCTCCTGACCAGCGGGACGTTACAGCCACAGATGCTGCTTTGGGGCTCCAGTCCCCCCAGCCTTTGTCTCCCACTGGGCCCCAGTGAGTCTTTTCAAGTTTCTTACAGGTCTCTCCAGCTTAGTGTCACCTCCCTGGAGATTTTGTAACAGCTGAAGTATCCCGTTCAGTATTTTTCCATTTTAGAGATCTCATAAAGATGACTGGAGACTTCTGGAACAAAGAAAGAAAAGGAAGTGTAGCTTACAGGTGGAAATAGGAACATGTGAATAGAAAGGGCTTGTGATTTAACAAACAGTGAAAGAAATTAGATTTGAGACTACATGAAGAAAGTCTCAGGCCTGAAATGAGCTATTGTGCAAACAAATTCAGTTTTCCTGAAAAAGAGAGGCAAAATTGGATGTGTTTTGTTTGTGCAACATCACTAATACTTAAATGTTACAAAAATCTAAACCAAAGCATCATCTAGCAATACAGCTTTTAAACTGGTAACAGTGCAAGAAACTTCCTGTAACATAAGAAATGGGTCATTTGGCTTTGTTTCATCATTTTCAGCAGCACTGTGCTCTGTTCAACGTGGCAACACGTGTAACAGGAGGCCCGCAGGTTACGAGTGCTCAGCTCACGCCCTCCCGGGTCTGCCAGCATCCCCTGCGACCGCTGCCTCTGCGCTGGGAACCGGGAGCGGCGAGCCTGGCGGCCCGCAGGCAGCGGAGCAAGGGTGGGCAGAGCAACAGCCTGGGGGTCCCCAGGTGCCTGCACTGCCTGGGGCTTTGCAGGGTGTCCCGGCACGGGCCGGGGCTTGGCTGGGCTGTGCCAGGAGCTTCCCCAGCGCGGGCAGGTGGCACCGCTGCTGGGCCGTGACGGGCAATATCCAGCCTCTATTGCCTTTACTTTTGTTGGGAGCCCAGCGAATTCCTATTTCCCATGTTTTGGGCTTATGTACTCAGCCAATAAATTAGGCAAGCTTGGGCACGTAGCTCACATATCCAATTAGCAGCTTGTTAAACCCACTGCTGCCACAGTGGCTGGTCTGCGAACCTGTGCCATAGATGATCGGCTCCCCCCCATCCGAAGGAGGGGTGATGTATCGCTATATTATCTTGCCGGTACTTCAAAGGTTATTAGCTTGTTTGAAGTCACAAGGTCACCTACACAGAGTGCAATTGGTTTTCATAAATACTGTTCATTATGCAAATTCATTATTTACAGACGCCATTAGGCTAAAGTGGATGTGAGGAACAGGGTAATAGGAACTGCGCTTTTGACACGAGGAGAAAATATTTGACAGGAGATGAATTAGGGCTTGGTCAAATGAGTAAAAGTAATTTTGAGAATGGGAATACAGAACCTTTTTGGCGAAGACGCGACGGAGAGCCCTTGGCAGGAGCTAGAGCTGGAAGTGGAGTGAGGGCAGGCGCTCGGGCTTGGCAGGGCTGCCTGCAGCGCCGCTGCTGCCGTGCCGGCTGGGTGCAGCGCCGGCTCCCCGCGGAGGGCTCTCCTCGGGAGGGCTCCCCACCTCCTCACAGCACTGGCTTGGCCAGGTCTGCCGGGAAGGGGTGCTGCTGGCGCCGGCGGGGCCAGAGCTGGAGGCTGCTGGCACTGGGCGCCACCGGAGCGGCCACCCCTCTCCCAGCTGTCCCTGATGCAGATGTGGCATCTGTGCCTTGCTGCGGGGTGGCAGGAGTGTCTGCCAGATCTTCCGGCACTCGTCTGGAGATGCACATTTCAGTACCCACATCTCTTTGGAGGAAATGTATAAACCATTAAATTAATTTAGTTTGAGGAAGCATGTAGCTTCACAGCCTAAAAACTTAACCATGGCTCCCACTCCTTAAAGCAAACATGTTTACTGTTCTGGCTGTGCTGCTTATTTGTTTTTTGGCTCTCATTGGCCTTCTGTGGGGTAACCAGAGTAAAACTTATTAATTCACTCAGCACAAAAGCATCAGCTGGAGCTTGCAAGCAGGCTGGCAAACACTCAGGCTGTTTGTCCTTTGACTGTGGTTGTCATTAGACACAGTTGTGGGTCCCAGCCCCAGGGCAACCCCAGGGAAGTCTTAATGTGACGCATAATTCACATTAAGTCAGGACACTGCATGAACATGGTCTGGGGTCATTTTTGCCAGCAGCAGTTAATCCAGGCTTGCACACTTTTTTAATACATCACCCCATTTCAATGGTTGCTTGTCCTGTTAGCTCTTTGATGGGCCGTGGAAATGAAATTACTAATTCCTCGGTCTGTCACTGGTGCAAGAGCCAACGTTTCAGCTGCCTGAGGACTGAATGAAGACAGCACCGTTACTCAATATGGGGCCTTAATGCCCTGGTCTTGTCTCTGCCACCTTTCTCGAAACGGAGGCCAACCCTCAGTCTCACAGTCCCTCTGTTTCCTCTTCCCTTCAGATGCCGGTTGCCAAGCGGAACTTGTCACAGGTGCCGGCAGGCATATTTAGGTGGCCCAGGCTGTCTGTTTGCCTGATTCCGGGCCCGAGACACAGGCAATTGCCTGCTGACCCTGCTGGGCTGGTGTCAGTTGACACAACTTTTGGGCAGCGTACAAAACACATACCAGCACGGTGCGCTGGCTGCCAGTGCCGCCGCGGGGGTGCTGCGGGGCAGGCGGTCTCCCCCCCCACACCAACACAGCAAACGGGCAAAGTTGCAGTTCATGAAACAGAGTGAAGATGATGCAGTTGTTGCTAATTGCTTGTTATTAAATCCATAATTAGGCCTAGAATATTTGTGTCTTGCTGGGTGCTAATGGAATGACTAGAAGCAATGCTTCTACCTGTGCTGGCAAGTGCCCACACGATAATCCACTACAGGAGACTGCAGGCTTTTAACCTCCAAGGGAGAATAAAACCCTCCTGATTAGATAAATGTCAATGTTATTTTTGAAAACTTAGCAAACAAAATAAAAACAAATCTCTTCCCCAGAAAACCCTCAGCACACCTTATTGAACGACTTTGCATCCTATCTGCTTTCATTCTTCCCACGTGCCTTGGAAGTGTTGATGTCAACATGCATAACAACAGCGTATGCTCAAAACCTTATTGTAATCTCTTCTTTAGGAATCACTGGAGGAAAATACAAGTTTTCTGTACGTGTGTGCAGGTGTGTATGTGCTCTCAGCTGAAGAGCTAGGTAATGTTTCACTTGTTCACAAGTTTATTCTTAATCCACAAAGCTGAACAGCGCTACTAGAGGGAAGCACCTCAGGCAGAGATGCTCCTTGACTGCCTTCAGAGAGGTACCTTTGTTTCCAGCTGAAGCAGTAATCCCTTCTGTCCGTGGCTGTTTCTCAGCCAGCGTGGCTCTCACTCTCGCGCAGATGAGCCCTGTGGGCAGGTCCGGGTCGGGCGGTGCAGGAGCCTGTGGCCGGGAGCCCTGCGGGGCTGCCGGGCTGGAGCGCGGCTTGCCCAGAAGGCCGCAGGCGCGCACTCGGCAAGGATAAGCCCGCTGTAACTCGTCATTAAAGCAGCGCACTGAGGAAGTGGTGCGGCTTGTCAGGGTCTGTAGCAGAAAAGGGATGGGTAATTTCCAAGGAAGCCATGAGTCTCAGAGGGATGACAGAAGAAATATACCCATGCTTTTGTTTAAAAAAAAAAAGCGCTTTTCTGTTAAAAACAACAGCACGTAAACCAGGAGGTAGTGTTCACAGGGGAGCTCAGCTGACCTTGGGCCACAGGGATGGGCAGGCAGCCCCAGAGCCCTTTCTGTAACCAGCTGACACAGAAGTCCTGAAGGTATTTGCGAAGTCACAGGTAGCTGCTGTGGGGGATAAATGCGAGCTGGGATGGCAGGAAGCCGCGAGTTCGTGATGCCCGGGGGAGCCATCACTCCCACGTTTCGTAAGCCACCGCAGTGGCTGGTGCAAGGCTCCGGCGTGGTCCCTGGAGGCAAAGCCTCTCCAGCCCAGCTGGCCAGATCACAGCGCTGCAGGAGGGACCTCCCTCGTCCCCCCAGCGCAGAAGCAACAGCCGTGTCTTCCTCTCATCGATCTTCTAGGCAAGGTCCTAACCAGCCTTAGTGGATCCATTGCAGGAGCTGGAGCAGGTATCCATCGCCTTGGCTGTGTGACCCGAGGTTAGCCTCCAACACTCGTGCCTTGCTGCCAATCCAATCAATCTTGCTTTATCTCCCGGTCAGGCTCTTCTTCTGTTTTCTCACCTAGATTAAAAAATATCTTAGTACCAGACCATATCTCCCTGAAACCTTGTACTTAAGTCAGCATTTTATTGTATTTCAGGCAGGATAAGCAGGTGGAGCTCTTTAATTCTTGCCAGATAAGGATTTTTTTCCCCACCCCTCAAATTGTTATGGTGATTCATTTGGAACATTTTTCTTTCAAACAGAGGCAGCAGAACACTGTGCAGTAGTCCAGTATCAGTCTTACAAGAGGAGAATTGCCTCCTGCCTGTTCCCACTGCTCCCCTGGCACGCTGGAGGCTACAGCCACTCCTCTAGCTACAGCACCGCACCAGCACCCGCTCCCCGCCGCTCAGCACCAGCACGCCTCGCACCAGGAGCGATGCTCCCCGCTGGCGGGGGATGGCCAGCCACCAGACCATGCCGGGGGTCCGCAGCCCCCCACCCTGCGGGTTCAGGGCTGGCCTGGCCACCCTGGCAGCTCGTGGGGCTCTTGCTGCGTGCCAGCGGTCTGGGTGGGCTGCGAGGCCAGCCCGGATTGCTTCCCTTCTGCAAAATTACGTGGGAAGAGAGCAGCTACCCATAAATCTTACTAACGGCTGAATCTGTGCTGTGCAATGGCCTTTAAACCTCTGTGGCTTGAAAGGACCGTCGCTGAGGTTTAATGTTACAAGGAAATCTACTTTACATGTTCACTCAGTTTTCACCTGTAATTATAACATCAGGCTTGACAGATAAATCACTCTTTATCACTGGAGCAGAAAACATCTCCTGTTCATTTTGGTATATTGTAGGTGCAGGCAAGTTATGTGTGATTTTAAAAATGTAATTTTTGTCTATGAGCTTTAAACTATAGTGGCACCACTGGGTTTTATTTCACAGCACTGCAGTCAGAATGGAGGTAGGAGTTATCTTTTCCTTCATCAGTAAGCACGAAGACTACCTCCCTTTTAATCCTGCTGAGTTTTATTTTAGGGTTCCAAAATACAAAACCAAAAATGCAGTTGCATATGGTGGTGATCTGAAAACAAGAGCGGGGTTATTCTTTGTCCCGTTACTGGCAGTATTTCTCAGTGATTGGTGACAATACCTGGCAAGGCTGGAGCAAGAGGAGCTTCTCATAACCTTCCTTGTGGATGTAGGGGGTGGCAGCACATGAACTCGTATGTCCTTCTTCTAACTTTGAAATTGTCTGGAAAGGTTTGGGTTTAATGAAATTGTTGGAAGTGGAAATCACACCAGAAATAATGAAATTTTGTTTTTGCCTTTTTTCTTGCGTTACTGACGTGGCCTGAGCAATCCCTGGAAGAGGGACTGTGAATTCAAACTGCACGGGTCTCCTTTCCCACCAGGACTGCTGGAAGGCACAGCACCAGCCTCACCCTGCCCACGGCTTCTGTGCTGATACAGGGCGCTGCTGATTAACAGACCCTAATTAACAGCAGGCTCTGTTAATTACACGTCTGAAGTAACACACTGTATTTTTGCCTTAACGTTTGTCATGTGCAGCACTTTTCAATGGAAGAGGCGTTCAACGTGGGGCACGCTCATGGTTCATATGTTTGGTTGAAGCAATGGAGCATCAGGCTTTGTCAAAACCGTTTTCAGACACATAGTTTAAAAGATCTCCAGGGTGCATAAATACGGCAATCAGGGTATCAGTCACCCTGGGCCTGGATCATAAACCTGATTGCACAAAGCAGATTTCTAACTGAGCACCTATTCCAGCCTAGCAAAAGGTGCAGCCACAGACCAGAGTCTCCTCTAAAGCTGCCAGCACTGGCCCTGGGCTTGCATGCCAGCCACAGGTCTGGCTTCGTGCCTGCCCCAACCCCAGGAATAGTAGCAATGTCAGCGGGGGCAATATCTTTTTGAACGGAAACACCGTTGCTGTTTATCAGGCAGTACAAGAGTGTGAAATGACTGATGACTTAGAAAATGTACCTGCTCATCATACAAACCTATCTAATAGCCACCTGTGTAGGGCACATTTACTTTTCCTTGGAGGTCTGTATGTAAAATCCTATCATAATGGAAGTGTAGAAGAACAGAGTATGTTATCTATGAAATTCTCTAAAAATAGATCAGTAATAATGCTTCTGCTTTCTGCAGACTTAAAAACAAGGACTTTTCAAATCTATAATTCACTAATACAATCAAACACAATCATGAGCAAAATTATTCACACTGACTTGATTAGTAAAAGGACTATGCTAATGAGATATCATACAGCATCTTTCTCTGTGTTTGAATATGACACTGTAGCTCTCTACACACTTCTGAGCATGGATTCATCAGTTGTGGGAAAACAACCCCCTCCTTCCTATTCTCTCAAAATTTGCTGGTTTCTGGAAGATGAGTGTATTTTGGGGTTCCTCCTCTCCAGGGCCGTGGCCAGAATGCTGCCGCGTCCCGGCTGTGCAGAGCTGCCCTCCCTGCTGAGGAGGCTCCCTCACCTCGCTTGGGCTCATCAGGTCCCTAGTCCCGGTTTAGGGGACCACTGGTGGGCAAGAATGCGAAGGCCACGGCAGCTTTGTTGTGATGTGGCTGTGAGTGGGCTGCGCTGCTCTGAGCCTTTGCAGCAGTGGGGGACTGCAGGACTGCAGCCACGGTAAAACGTCCAAGATTTTCCCTCCCAGACCAAAAGGCAGGAGTGAGGTTGTGCTCAGGGAACTGGGTGAGCGATGGTGGGGTGACCCAGGTCTGGGCAGGCAGTCGCAGCTGGACGCCCTGGATGGCTCAGCAGAGCACTTCCACCCGTGCTCCTGGCTGGACATCTCTGCCTGAGCTCCCTGCTGGAGCGAGCCCCACGGGCTGGCGGGGACGCTCGTGGGGACAGAGCGAGCTGCAGGCTGCGAGCCTGCGGGAGCAGGGCTCCGAGGGGCCAGAGGCGACTGGTGTCCCGGGGCGAACTGATGCCTCTAGCATCCTTCCACCCTCCACCACGGCAGGGATGAGCACAGCTCTCCCGCCGCCCCTCCACTGCAGGCCTTGGGTTGCACAGGGATGTCAGCCCTGCAGCCCGGAGCGAGCAGGAGCCCCCAGGCTTTCAGCACACCCACTCCTCATAGAGGCCCGTGATTTCCAGGCAGGATCGGGCCGTGCTCCGCTGGGGTGCACACACAGCCCTCTCGGAGGCAGCAGGAGCCTCCCCATCCTCCCAGGGGCAGAAAAGGTGATTGCCTTTATCAGCTCTGGGCTCATTCAGCTCAATAGCAGCTACCCTGCTGTGTGCATAAATACCTAATCTGCATTTTGAGCTGTAGTAAGTTACCAGCCTCCTTGATAGCTCTGGGCAGCGAAATAAAAGCGTCTATACAATTAAAATGGCAAGTCCTTAAAAAAGAAGACAATTATTCAAGTTTTCACCACATTACACTGCGGTAGCAAGCCCTGCGGCGTCAGTTTGTCCTTAGCAGGTCTGTAAGCGAGAAGCAGAGACCATGCTGAATTGCCACAATCCTCTCACCCCACCAGTTAAACGCATGCTGGCTGTGAACTATCTAGCAGTTGTTTGAAAGCAGAAATGATGGCTACAAATCAGATAAATAATGTGAATTCCCTGCCATTTTCACAGCCACTGACACAGCAATCCAAAGGGAAGCTTGATCAAGGTTTGAAAACAGCAGGGAAACCCATTTTTGTTGGAGGCCACAATGGCAAAGTAATGCCTAATTACCATTATAAAAACCTTTCTATACATAGATAAGCGGATCATCCTCAGCACTGCTGAAACCGAAACCCTGCTAAGTCTTTGCAATTGGCTTCATTTGCTTTATTTTACTCTGTCTAGCCGATAAAAGGAATTGGACCTGCAGCCCAGCTTGTTTAGAAAGCACGGAGACGTCTACGGCGCTGGTTTTGCCAAGCCAGTAGGGAGCACTTTGAGTGAACCCCTGGCCCTTCGTCTTGCCGCGAAGGGGGTGGCCCGCGTCCGCCGGGGAAGGGCCCGCCGCCGGTGGCCGTGCCCCAGCTGCCGCCGTTTGGCTGCGGTGGCCCGCCGAGCGCAGCCCGCACCAGCGCCGCCGCTCCTGCCTTGTCGGGGACCGCACTTCGACGAGACAAAACGGGGCAGAGAGAGGCCCTGTAGCTGCAGCGGCCGTCAGTGGATGGTTACTTCATGGTGTTCCCTCGCCCTCAATAGATTTCTTGCCTGTGGTTTCCCATACAGCAGGTGTTTTCCACACCTCTCCTATAAAATTAACTCTGAAAACCCTGGCTTCATAATTCTGCAATTCACTTTGAAACTCCTGCTGTGTATTTCAGTCCTTACAGTGTACCTCAGCTGGCAGTCTCCTGCCTGCCCCAAGGCGTGCTTGTGCTTGCAGAGCATCCTCTCGGCTCCTTCCTCCTCTTTTTTTTTCTTAGAAACTGGTGCAAAAGTCAAATGTCCTTGGAGGAGTGTGTGTGCCCATAGGCTTTCCTTAAAAGCAGATTCATTTGTTGAGGATTTGCTGATAACAACATTTTAAAAATGCCTTCTATAT
Organism: Phalacrocorax carbo; assembly: GCF_963921805.1. NCBI lineage: Eukaryota > Metazoa > Chordata > Aves > Suliformes > Phalacrocoracidae > Phalacrocorax > Phalacrocorax carbo. Next base: position 39,253,343 of record NC_087521.1, read on the forward strand.
GCCATAGTGTTTAATGATGGCATATATGTAACTGTAACTGGAAAAATAACAATGCCATGTTCAGGCCCCCATCTCTTTAGCACGGCCTGTTGTGACAGGACAAGGGGTGGTGGTTTTAAACTAAAGGAGGGGACATTTAGACTGGATATAAGGAAAAAATCTTTTACAGTGAGGGTAGTGAAGCACTGGAATGGGCTGCCCAGAGAGGTGGTCGATGCCCCAACCCCGGACACATCCCAGGTCAGGCTGGACGGGGCTCTGAGCGACCTGCTCTAGCTGAAGATGTCCCTGCTCACTGCAGGGGGTTGGACTGGGTGGCCTCTAAAGGTCCCTTCCAACCCAAACCATTCTATGAGTCTCTGTTAGTTGGCCCCATAAGCCGCCAAGCCCCTGGATTTTTAAAGGTTTTTCAGCGCCTGGAGATGCAAGTAATTATTGAATGGGAATTTCAAGTCACTATGAAACACTGAGGGAAACGCAGCCCTTGAAGCACAAACCCCCCACAGGACTCAAGCCCCCCCGGGTGCGCTGGAAACACTGCTGCTATCAGGGCTGTTATCTGAACCACACGGCAGGTAAACACTTAACAGATGTTGCCACAACAGCAGCGTGAGCCGCGAACAAAAGAAGGGACAACTCCAGCCATGTGTTCAGTCCAGGTTTATCTCCTCAAGCATCCCTACAAAATGCCTCAGGGATTAAAAACCTGTCATCAGGAGATCAGAAAATCCTTTGCAGTCTGCATGGTAAATGGCAGTGATTAAAATGACTAATTAAAAGAGAAACCTGATACAGTGTCACTCTTCTCACTGCTTTGTCAGCTTGTCCGTCTGAATTTATACAAGGAGGCACACAGCTGCCTTGTAAGCCAGTTGCTAGAACATGAAATAGCCCAGATGGACAGGTTTGAAACATCCTTCTTAATAAAACTTTTCCTCAAGTTTTACTTTTCCAGAGGTATGATATCTTCTAATAAATAAAATTAATAATAAAACCCATGTTTTGATGCTTTGCTTTTGCCTGAGTTGACTATCGGTCCCTTAGAGCCGTAGTTGCCAGTGCATGTGCAGCACTGTGTTTGCATTTTATATGCACCAAGGAGAATTTGGGGTTGCAGGATCCTGGAAGGAAAGCACTTCTATTTCCACTGTGTTTTAAAATTAATATTGGTTATAGGAGCGGATCTGTCACTCTCCCTCTTAAAAGCAAGAACAAAACAAGTTATTGCAGAGGGGAAAATGATGAGAGGGAACAGAACGGTCTTGCTGAGCAGAGACTTCAGTTTTTTACAGTAGTTAATATTTTATATACTAACTAGAGTGACACACCACAAGAGGCTGGGCCTTTGTGAGAGGTTAATCTTGGGGGGGCCAAAGTCACTGGTTTGGTGTGGTATTTGACAGAAGTTACCTTGGTAAAATAAAAATGTGGCTGTTCTTATAGCCTTGAGTCCCTACCACGGAGATACCTGAAACGGACACAGGAGCGGCGACGGTAGCCAGCAGAGTTCCCACGGCAGGAGACCTGGCTGTCTGGAGGAGGACAGGCTGCAGAGCCAACGGGCTGCGTGGGGTCCTGCAACCCCCTGCAGCTCCCCCCAGGGTTTCTTTTCAGCCCGTTTAAAGGCTTGAATTCTGTCAGTAGGTCTTGTTTGGCAACAAGTCCTCTCCCACACCCCGTGGCGCAGCAGCCATTCAGAAATGCAGTGATGGAGGTGCTGGGAGATGAGCCAGTGCCAGGTCCCTGGCAGGCAGCCATGCGTCACCCACAGCAGCCCCGCTCGGCCGCCCACCCACCGTTTGGTCTCTGATCGTGTCCAGGCTTGGGGCTGCACCTTGCCAGCACCAGTGGGAGATTGATTTGCAATTTATAATTAACCAAAGGCAGCAGTTTGGGTTGCTTGGGATACCTGCAGCCTCTGCCTCGGAAGTCCTGTCCCTGGCAGCTCCATTCCCAGGGCTTTGCTTTGAGCCTCTCACCTGAGCTCCAGCCAGGGAGAAATGCCCATCCTCTGCTCCCAGCAGCACTGGGCACGAGTGCCAGCCACAGCTTGGCTTCAATGAAACCCGGCCCTAAATAAGCTATTCCGAGATGTGTTTGGAAATAGCTCCTGGAGACTGTGACCGGCGGCCTCCACAGCTGGGTCTGCCTACTGCCGCAGGCAGCTGCGGGGCAGGGGATGCCCTCAAGCCGCTCTACAGAACAAATGGACTCCACTGCACGTGATCAAATCCCCCAAAAGCAAGAAATGCTGGTGCTAGCAGCAGTGAGAGCAGCCACCCTTCCAGCCGGCCATGCTCTCTTCTCCAGATTTCCAGGGAATTCATTTGCCTGGAGTTGCATGTGGATGTGTGCAGCTATAGAGCTGTGTGTGCTATGGAGGTGGGAGCTGGGAGGGGATGGAGAGGGAGTGGGGGAGGCAACAGAGAAGTGAGGGCACCAGTCTCAGAGACACCTGCGATGAAGAGGGGGATAGACAGTCTAGCTCAGCACATTCTGGAGAGAAAAGCATTTTCTGCCTCGCAAACACAGCATGAACACTTCTAAAGAGTTCCCTGTGGCTTTAGTGCTGCATTATTCAGGGTGACAATAAGACAAAAATAACAGCATGTGCTGTATAATTTGCAGGCAACTTGAGCCAGGATGTGCCTCACCTCTGGCAGGTTTAGAGATGTAGAATGCAGTTGTTCCTCAGTTTTGTTTTCCTTTTTTCATAGAATCATAGAACGGTTTGAGCTGGAAGGGACCTTAAAGATTGTCTAGTCCAACCCCCTGCCCTGGGCAGGGACACCTTCCACTAGACCAGGTTGCTCAAAGCCCCGTCCAACCTGGCCTTGAACACTTCCAGGGATGGGGCCTCCGCACCTTCTCTGGGAAACCTGTGCCGGTGCCTCACCGCCCCCAGAGTGCAGAATTTCTTCCTTATATCTGACTTAAATCTACCCTCTTTCAGTTTAAAGCCGTCACCCCTTGTCTTATGGCTACACGCCCTTGTAAAAAGTCCCTCTCCAGCTTTCTTGCAGCCCCCCCTTCAGGTCCTGGAAGGCTGCTGTAAGGTCTCCCCAGAGCTTTCCCTTCTCCAGGCTGCACAACCCCAACTCGCTCAGCCTTTCTTCACAGGAGACGCACTCCAGCCCTCTGATCATCTTTGTGGCCGCCTCTGGACTCGCTCCAACACATCCATGTCCTTCTTATGCTGGGGGCCCCAGAGCTGAACTCAGTACTCCAGGTAAGGTCTCATGAGAGTGGGGTGGACAGGGAGAATCACCTCCCTTGACCTGCTGGTCACGCTTTAGTTGATGCAGCCCAGGACACGGTTGGCCTTTTGGGCTGCGAGAACACATTGAGGGGTCATGCTGAGCTTCTCATTGACCAACACCCCCAAATGCTTCTCCTCAGGCTCCTCTCAATCCATTCTCTACCCAGCCTGTATTTGCACTTGGGATTGCCCTGACCCACGTGCAGGACCTTGCACTTACCCTGGCTGAACTGCATGAGGTTCACGTGGGCCCACCTCTCAAGCCTGTCAAGGTCCCTCTGGATGGCATCACTACCCTCCAGCGTGTCGACCTCACCACACAGCTCGGCGTCATTGCAGACTTGCTGAGGGCGCACTCAATTCCCCCACCCCAGTTTCTTTGTCACTTTGTCCTGCCTGCATTAGCTGTGCAACGTGTCAATAGACTCAACTTGTTAATGGATATCAACTCCCCGTCCCTGGTGTCATTTCTGCCCCAGATGCTGGGGACATCAGAGCAATCAAGAGGTGATACCTTAATTTCCATGTCAGGATCCTAATCTGTTCTTTTCTAGAAACAAGGAGAAACATAAGTTCTGAAGGGGATGTATTTTGCTCTTTTGTACACAGATATAAAGAGGAAGGACTGCACAGGGCACTGGGAATGCTCTGCATTGCTGGTTATGGAAGGGGAGATGTGATTCAGTGAGCTGCTCCGTCAGAAGGGGAAGGTAGGAGCGTGCAGTGTCGGCTCCTCCCTGCAGTGCCCGGTGCATGGCTGGGCAGGAGAGAAGTGCCCCGGTGCCTCCGTCTGCCCCAGCCCTTACCCACGCTGCCTGACCGCATCCACACACAGACCGTGCCCAGGTCCCTGTAGGAACTGCCCTGCTCCCCTCGCTGCATGCCTTCTGCACGCTCCCTCTGACCGCCACTCATGCTCTGAGCAAAGGGCTCTTCAAAAATCCTGGCATTATAAATACAGTGGGATTACGCTTTGGGAGTGTTTTAAGCACATGGAACCACAGCAAGTACAAGTTGTAACCTAAAATCCAAATCTTCTTCCAAAAGCAATAGTACTGCTATGAGTAAAAATGGCATTTTTGGACCCAATGTGCAATATTTAAAAAGACCAGTTGCAACACAGTCCGCCAGCTCCATGCCTAGTTTGCTGCGATAATGGTTTCCCCAGATCTCCCATCTTAGTTTTGACAGTTGTTCTACTGCCTCTTTTGCAAAGTCCCTGCTTCACCTCGTGCACTCACAAGTCATGAGCAATTACTGAGTCAGCAATTACACTGTTACTTCAGATTGTGGAGCAATTATGATACTACAGCATAACTCTTTCCCTTGTTCCTTTTTAGTTGCTGGTAACTGACAGCAACGAATATGCTATGTTGGCAGATTACACCTCTCCTCCCTCATGCATGCATGTACCTACATGCATACTCGTGGACAAGCGCACACACTCAGCAGCACCAGACACCACCAGAAGTCAGAGGTGACTGAACAGGAATAGGTGTGAGGGCTTTTGAACTAAGACTGTGCAGGCTACAAGCGCAAAGACGGCAAGTTTGAAAGTAACAAACTATTTTGACCACATGCACTATTGCCAGGAGGGTAAAATACCTCCCACGGAGCACCTGGCGGTGGCCAGATCCTGAGTGGCACTGTGCCCCTGAGGAGGCAGAGACCATTTCACAAATTCTGCTCAGGATTAAAAAGGAGAAAAAGTTAGTGTCCTTAAGTAGAACCAAGAACCAATAACCTACCAGATGGACAGCACATCTAGACAGTGATCTACCAGATGGGTAGCTTTGATTTAACAGTTTGTTAAAATCTGAGAAATATTTTAAATGTCAGCAGTTGAAATAATTGTTCATGAGCTCACCAAGGGAGAGGAAAGCCAGGTAAGGTTTGTGAAGACGGTGCATCAAAATTAAGTGGAAATACATTAACTCACCTCTAGGACAAGCATACACCCAAGCATTTCAAACTGCCTTGTACAAGCGAGTGTAGTTTGTACGAGCAGGACAGTACAGATCTCTAAAGTGGTGGGAAAGGGCAGCAACACTGCTGAAGCAGTGATGCATTAATCTGTCAGCATCAGTGCATGCCATCACTGTGAGGTAGCTACAGTGAAGGCAAACTCAGCACTGAGATATATTCAGTGTGGTATTTTAGAATAGAATAGAATAGAATAGAATAGAATAGAATAGAATAGAATAGAATAGAATAGAATAGAATAGAATAGAATAGAATAGAAGTTTTCAGTTGGAAGGGACCTACAATGATCATCTAGACCAAATCCATGACCCATTCAGGGCTGACCAAAAGTTAAAGCATATTATTAAGGGCATTGTCCTTCAACACTGACAGGCTTGGGTCATCGACCACCTCTATAGGAAGCCTGTTCCAGGGTTTGGCCGCTCTCTCAGTACAGAAATGCTTCCTGAGGCCAAGTCTGAACCTCCCCTGATGCAGCTTTGAACCGTTCCCACATGTCCCTTGATCCCAGGGTGAAGAGATCAGCACCTCCATCTCCACGTCCCCTCCTCAGGAAGCCGTGGAGGGCAATGAGGTCACCCCTCAGCCTCCTGTTCTCCAAACTAGACAAGCCCAAAGTCCTCAGCCGCTCCCCACAGGACATTCCTTCCAGCCCTGTCACCAGCATCTGCCAACAGCAGCGAGGAAGGCAGACCCACAGCCGTGGAGAGCAGAGCCTGCCGGGACCTCTCCAGGGCTATGGGTCAGGTCACAGCCCAGCTTGCTAAAGAAAAGTTAGCATTTAAAAATGTATCAACATTCACAGATAGACTGAGCAGGCTCAAAGCTTGCATAAGCAGTGAGATGAAAAGCAGCAGGAAAAAGTAAATGAATAGAAACCCCATGGGCAGCAGAGTTGATTCTGTGACCAAGCGCAAAGTAAGAACAGATTGACAGTTCCCTAAGACTAATTATTAGCAAAAAGAGAGAGCAGCCATGTGGTAAGGAGCTTTCCTGAAATCTCTTCCAAATGAAAAAGCAAGATAATGGAGAACAGTGGAAAGGTCTGATGTTAATGAATCTGTTATGTAAAAAAAAAAAAAGGTGAAAAAATAGACTCTGAGTCTCATTTATGGCCGAAGAACAGTGGAAAGATCTTACAAACACTTCAGAAGTCTTCTATTGTGTGAATTTGATCAAAATGCAGACTGGCTTAGTGGAAAAAAACTGTTCTTCTGCTTTATGGTACTTTACCAGGGTGGATTTGGGTCAGTCTGGAGATGTGTAAATGAGAATGCGGCAGATGGCACGGCGTCGCACACCGCAGGGTGTGATCTCACGAGTGTGCCCGAAGCCCCTGGCACAGGCAGGGCGAGGGGAGCAGCGGGCAGCGGGCTGGGGTGTCCTCGCTGGTGGGCACCTCCTCCCGCCGCTGCTGCGCGTGGGGCAGAGGCGCAGGAGGGCACAGCTCACCAGCCCGGCAGTGCCTGCACGTGGCAGAAGTGTCGGGCACAGGTGTGGAATAAATGTCATCAGGTATCTGAGCTCTGAGAGCGCCTTTGCAGAGGGGCTGCCTGCAGGCACGAGCAAGGCAGTCCTGTGCTCCCCTGGCAATGACAAAATGCACAGGAGATGCATGAGGCCCAGGACGTCTCTGTAAGCGTGCCTCTTACCATCAGGGCACCTTCCAATGGGAGAGCGATTGGGAAGGGAGGTGTCACACTGCCACCCCGGTGGACTGCCAGTTTCCTGTCTTGCTGGCTGCTGCAAAAGAAACTAATCTCTCCCTTTGCAGGTGAATAACAGAACACACTGGTATTATAGGTAGACAAATACTCTTGCAAGAATTGGGGGAAAATTCCTGCCCTTCCCCTCCTTAATTCCTGCAGACCCCCGCCCTGCTTCAGCCCTGCTGTGAGCATCCCATCAGAGGGCCACGCAGCCCATGGCAAGTTCACACAGCCCCACAGCCCCCTCCAGCATGCCCTAATGAGTCTGTGTTCCCCCATGAGCCCCAGGACCACCCTGCTCCCCTTCCTGTGGGGCACCAAGGTGGGGCCCACCCTCCCCAGGGTGGCACTGGGTGTCCCCACACAGCCCATCTGTTGGTGACCCCCAGCTCTGGCCACCACAATCTCCTGTGGGATTGTGTATCCAGCTGTGGTTTATTGCCTCTTTTGCCCCCTCTGTTTTTAGATGGGAAGCTGTTAACCAGATGTCCTCACAAACCAGGTGTCCCTTGTTCAGAGCCTTCCAGCCCGCAAAGCCTTGCAAAGAGCCTCCAGCCCCTGGCCTGACCCCCCACAACCGGTGGGCCCTGGCAGCAGCCCCGGCCACCGAGGGGCAGCTCCCACGGCCAGAGGCAGCCGCTGCCCCTGCAGGACCTGGGACACCCCTTGCCAGGGAGCCCCTCTCACAGGAGCACGGAGATGTGCCCTGCAGCACCCCTGGCCAGCAGCAGCCCTGCTTTCAGTGTGTTGCCATGCTTAAGTAATAGCAGCCTTAGCACAATGCGTTTCCTGTGGAATAAATACCTCATTTGGAGGAGTTAATGGTCCCCAGCTCATGCTAAGGGCTATTAACGTCAGCCGCTCATTAATATCAGGCATTGCCATGGACTGATGTTATTCTTGGTTTAATGCAGAGAAGGTGGATATAATCCCGGACATACGGATTCTTTCCCATGTGATGCTGATTTAAGACTATGTACACAGCGTCTCAGGAAGCTGATCCATCCACTCGGTGCTTTGGGAGACACGTGAGCGGGGTGGCAGGGCTGGCGGCTGCCTCTGCAGCCATAAGAGCACGCACTGCCTCTGGGAGTGAGGGTGAGATGCCCCAGGCTCCCCCCCAAGGCAGCCTCTGCCCTAACGTCCTCCCTGGCAGCAGAGCCCGGGTGGGAAGGAGAGTGGGGGGCATCCCCCCTGCTGCTAGGAAGGGTGAATTAAAACTCGCAGCTGGGGGGAGAAGGAAAAGTTGTGACCAGAAGCAGCAAGGATAAAAATCTATAGACCAGCCTTTTAGAAGCAATGGGTACAATCTGGATTTTCTTGGGCTTTATCAAACGTTTTTTTTCCTGGTAGTGTGGGCAGTGGCTGTAAGTGCTAAGATGGGAAACACCAGCCTCCAGCACTGGAGATGGGATTTCCTACCTGGACGTGTGACAAGAGGAGAGAGCTGGGCTGTGCCACGCAGCAGGGCTGTGCCTTCCCAAGGAGCGCTGCCAGTGCCCATCCCCATCACTCAGTACCTGCGACACCGAGGCCGTGCTTCGCAGACTCACCTGGCAGTGAAGGAGTGCGGTGCTTCCCTGAGCTGCTCTCCCCTCCTCCCCACAGCCTTGTAGACACCGATTACCCTCTCCTGGCAGCAAGCCATACCCTGCAGCCTGGAAGGCTCAGTGGTACACGCTGCACACATCATTAAGCACAGCAGATGTGACCAACCTTTTCCTTTCTGGGTGAAAGCCAGCAGGAGCAGGCGCGATGAACGCAGACCACAGAACAGCTTCATTAGGCAGCGATGGGGCAATGCTATTTTTACAGTACGGTGTGGACGGGAATCGACTGAGCTTGTGCAGACTGCTCCTGAAGTTGTCACAGTTCCCTGTTGCCTTACAAGAGGTGGGAGAAATGCTCTGCAGCACAGGAAACCATACCTGGCACAGCCTGGGAACACCACTCCAGGGGTAAAGCACATGCCGCCCCTCTGTCCTTCAAAGCTGTGAAACAAGGCGGTTTCTGGAATCGCTGTCATCTTCTTTTTAGTGCACCGCTCTCTAGGTCACTCACACGCAGTCACATCCCCACTGATACTGTCTGGCCAGCTCAGTGACAAGATTGCGGAGAGCACTGGTGTTGCAGGAGAAATGGAGGCCTCAGGATTAATTTTACATACAGGAGCACAGTTTGCCTCCAACGATGTCTCCTTGCATGTGTGGTGGTGCTTTCCTGTGCTTTTGCTGCCATGAGACAAGGATGGGGTCCTTTCCTCGGCTCCAGGGGAGAGGGGAAATGTCTTTGCCCATCTGGCTCTAAAATGGAGGGATCTCTCAAGAACTTGCAGCTGGCTTTCAGTGTGCAGGAACGCACAGCATCAACTCAAAACTGGGCCTGTGCTTTACTGTTAACAATACATGTTCGGTAAAGTGAGAGGTGCATCAGGCCAGTTGCTTACTTGGGTTAGGCCATGAGGCATGAAGGGAGGCTTCTATGGCCGAGACAGCAACTTTTGTTTGATTTTCAGGAAAAACATGCCTGTGCGTGTAAGGCTTGGGAGCCCAGCTCCAGAGCGGCAGGCGAACCCTCCGGCAGAGCACCCCGGGGCGTGCTCCTGTAATCAGCCTTCTGCGGCCCTCGCCGGCTGCTGCGTGACCAGCTCCCACACTCAGTGCTTTTCCTCGCAGAGCTCCATCCCTGAGCTAATCACAAATATCTTGTCCCCAGGTGGGATGTTTTTGTTTGTCCGTCCCCAAACTGCAGTTTGAGCCCAGGCTGAACACAAAGCGAGCTGCTAATACGTCTGAAGCGAGTTCCCAGGCTCCGCTGGTTTTTGTGTGATTTTTTTCCTTTTCAGCAGTATTCATCCAACTCTGTCTGCCCAAAGTCTCGATATCAATTGCAGATCAGAGGCATCTTTTTTTCCTCTCTGTCAGTGGGGATTTTGCCTGTATATATAGGTCAGGATTGGCCCTTTTCATCCCATTGTCTGTCATATCTTTCAGTCTTCACAGAACGTAATATTTCTTCTGATTTTTTGAAATATTCTGTTTGCACCTCTTTTTTCCACAACCTGGCTGTACTCTCCTGGTATTGTGGCTTCTCTCCATTCTCTGTCTGATGTTAGAGACAATGCACTGGACAATCTTTTCTACATGATCCAGAATTTCCTTGAGCCTTTGAGCCTTTTGCTCAGATATCCTTCTGGATTTGTCAGACAGATGCTTCCATTACACAACTCAAATGTTCAATAATAATAGTCTGGATCTTTTCAAATATCAAAACTTACTCCCACTGGGAATCAATCATCAGACAGACAAGAGGCAAGTAGGATAGTTGAGAATTGCCTGCCAACTTTCTTTCACTATAAAAGCTCATGAAAGCAGGCAAAATATAAATGACTTGTCAAAGATAGCTTAAAGAGAGAAACTGAGAATATAATTATGACCACACAGAAACAAAGTATTTACACAGATGTGCTGCAGTGAGGCCATGTACAGAGAGAGGCATGTCAGAAGTGCAGGGTATGGTCCAGGGCCAGCCAGCTATCAGTCACGCTCTGAGCAGATGTTCCAGGAGGTCAGAGCAAGCACAGATGCGGTATGACAAACCTGGCAGCATTGTGGTAAGGACACTGTGGGCTTCAGGTTGGAGAGCAGGATTGCTTGCCTGACCCCCATCCTCATCGGTCAGATGCAGTTCTGGTCCCCACAACAATCCAAGAAAGAAGTGGACAGACAGGAAAGGATCCAAAGGAGGGCCATGACGATGACCAAAGGGCTGGAGAACTGCCCCATGAGGAAAGACCAAAGGAGTTAGGTCCCCTCTCCCTGGAGAAGAGAAGGCTCAGGGGGACCTCATCACAGTATTCCAGAGCTTAAAGGGTGGATCCAAAGAGGACGGAGGCTTCTCCTCGCAAGGAGCCACATGGAGAAGACAAGGGACGGTGGGTACGGGTTGCACTGGGAGAGGTTTCATCTCAATATAAATAAGAAATTTGTTACAGTGGGAAAAAATCAATCACTGGAACAACCTCCCCAGGGACGTGGTGGAGTCCCTGTGCGGGAGGTTTTCAACACGCAGCAGGGCAGGGTGCTAGAAAATCTCATATAGGCTGCATTTCCTGTGAAAGACTGGACAAGATGATCTTTTGAGGTCCCTTCCAACCTGGGCTGCTGTATGATTCTACAATTGTCTGATCTGTAGAAAATGAGGATGTAAAAATATTATGGGATATTTGTAGTCATTACTGTGCAAGAAATCTGTATTTGAAGATCAACTGTGGTGGCTACCAAAACAAATTAAGGTGCCTTATAGCACACTTTTCTTAGTAATTTGACTTTTTTAAAAACAACAATGCAAATAAACACTGGCAAATGCAATCGTCTATGACAGGAAATTAAGAACATCTGAGACATGACAAATCTATGATTCTGTGAAAATGAGAATCCATGATTCTATGAAATAGGAGCGTAAGCCCCATTATTTTTGGTGTGCATTCACCATGGCAGACCCACAGCACGGCAGAGGCGGGGGTTTGGCTCCATTTGCTGTCCTGAGCCCTTCAGGACACGACATCAGCAGCAATTCTGAAACGCTGCTGGAAGCGGGCCCTGCGCCCGTGCGGTCCTGCCCTGCCGGCGCCCCTCGCCGGGCTGTGCCGGACCACGAGCCAGCGCGGCTCTTGGCCTCCGAGCCGGGGGCGTTGGAGGGATGGAGACCACGAGAGCTGCCGCGGACCCCCGGGGCTGAGGCTGACCAGAGCAGGGGCACCCCTGGACGGCAGCCCCCGCCTCACAGCCGCCCCTCCCGGAGCGCTTGCGACCCCCTCTCACCCCACCGCCTTGTCCAGCGTTTGCTGCCCTCTGCGGTAATCGTCTGTGCCGAGAGTCAAAGGTATCCTTTGCTCCTTCTCTATCCCAATGCCATGTCCACCATACTAATGCTTAGTGTGTGTCTATCATTAAACATCTTTTTATTTATGCATGAATAATTGAAACCTTGCAATATTAATATTTTAATTAACCTTTACACAAGGTTTGGTTTATTAATTCCTTCTTCCATCTCCCTATCTTAATCCATCTTTATAAGGTGTTTAACTACTGGCTTTCTCTCCTGTCACTTGTATGAAACCTTTAACTCTGCAGCATGTGCAGAGATCATCTTCAGAACAAGTCGCTGCTGAAATCTCCATGGAGGTGACTCTTCATAAATACACTTCACCATCTGTGATTTCTGCCATTGCTAAGCTCTCTCTTGGAAAGGGTAATGCGTTTTTTCCTGTATTGCTGCAGCTTCTCCTCTCTCTTCTGACTGCCTCCTCTCACATGAGCAACCCCGATCGATTTCTCCAATTCCTCTCTAGCAACACTGAGGAATAACCACATGCTTTCCATTGGGGAAGGCAGACTGGGAGTGAGCGGATGCCCATGACTGTAGGGGGCTGAATTATTTAGTATGTTGTTTAATGTTTCTGCCACAAATGTAGAAATTAATCTACTGTGAAGCTGGGTGTCTCTTTCCTGTTCATAAGCATGGTGTTGGTCTTCCAGGACAGACCTCCCAAACAGTGATAACCCATGGGAGATAAAGCTGAAGGACTTCTTCAATACAGACTTGGAACTTAAAAAACCCCAACAACAACAACCACCACCACGCAAACCCCAAACAAAGACAAGCAAACAAACAAACAAAAACAACCCCAAATGCCATTAGAAAGGTATAAAGGAGCTTCAGATATGCCTCCCTCTCCCTGAGCTGGAACAGCAGTGCAGTACTCACGCTTTCATCACCATAATAATGAAACTTCTGACTTCATGCTTAAAATGCCGCCTAATTATACCAGCTTTGGATTTGGTTCATGTGTTTCTAATTGGAGTCCTACCAACCTTCACAGTGGTGAGACTTTGGCTCAGGTTGGGAAGGAGGCAGCTCCTTCAGGTGATGCATTTGAAAATCATGAATACTGGTGGGAAGGTATAAACACCTGTTTCGAAGCAGGCCCACTCTCTTTGCTCCTTGGCCAGTGATGCCATTCCCCTGCAGCCCAGGGGAGGGCTGTCAGGCAGTTACTGGCACTGGTATGCTCAGCAGCTCCAGTGCCCAGTGGAGCACTGGTCCTTCACTGGCATCTCATACCTGCAAAGGTAAGAAAACAAGCTTACCTGCTTTTCCTCCTCCCTCCTCAGATCTCTTCTACAGCTGTTTCTTTGTGGGCTGTAGTGCAACTAGCAGGAATTGGACTGATCTTCTCCTTATGTACCAAAGTCTTATCTGTTTGAGATGACAAAATTTGGTGTTTGGTATGATCTGAGAAACATAAACAAAAAGAAAACAAGTGCAGTCAGGGGGAGCTTCCCTCCTTGCTCGACTCCTCTCCTGCTGCAATTGCTGAGGCTGATATGAAGTCCTCCGACAGTGACCCACAAACATGGGCCCATGAATTACTTTTTAAAATTAGGAGTCCAAATATTTCATTTCAGTTTTTTGCCCCCTATACTCTTTGCTTCCTGGAAGAGAATAAGTGTGTCTCCTGCAGCTGGCAGGGACCCCCGGCACAGGCCTGGCACGTGGCTTCTCTGTTAAGCTCAAGTCGGGTAACTCCAGGCGCGCTCTGTTACCCTATTTTGTCTGCTGTGAAGGACTTGCCCGGAACTGTGCATGGCTTTTATTTATTTCAAACACTTTAAAGACTGTAGAAAGTATCAAACAAATATTAGATGGCTATGACCTGTACCAACGTGATTTTCTTGTGCACAAATTGTTGTATTGCTAAGTGACAATGACGTGCTTGCTCCTGGGCTCATGGCCTCAGCCAGAAGACTACTGCTTAACTGGGGTAAAATAACAGGACAGGAATGAAATAACTGGGATGAGGAAGGTATTCCATTAACTGATCACACAGACCAAGTAATTCAGTTTCAAAATTTGTCATTGTCACTTTCCCAGCATAAATTTAGAAAGAATGGTGCTTCATTAAATCTGTAAGGCTCTTCTAGAGTGAGCAGTGGCTGACCACTCACAATAAGTTAATTAAAACTGTTTCACACTAGAAAGAACAAATGTTGGTGGAGATTAATTGGTTTCCTGTTACTATGTACTCGTGACTGAGTGATGTACTGAGACACTTTATCTACATCCACTTCATCTAAGTCAAGTGCAACCTTTAGCATGCAATTAATTTCACTTTTTCATTAGTAACTATTATTAGAGTAAAGTTAAATACCACAACCCCAAGCTATAGTTCCAGCTTTTCCTCAGTTTACCATACAGTCTCCAGGTAATAGTTTATTTTATACCAGCTATGCCCTTTAAAAAAAAAATACCGGCGTTAAATCCTGATGATTTATTCATATTTCTTTGTCCCTTCGTCTTTGCCAATTGTGTTTAATAAAGCTCACCATCTGAGCAATGCTTCTTATTGTTTGCATCTCCTGAAAGATTCCTGAGGTTAGAAGACAGGGAAGGATGGAGTGCAGTTTTAAATGTCTTTCACTGTGCAAACAGGAGTGGAAGTGTCCAGGAAACCCCTTTTCCTCTCTCTTGCCTTTAAGCCAGGTTGGCAAATATGGAGTGGTTCAGCCAACTGAAGCAAAAAAGGTTTTAGATGTTAAACAGGAACATCTTTAATAAATACCATTGACCCTGCTGGAGTCTTCATTATCTTCCCTCTGTCAGAAGGACTTACCTGGTGGTGTAGGACCAGCTCCCTGCTATGCCTAGCTCTTGCACTACAGTGACAATGCTGAGCAGTGTCTGATATCTGTGTTGCTGATAGATCGCAGTCATGATTCTTACCCTCAGCTGAGGTACAAAATAAATAACCCTGATGATGCATGAACACCAGATAGTTTCCATTCTGTGTGGAGAACTTCTCTGTTCCACCTCCACAAAATCCTGTAACTCAGCAGCAGGTGCAAAGATTTAATCAATGGCACTCTATAAAAAGTGATTTTTTTTTAACCATTCCTACACCTCCTGGCAATATCTGACCTGCATTTTTAAAATGAAATAATTCATTAATTGCAGAAATACAAATTCAGGTGCAGTGGAATTGCATGTAAATCCAGATGAAGTACAGCATCGAGTTTGCTTCTAAAAATAGCAAAAAGTGTAAAACATTATACATTTCCTTAGGGAGTTGAAAAAGGTCCAATATTTGCTTAAAGACAAGGTTCTAAGACTGAGTTTTATAGATGGAAAAAGGGCCCAGTCTGGGGCCTGCAAGCTGAAAAAGAAGAAAAGCATTACCCCACAGCTCTAGCCCTGGTGCGGTAGTTACTCTCTGGGCTCTGGCCGGAGGCTGTTTGCTCAAGTTTCTGCCCAAATCCCACGCTGGCTGAGGGGACAGAGCGCTGCTCCCGACAGCCCGTGTGCAGCGATATGGGGGTAGCACACACTTGTTTCTGAGGGGCAGGCTCCAGCACTTTCAGGATATTAAGTGTACTTTTATCTCCTGTTAGCCCTGAGGGTGGCTGTGCTGAAAGGCTGAGACCCAACAGAGCCATTCACAGAATCCCAGGCTGGAAGGGACCTCAGGGATCATCTAGTCCAACCTTTCTAGGAAGAGCCCAGCCTAGACAAGATGGCCCAGCGCCCTGTCCAGCCAAACCTTGAAAGTGTCCAACGTGGCCGAGCCAACCCCTTCCCAGGGGAGATTATTCCAGCGGTGACTGTCCTCACTGTGAAAAATTTCCCTCTGGTGTCCAACCGGAATCTCCCCAAGAGCAACTTGTGTCCATCCCCCTTGTCCTCTCCATGGGACTCCGTGTAAAAAGGGAGTCTCCGTCTGCTCTGTAGCTGCCCCTTAAGTACCTGATGGACTGTGAGCAGCTCCGAGTCCAGAGAGGGCTCCTCCAAGTCTGGGCTCTGCAAGCAGTCGCACACTTGACTGGTGACTGCCCAAAGCGTTCGCTCCACCAGATGGGCAACGGCGCCCTTCAGTCTCCCTTCTGCACAGGCGAGCTTTTGCATCATATGCCCTTCCCCCATTTACTTGCTTGGGATCGTTGCTCTTCTACTTCACTGTCATTTTCAGGCAATGAAGTGTGTTGTCATCTGTAACTGGACGGTACTGAAGTGAGACCTTGCACGAATTAGAAGAGGGGGCAGCAGAACCTACTTCAAACAGCTCATGCCTTCAGCAGAATTTCAGCCGCATCTGGGGTGTGACACCTGAAGTGCCCCTCTAGTCTCTTTGCAGCTGGACCCCAAATGTGCTGCTCACAACCTGCGTTCCCGTTCTGTGCCTGCACTTGGCACCCTTGCTCTAACCTCCTGGTGGGAGATGGTCTTGGGGACTGTTCTGCTCATGTCACAGGAGGAAGGGAGTGAAATTCCTCTTTGGGCTCAGGCAAGAGGACAAGAGCTTGAGCAGCACAAATCCTGGATCCCATGCAGCCCTGTGCCCCTCTGGGAGAGGATTTAGGCAGAGCAGGCTCATGCAGACTCGAGTGTCCGTTTCGCAGGACTCTCTCCCAGAGTCCTTTCTCCTCTGATTTCTTATCCCAAGAATTTTGCACTGCGCTGCTGGGATAAATTTGCCATTGGAAAAGTCATTAGGGACTATTCAGTCTCAAGCCCTGTTCTCAGTTCTGGATTCAATCTTTTGAATGGGGAAAATTCTGGTAATGCCCCAAATATGTTGCCTCTTGTAAAAGTTTTGCGTAAGCTCTGATATCTAAAGGCCAGTTTGGAGAGGAGACAGGACTGTTTGTATCACTCCTAAAAACTCTAATTTTGTTTCGGTTTTTAGTGTGCAGAATTGTAAATATTATAATTGTATTAAATTCCTCCTTTAAGGAACAAACAGCTGTGTAACTACAGCAGTGTGTTCACACCTCTGTAACGGTTGTTTAAGCATTTTAATTCCACACTCTGTTTCCAAGTTTTGGACTCTTCTCTGGGGTGCAGAACTGGGTGCCAGAGAGTTTGTGCGCCCTTAGTCTGGAAATTCATTTTACCTAGGAACATTGTGGAAGCTTGGGGGTGTGCCCAGAGCCGTGATACGCCTTTCTGTCTTTTGATTACCTCGTCAGTAGCTCCTGAATAGAAGTCCTTCACAAAGCCCAGCAATCTCTGCAGGTCCCAGAGGCAACGACCAGCCTTTGAGTTCTCCAAAGGAGGGCTTGGCTTGTAAGTTCCCTGCTCTGCCTTGGTGCGTCACGTTATTTGGCTCTCTTACCACTGAAGGTAGGAGCACCCTGGGTTTTGGCTCACCAGTACTAGTGTCTGGTACGAGATGGTCTCGGTGGTTTTTCTCATCGACAAGCGGTATGTGTTTGCCTTGCCCAGCCACACCAGCTGCTCCCCGCGGGTTGGACTCAAGCTTTGTTCTGGAGGCTGGTGGGATGGAGATCCCCAGAGCAACTCTCTGAGCTCTCCTGGGCCTCTCTTTGTGGACTTTAAGACACCTGCCCCCGAGTCAGCTTCCTCATTTCACACCAAGTAGCAGGGTAGATGAGCTCTTCTCTCGCTTGGCTCCTGCTGCCCTTGCAGTGATGATTGTTACGCAAAACTTGCCTGTGAGGGTTTGCTACATCTCCAGTACTGTTGTAGGAGATTCCCTGGACGTGCAGCCTCCCACACCAAGAGCCTAACCCAGCCTTATCTTTCTGCTGGGATTTTTCTGTTTTTAAACACTACACATTATCTTCAGATATGGTATTAGCCTAACAAGTGGGTGTGACACAAGAAAGATTTATCCAGGCCTTCTTCCTACAGCAACACACGCCTTTCACCAGTGTTAACTTCCCTGGCACAAAGCGCGCAGAGCTGGAAGGGGCCTCCTGCGTCGTGGAGGCCAGTGCCCAAATGCGCTGGTGCTCCACAGAGGTGCACATAGAGGGGAACAAAAACATGAGCTAAAGCACTATAATTTAAAAAAACCCACCATGCATTTCAAAATGAAATTACATAAGAACTATGCCATATGGCTTAGGAAGGGAATTATGCAAAACAGCTGGTTTAACAGTGAAAGTTTTAGTGACTCTGCCCACAAACAGTGGCAACACAAAGCTTCAGAAATAATTTGCGTATCTGGCAAAAAAAATATTTGATTATCAGCTCTCTATCCTACTGAACATGTCAGATGTACACTCGGGGAAATTCCTCGTTCTCAGAGTTTGATGTGACTCACCGGGCTTTAATGGGCTGCGGCTTCTAAATAAGTGTTTGCTGCCAGTTCCAGCTATAGTCAGGGCCACGCAAAGGTCCTGCCGGGCTTGCTCTGGCCTTCATCCAGCAAGCAGGAAGCCCTGATCTCCTCAGGTCCTGCCTAACACGCCTGGAAGGGTTGAACAGTGCCACCTTTTTGCCGGGTGCCAAAGGCTGCTGTAGAAGTGAGGAGCAGACAGGGATGTTACAAGTGGGAGGGACGAGGGAACTGGTTCCCCATCTCCTCAGGGTGTGCTGGCACATTCACTTGTACTGTTGAATACCTCTGAGTCTCAGTGATAGGAGGCCCCTCCTAATTCTTTCTCATCTTCTAAAGCAGAATTATTTTCTCTCTGACTCAGGAAACTATCACGTGAACCTGCTTTTTCCCTTGTAACTGCTGGCTTCATCAGACTTGTTTTACAATAACACATGTCCAACCAAAATCAGAAACATAAGCATCAGCAATGTCCGAACTGTGAATAATAGGTGTAAATTATTTAAAAAATACAAATAACAGAACTTAATCATTTGGGGTGTAGTTTCATGATCAGTACAAGGGAGCGTGGCTGGAGCTGAGTGAGCCCAGATTCACCTGAGAAGAGTTTATTAGAGATTTTACTGGGGGAAGTTTCCATGTGCGTGGCTAATGTGAATTACTGCAAAATATGTTTAGGCCCTGTTCAGTGTGGGCATGAGAGCTGTAAGAGACCAAAGTGTGGGTGTAAACCAGAAGGGAGACCTCGGGGCAAAGGGAAGCGGCTCACCGCAGCAGCCAGCCGCAGGGTGAATGTTCCCCGTCGCAGCTGGGTCCAGACATGTCCAGGTGTCTGTACAGAGCACGGGGGCTGGGTGAGATGACAGCAGACATAAATACCTGGTGCCATAACCAGTGCTGGGCTGGATTATTACTGGTTAAGTAATATACGGGTGGGATGGGCCAGTGGGGAGTGACCAGCCCCATTCCTACACGCTGTTGGACTGAGTACCCAAGGCACGGGTGTTTTTACAAGAGGACTCATCCTCATGTTCTCTTTTTGGGGAATTGAACTAACTGGGAATAGGTGGGTGCTAAGCCCACGAATGTTTAGTAACTGTCTAGCATAAAAAGGGTGAAAGGCCACCTGTATAGCATGTTGAATAAGTTTCCAGGTAAAAGCAGGGTGAATTATGGCTGGAAAGGCAAACGAGATCATGGATGGGAGTACTTTTGAAAGGAGGAGGATTAAAGCATGTTATTTTAATGCAAAAACCAGACAGGTGTGAGGAGCAAAGGGGCATGGCTGAGGAGCAGCAAAAGCAATGTGGAGGATCAGAGAGGGTATATACAGGTGTGACAGGAAAGTGGAGGGGAGGAGAATATGAGAAATTTCTCCATCTGTGCCACAGAGGAAAAGGAGAGAGCTGCAGAAGGGAAGCAGAGGAGATGGTGGGGAAAGGCCCCTTTCACATTTACAGTCCCTTCCCAGGGCAGGGCAAAACACGGGGCTCTGTGAAGGGTTGAGGCTGGTAAGGCGGGGTACCAAGTTTCAGCTGGAAGGGTTGAGGTGCTGGGTCTGGAGCACAGGGCAGAGGAGCCCAGCTTGGCATGGGGGCTGCAGCTCCCCATCGGGCATCGTCCCCCTGGGGGTGTCGGGAGGAGAGGATGGGGGAGGAGGAGGCTGGTGGGCAGCTGCCCTGCTCAGGCAGGGATGAGCTCCTGCTGCCGGCGAGGGTGGCTTTGAGCACATCACTGTGATGGGATGCAGCTCCTTGTGCCGAGGACAGCTTGCACAGAGGCAGTGGGGAGGTTTGCCAAGGAAACATGTCCTTTCTCTTCTCAAGAGAGATGTGGCACAGATTTTCTCTGTTCCTTTCAATGCAAGATATAATAAGGCAACTTGCCAAGGGGAATATCTTTTCTTGGACAGCTGTTACCACCAACCAAAGTACACTCAATTTTGTGAATGGGCATTTCACTCCCTCAAACGTGGCAGAAGATGATCAGGAAAGAGAAGCTGAACTTGGTCTCCCAGACCCTGAAACCCCCTGGGGCATCACCTCACTTTGTTGGGAGAATCATCTCACTGACCCCACTGTTCTTCCGCTGTCCTCACTTTGTTTTCTGATCATTAATAAAGAAATACTGTTTTGAAAGAAATCTTTAACCTTTTACAACAATTCACTTGAATCTCCTGGCCAAAGTTGAGAGTGCTGGAGTCTCTCAGCCAGAAAGTGAAGCCAGTTCAGACCTGATTTAGGAGTTCCCTGCTCATACCTTAGATGTGCCCAAAAGCTGAGCTGGGCAGCAGAGACCCACCAAGCCCTTCTCACCCCGGGGACCCCCAGCTCTGGGTGGTGCAGCTGCTCTGCAGGAGCTACCCAAACCTGCCCTTGGCCAGCCCTCGCTGTACTGCCCAGATGCAGGCTCTGCTTTCCCTTCTCTTCACAGCGCGCTACTGAGAGTGCTGCCGCTGTCACAGGATCCCAGGATGGCGGGGGCTGGAAGGGACCCCTGGAGCTCACCCTGTCCCACCCCCTGCGTGAGCAGGCACCCCCAGAGCAGGGGCACAGGGCCGCGTCCAGGTGGGGTGTGAATGTCTCCAGGGAAGGGACCCCACAGCCTCTCTGGGTAGCCTGTGCCACTGCTCGGTCACCCTCCTCCTACTGTCTCTGCAGTATCTTCTCCGCAGGCCGGGCCCTCAGACATGTCCTCCCAGGCACCCACTTAATTTCCCATTAAAACTCTCTGGCTTGACATTAATTGGAAGTTTGGGGTCAAATATTATTCAGCTGGCTTTAAAACGGCATTCTTTGTTTTCTTGTGAATAACCTGTCATCTTTCATACGCTTTTCTTACTTTTTGCGAAAGAGATATATTGATCCCTTAGAGTGTGCTGCTGAATCTCAGGGCGGTCCCTGTCATCCCCTTCAGTGGCGTATGATTAATGTGTGCATCATGTCCAGTGGGCTATTGATTTCCGCAAATGAGAAAATGCATACTGCCATTATGTTTAGATGCATTTCCAGGAGGCAGGGAGGAGGCGGTGGCCACTCCAATTAACTGACTTTTGCTTCAAGGCAGAATCCAGCTTTGTGCTTTTCCCCACAGGGAGGGCCAGTAGCAGGTCGCACGCTCTTACCGGTGATGGGAGCTTGCACTCATCCCCCTGCAAACTCCTGGGGCATCATCCTGGCCCAGCCCTGTCTCTGCAGTGCTGCGGCAGGCGAAGCTGGTGAGGGGTTCACTGGGATGGATGAGTTAGGGCGGGGGCCCTGGGAGCTCCCCTCCGGCACTGGTGCAGGGCAGGGGCCAGCTGCGTGCCGGGGGCAGGGAGCTGAGCAGGAGCTGTGGGACAGGTGGTCTCAGCCCCTAGCAGGAATAAAGTGCCATCGGAGCCAAGTCAGAGCTTCCCACCAGTGTTGTCTAGCTGATCCCTGCTGCCCTAAGGGTGAGAGCAAAATGAGTGTGTGTGTGTGTGTGTGACTGCAGCATCCCGCAGCCCTACTCCGACTCCCAGTCACTGCACGTGAAGGTGCGGGGTGCAGGATGTCTCTGCAGGTGCAGCAGGGCTCCCAGGGTAGCGTGATGGCTGTGCTCGTGGTAGAGAGAAGGGCTTGGATCAAAGCATTCATCTGCCTGAGTTCTTTTGATCTTGTCTGTTGCCTACAGCCTTGCCAAATAAGACAACAATATGATGAGGCTGTAAAGACAGCTTCATGCCACTGTCGAAAGCTTCTGATTAGTGAGATTAGAGATGAAGCCCAAGATTGATATTTCAGTAAGTCTTCCCACAACAAGGTGAAAATACCAGTATGACCCCAAACACATGCTCTAACGCTGTGAGGAGGCAAGAACTGCTATTCAGCTGAGATCTGAGAGTCCCATAATTTACCAGATTGGACATATTGTAACTCCAGACTCATTTGCAGAATTAATTATGCCACATTTGCAAATCACTGTAAAACCATTTTCATCAGCAGAAAAATTAATGTGATATTTCCTCTTGCTCTCAGCTCTGGTAAAAGCAAATTTTCACATCCTCCCTCTAAACAGACTTTGCCAGAAAAAAACATTTTCCAAAGTGATATATGCAGCGCTCCCATACTCATCTTAACCCAAACCTGTGCCATGAATGCCACAATCATCTTTGTTGTTTTGCCTTTCAGTAGATGAGGAACTCGGGTCAGCACGACGTCTCCCCACGCATGTGTGAAATGCCAGGGAAGCCGCTGGCGTGAGCGGCGCATGGCGAGCGCGGAGCTCACCTGCTGCATGCAGCGCCTGCCAAGGGCAGCGCCAGCGGAGGTTTGGCTGGGGCAGTACTTTGCCCTGCAAAACTGTGCACGA
Source organism: Phalacrocorax carbo (assembly GCF_963921805.1). NCBI lineage: Eukaryota > Metazoa > Chordata > Aves > Suliformes > Phalacrocoracidae > Phalacrocorax > Phalacrocorax carbo. Next base: position 39,275,766 of record NC_087521.1, read on the forward strand.
AGTGCTCTGTGAGAGCTAATAGCTTAGACAAAACCCAGTGATTCTATGCATGTTTGCTTGAAGTTTAGGGAAGAGTGACCCAGGGCTTCATCAGGGTTGTGTCTATTTGGAAGCTGATAGAGAGCTAAGGGAATAAGCAGAGACATCTGCAACAGTCTTCTCAGAATGCTGCAGGGATAATGCATAAAAAGCTTACAGGAATAATGTATCCAAAGATGCTTTTCTGTCATTACTTAATCTACATTTGTATAACAGTGGGAGGCTTTTTAAACAACTTAGGCTGCTGGAAACACCAGCATATATTACACCCATATATTACACCCATATATCTCGACATCGTTCCTTGCTCTCAAATTTCCAGTTTTAAGGTCAGTTTTCCTTAAACATTCCTACCATTCTTTTCTTGCTAGATAGTTTCTCTGTCCTCAGTAACTTCTGTACTTACAAAACCTGGCTTGTTTGAGCAGATCAGTGCTATTTCTTCTTTTTCTTTGTGCTTCTATGACAGCAATATGTATGTGTCCTTCAACTTATTTTAGATAAGGCTCCAAAGGACTTTCAGGAGCATTTCCAGATATGAATATTCAAGGTTATTAATTCAGAATACCCCATCTCAAAAATGCCCAGCAATATTAAATGAAGATTCCTTGCTTCTATGAGCACCCTCATGTATACATATAGAGTAACTATGCTTTACTCACAGAAAGCTGACACATGCAAAACTAATCCTATTAATTAGAGGAATGTTACCTCGAAGAGATCACCACGCAGTGCCTCCCCAGACCTGGTGTCACCTCCTCAGTTCCCCGTGCTGTCGTCTGTCCAGGCGCCGTCCCATCTCTGACCATGGGCAAGAGATGATGTCAAGGGGAAGAGGAGCAAGCTATATATATAGTGGTGATTCCTCCAAGTGCTTTCTGAGCCTCCAGCAACTTGTAGTACTGACCTCTTCAGCCAGAGGTGAAATCTTCATCTTTAAAGTGGTTTTATTCTTAAGAATAAAATCACCAGAATGGGACAAATGGTGGGGGAGGAAGAGGGGAAATTTACTGTTATTAGGAGAAGGTAGTCCATTAATAAATTATTGTCACACATTTTGGGGAAAATAGACATAATCCGTTAGGCCAAAAGCAGCTTCTGGCGTTGGACGAGAACCCAAAGCTAGTGTAATATCCTGAAAGAGCGTGGGCTGCCCTGGCTCTCTGCGGCCACTCTGCTCTTTGTATTGTGCAAGTCTGCAGCTACGTTACGGGAGAGTTCCTGCTCCCACTTGTGCACAGGTTAAAGTGAACATTGTCCTTGTTTTGGGGGCTTCAGCTTCAATTCACTTTTGCCCTGGGCAATCAGAAAAGGGGAGAGGAGAAGTTAGCGTTTCTGAAAATGACTTAAGTCTGGTTGGTATTATTGGTCACTTCTTGCCATATTGGTCATTTCTCCTGATCAAAAATTTTTTCTTTTTCTTTCCTAGAAAGCAGGCATATTGAAGACTTGCTTAGTGTCTGTCTTAAGGTATATTGGATCAAACTTGCATAGCACTCTCTGGATAATTATAAGCATGGAAGTGTAATTTTGGTTTTCATACTTAGGCAAAGGCTTATGAGTTTTTTCCAAGTCCAAGAGAAATATTTTTATTTATTTCAATGCACTTGACAAATTAGAGCCATGCTGAGAAAAGTGTTTGGTTCTCGTGAGTTTTTAATTAGGTTTCAAACTAAACTGACTATTTACCATGCTTAGTGTGGTGTTCATGCACATGGCTTCTCACATCTAAAAATCAAGCCATGTACAACCAACAGAGACATAAAGACAACCTTGAAGCATTAAGCATATGTTGCTTATGCTTGTTTGGTCTTTGCTTATGCTAATGGTCTTATTTCATCACCTGCCTTCAGAAAGAGTAATTTAGGATTTGTACAGAGTACAGAAGCCATTCCCCCTCCAGCCCCCCTCCTCCAGCTCAGAAGAAACCGTCGTTATCAGAATTTCTGCAAAGGAATTAGAATGATGAAAAATGAGCCCACTGAGTCAGTATGTTCAAGCTCTGGCTGATACAATTCAAGTGAAAATCAAAAACAACCTTCCCCAGCCAAGATCCTTTGACAGAGATGAGCACTACGCACAGACTGAGGAACAGATCTTCACGCTGAGTGATTACATTGCTCTGGCTGTGATAAAAGAAGGTATTGCTGGAAAAGATAAACTCTGCCAGTCCTGGAGGCCTGCACTGACTCTGAAATGGGTGTCCTGCCTCACTGGCAAAGGCTCACGACTGCAGGAACGGGAACGCTATGCTGATGAGCAAATTTCTCCAATTTGTCATTTTTTGTTTTGAGAAGGAATGAAAACAACTGAAAATCTGACTCTAAAAAGTTCTCAAATTATTTATATTGGGGATTGTTTTCAGCCCTTAGAGACTGTAAAACGTGAAAGGCTGAGTTCATCAAACTCTGCAGGGAGGGCTGGCGGTGCTGACAGCAGGCATCACCTGGCCTGTAGCTCCACGTCAACCCCAGCAACAGGCGCAAGCAGATAATTGTCCGTACCCGACACCGGTGCAGTCCTGGGTGCGGCCCGGCATGGCAAGCGGGGGAGCCAGGGCAGCTCCTAGCACCTTCCCCTGCACCAGCGCTGAGCAGGTGCTGCGCACCCACCTCGGTGCGACCTCCCTGGGAGGGGTTTTAGCATCGTGGCTCTCCCACCCACCGTCCCCGCAGGGGTCCCCCGGCAGGGGAGGCCGCTCCCCCCCAACTCTCTCAGGGGCTGAAAGGGGGGGTGAAACTGCAAACAGCTTTTTTTTCCCACTCTCTTCGTCAGCTGGTGGCTCGTGCTGCTGTGCATCGCCCCATCCCCACAACAAGCCTCTGGTCTTCAGCTGGTCTGATGTCAGGAATGTCACCGGCTCGGGTCAGAGCCTGACACTGGCTCACGGCGGGAAAGCGGGAAAAGCCCAAGCCCTGCTGCCCAGCGTGGTGCACTGTCATGGTGCTGCTCTGCCTGCTCTCACCCACACCTGGTGGCTCTCAGACAGACAGGTTTCAGAAACCTGATTTCAGAAAAAAAATGGTACTGAGAAGTGTAGAGAAGGTGTCCAGATTAGCTCGATTTAGGCCATGAGCATACCGATATGTTCTTGCTTAACTCTTTAAGAAAACAAAATTAAATCATATTATTGAATACTCTGCCAGAAATAGTCAGTGAACACTGGAATTCAACATATCATGGAAGAAACTTCTCTTACCTTTGAAGCATGTTAAAATTGGTAGACAGTGGCTAATACCAGTTTTACACAAGATGAATGAGAAAAGGAGAACTTGAAATTTCACACAGCACTGAAAAGAAAATAAAATTCTGATATCTTAAAGCAAATACTGGGTCACTTCCTGCAGCACAGTAATTCAGAAATAAAATGGGGCTGTAAAAGGAACAATGGCCTCTTTTCCTCTGGAGGAAATGCTCAGTGAATCCTTTCCCATTTCCAAACGTGCAAGGGTCAAACTGGTACCTGCCCTTATTGTGCACTTTCTGTCGGAGGCTGCGACTGCTTGCATGAGCTCGCAGGTGTGGGGGATGCTTTGAAGACTGCTTTGTACAGTATATTCTGCCAGGAAAAGCAAACCTTTGCTATTCCCCCATACATGTTTTTGTACAAAAGGCTTCTCAGATAGTTGAGCTGTACCTGCACTATGAATTCTTTGAACAATTATTATTATTTTTAAAACTTTATTACCAGAACTAAACCTGAACTGTTAATTCAGAGTTTCAAACAGAAGGAACACACAAGTTTAAACTCAACCAAAAGAATTGCTCTTCATCTCCCCAGTTCTGCTTGTCTCTTTTTTTTTTTTAAAAAAAAACCACATTAAAATGCTTCTCAAGCTTGGGAGTATTTTAGCATCAGTCTTACTGAAAGGAGCACTTCCTTCAATTATATTTTAGTCATCAAAGAAGCTATGAGCCTAGTGTAACTAGATAAAAGCCCTTCAAAATGAGAACCTTCCTCGATGGTCTCATTCCTGATCAGAAATGCTTCTTCTTGGAAGCCTGCGGACCTAGCTGCTCATGACAATGTAATGACACTTAATGACATTTTTCATTGCATTTCTGTTTCACAACAGAAGCGTGTCACCACTGGGTTCAGCTGCAGCATGTCGCAAACTGGCCAGAAAGCAGGTGGGAATGCCTCATCGCTGATTTGTCTAGGAAATGCTTCTGGCAACAAGTCACGGCTGTTTCACTCAGCAGTGTTCATAGAAAACAAGACTTGTTTAAAAAGCGTGAGGGTAGATTTATATTAGATATAAGGAAGAAATTCTTTACTGTGAGGGTGGTGAGGCACAGGGATGGGTTGCCCAGAGAAGTTGTGGGTGCCCCAGTATTGGAAGTGTTCAAGGCCAGGCTGGACGGGGCTTTGAGCAACCTGATCTGGTGGGAGATGTCCCTGCCCAGGGCGGGGGGGTTGGAACTATATGATCATTAAGGTCCCTTCAAACCCAAACCATTCTGTGATTTCATGATGATATGATAAAATAAGAAATGCATCCTTGGACAAGATAAACATTATTTTCAGGTCAGTGAAAATTAGGCATATTAATAGACAGTTCCTGATTACTGACTGCAGAATTGATTCGCTCTGCTTTGTCTCGCCTGAGGCAAACTGAGAAGCAAACCATCAGCCAGAGAGCATCCTCCTTCCACGGGCCACCGGACCACGTGGCCCCCGCTGTGCAGGTCAGGCCCCGTCCCCATCAACGTGCCTAGCGTTTTGGTGTCCTGGGTGACTGGAGACACACAGGTTCAGCAAGGAGAGGCAGGAAAGAGGTCCTTGGCTTTTCCTATTCAGGTGTCACTGATTACTAATCAAGATTTGCTAATTAAGAGGTGCAAGGTTTAATAGAGAAATCAGTGCAAGGCACCAATGCCTTCCTGGTCTACGTCTGGGATTTTTCAGTGTCAGGGGATAGTAAGAAATAGGAGGTGGAAGAGCTCTTACCCCTGGGGAGCCCCACTGCCCTGATCCAGCACTGGGCTGCTGGTGGCTGGAGGGGAAAATAAGAGCCCAGCACAGAAATGCCCAGGGGAGCTCTTGTGGGGCAGCATGTACCGGGGCAGGGGGGGGGGCATGGCTGCCTGCTGGCAGTAGGATGGGTCCAGGTGCTGTCCCAGCTCCCCCACCATGAAATGGCTCTGTCCTATTCACTGTCCTGTGCTCAGCAGGAGTCCTTCAGGCAGCAGAGCTGAGCACAGCCTAATTTCATTACAGTTGTAAATCTTAATGAATCTTAGATTCATGAGTGTGACACTAAGGGCACTAATTCCTGGTAAATCTGGTGTTTGCAGTGCCAGAAATAGAGTTCCCAGACAAAGACCATCAACTCCCTTTAAGCCCTGCCTCTACACACGAGTCTCAGCTGGTCACACAAGTTCAAGATGTTTTATGTCTTCAGCTGTGAGTGCACAGTTCAAACATTTGTACACTTGATTTCTCAAATTATTAATGACATTGTATTCAGTTCAGTTATTCGCTTGCAATTGTAGAAGTGGAACTGGTTGGAAGTTTATTGCTGAAACTCAGCTTTTGTCAGAAAACACTGATGCATTGAGACAGAAATGTGGAACTATTGGAAACTGAGCGCAGGGAGATTGTGAGCGCTCATTTCCTTGTGATATTCCCAAGAACTGTCTGGTTTGTCCTTCAGGAACACTGCGGGGAAGCTCTTCCAGCAGCCAGTTTTCCTTTTTCTTAGAGAGCCCTTCCTAATGCCCATCACAAATTTTCATTGCATCACTGAGACTGTTGCTTGTTGCCATTTTCACTGTAGGCCTGAGGAGCACACTGCCTCTTCTCTGCAACACATTTTTAAATACCTGAAGGCTGTTGTGTTAGCCCTTCTAGGCCACTGTCTTTTCTGGAGTGAACAACCTCAGAGCTAGTTAGCTTTGATAAACGAGCTGCTGAGAAGCTGTCCCAGGTTTTGCTCTGGGGGGGTGATGCTCAGCTGACATAAGAAAGAGCTGTCGCATGATGCTGTGTGTTGTAGAGCCTTTGAGCCTTCCTCTGCCCTCTCTGTGTGTGCCTACAGGTATCACACACAGAATCACACACAGAATCATATAGGTTGGAAAAGACCTTTAAGATCATCAAGTCCAACCATGAACCTAACACTGCGAAGTTCCACCACTAAACTGTGTCTCCAAGTACCACATCCAAACACCTTTTAAATACCTCCAGGGATGGTGACTCAACCCCTTCCCTGGGCAGCCTGTTCCAATCACTGACCACTCTTGCAGTGCAGTAGTATTTCCTAATAACCTCACTGATGCAGCTTGGGGCCGGTTCCTCTCGTCCTGTCACTGGTGACTTGGGAGCAGAGACCAGCCCCCCCCTCACTCCAGCCCCTCTCAGGCAGCTGCAGAGAGCGAGAAGGGCTCCCCTCAGCCCCCTCTTCTCCAGGCTAAACCCCCCCAGCCCCCCAGCCGCCCCCCAGCACACTTGTGCTCCAGACCCTGCCCCAGCCCCGCTGCCCTTCTCTGGACACGCTCCAGCCCCTCCAGGCCCTTCTTGTCCCGAGGGGCCCAAACCTGAGCCCAGCACTCGAGGTGGGGCCTCCCCAGGGCCGAGCACAGGGGCCCCATCCCTGCCCGGCTCCTGCTGGCCACCCCAGTGCTGACACAAGCCCGGGGGCTGGTGGCCTCCTTGGCCACCCGGGCACTGCTGGCTCATGCCCAGCCGGCTGTCAGCCAGCACCCCCAGGGCCTTCTCCGCCGGGCACTTCCCAGCCCCTCTGCCCCGGGCCTGGGGCGCTGCCCGGGGTTGGTGTGACCCAAGGGCAGGACCCGGCACTGGGCCTTGTTAAACCTCACACAACTGGCCTCGGCCCATGGATCCAGCCTGTCCAGGTCCCTCTGCAGAGCCTTCCTGCCCCCGAGTAGATCAACACTCCCACCCAACTTGGTGTCATCTGCAAACTTACTGAGGGTGCCCTTGATCCCCTCATCCAGATCATTGATAAAGGTATTAAACAAGACTGACACCAACACTGATCCCTGGGCAACCTCGCCTGTGACCAGCTGCCAACTGGATTTAGCTCTGTCACCACAACTCTCTGGGCTGGGCCACCAGCCAGTTTTTACCCAGCAAAGAGTACACTTGTCCAAGCCATGAGCCGCCAGTTTCTCCAGCAGAATGCTGTGGGAAACTATGTCAAAGGCTTTTCTAAGGTCTGGGTAGACAACATCCACAGGTTTTCCCTCATCTACTAAGCAGGTCACATTGACAGAGAAGGAGATCAGGTTAGTTAAGCAGGACCTGCCTTTTCTATACCCGTGCTGGTTGGGCCTGACCACTTGGTTATCCTGTACGTGCTGTGTGATGGCACTCAAGATGATCTGCTTCATGACCTCCCCCAGCACTGAGGTTTCTGTGGTTCCCCGGATCTTCCTTCCAGCTCTGCTTGTAAATGGGCGTCACATTTGCTAATCTCCAGTCAACAGGGACCTCCCCTGTTAACCAGGACTGCCGATAAATGATGGAAAGCAGCTTGGTGGGCACTTCCTCCAGTTCCTTTAGTACTCTCGGGTGGATCCCGTCTGGCCCCATAGATTTGTGTATATCTAGGTTGTGTAGCAGATCACTAACCATTTCCCCTTGGATTATGGGGGCTCCACTCTGCTCCCCATCCCTGCCTTCCAGCTCAGGGGGCTGGGTACCCAGAGACCAACTGCTCTGACTATTAAAGACCGAGGCAAGAAGGCATTAAGTACCTCAGCCTTTCCCTCATCCTTTGTCACTGTGTTGCCTCCCACATCTAATAAAGGCTGGAGATTCTCCTTAGCCCTCCTTTTGCTGCTAATGTATTTATAGAAGTATTTTTGTTGTCTTTTACAGCAGTCGCCAGACTAAGCTCTAGATGGGCTTTGGCCCTTCTAATTTCCTCCCTGCATAACCACGCTACACCCTTGTAGTTCTCCTGACTTGCCTTCCCCTTCTTCCAAGGGTCATATACTCTCCCTTTTCTTCTCCTAAGTTCCAGCCAAAGCTCTCTGCTCAGCCAGGCTGGTCTTCCCCAACAGCTCATCTTTCGGCACATGGGGACAGCCTGCTCCTGCGCCTTTAGACTTCCTCCCTGAAGGATGTCCAGCCTTCCTGGACCCCTTTGCCTGCCAGGGCTGCCTCCCCAGGGGCTCTGCCAATGTCCCCTGAACAGGCTGAAGTCCACCCTCCGGAAGGCCAAGGTGGCAGTGCTGCTGAGCCCCCAAGAGGTCAGCAGACCTATCAAGAGGTATCGCAGTAAACTCTGGCCCTTCAAAATGCCATTTTCTGTGTTTAACCAATAGCCAGCACACCACCAAAATCTGCATGAACTAACACTAAGTCGCTAAGTTTTGACTTCAGGTAAGTCAGGTGCCCTATTCCCATGATTACTGACTACTACTGCGTAGGCATATTTTTTTCCTTTTTTTACTAAAAGTTTTCAACAGATGTTGCTTAATACAGAACAAAACCATGTGTAATTAGCTGTAGAGCAAATGAGGCCATTCAATTCACAAGAGTTTTGATTTCCACTTTTCAAAAGCACAGCACTGCAGCACAGGATATGCATCTCATAAGAAGGGTTCAAAATCTGTATAGCAGAAATCTGCTGGGATTTGGCAACTTATTTCTATGAGCTCATTGTCAACAGTGGTGGAATTAATGATAGTGTTATGAACAATGTACATCTGCACATTACCTCTTGATGTGTTAGACATACATATATCACACTTGCAATGAAATTAATTACAGAATTACATGGGATCCTCATTATAAATATAACAACACATTAGGCAGTCCTGTCAACTACCTAATGTATGTCATAGTCTCAACAAACCCATTTCTTTCAAGAATTTGCAACTTGTTTCAAATTGCTAAACATATCCTCCCACTTAAACAGTTTGCACAGTTAAAATGATTGACTTGCAAAATAATTTCTGCTCCACTGATGGTTATATTTTCTTTGTTTTCACATTCTTTTGAACTGTTCATTGTAAAGCCTTCTCCCTATTGCAGTGCCTATTGCTTCACGTTTTCTTACACTTGCCCCTTATTACTTAAATTATTTTTCCTTCGTATCCCTTGCCATCATAAGTATCCAGAACAACCTGGATATGTGACAGAGTCTGTGGCTAAACATATGTTTCCTACGAGAGATCTAACATGGAAAGAAAAGGTGGTATGCACCTGTCCTTGCCCAACAGCTACTCTCACGTTATTGGTAAGTTAAATAGTTATATAGTTAAATATGAATAGTCAACCTTAATAAAGAATTTAGGCACGGAATTATGCATAGTTGTTTAATATTACTTAATAGGATGTATAGGATATCATCAGTGACACCGCAGTAATTGAATTCTGCACGGCAGCAGAAATCTGCCATCCAGTTCACCCACCCACAGTGCCCGCCTGCGCCCTCCCGCAGGCAGCCGGAGTGCGGTGAGGGGGCCCAGCCACCACCGCAGCGAGCAGCAGCCCTGGCAGGCACGGCCACCGGGCTCCCCAGGTCCAGCACCGCCACCCCACAGCCGGACGCCATCCATCCTGCCCTTCGTGCCAGCGGGTACGTCGGGTGTTGCGGGCCAGCCTTCCAGTTAGACCCCACTTTCACGTTCGGCAGGTTGGTTGGGGTCTGCTGCACAGGTCCGTGTGGCTTCCAGTGAGCTTAGAAGAGTGTGGATTTCATTGAACCTGTGGCCAGGGAGCAGCACCAGACACGCTGCGGAGCCCTGCAGCAGCCAAGAGCCGCAGCCCCTTCCCTGACACACCACGTGCGAGAGGCATCTTTTGAGAACGGCATGCGAGGGTCTGCGTCGCTCCGCCGGGCATGGGGCACCAGCGCACCCCACAGCCAGCCAGACCCCAGCACAGTCCCCGAGGAGCTGGCTGCCCTGCAGCCCCAGTGGGGCTGGCGGTGGGAGCCAGGCAGTCGGGGCTGGCAAAACGTGGGTGCGGGGAGAGCGGTGGGGGGAGCTCGGTGTGTCTGTGAGCAGAGAGAATGAGGTTCATTCAGAGGGTGAAAACAGAGCAAATGGAACGATGGGTTTGATTAGAAAAGGCACAAACTGGCCTCCACATTGACTTGAGGGCTGGCATGGTTTGGATCCAGCGCTTATTGTACTCAGGAATGAGACTAAAATAATGAAAGCATCAAAACCATGGTGAGCTAGGAAATATATCTCCCCTTTTCAACGCTTTCTGTCTAGGTCTGAGCTGCACCATGGGCAAAGCCAAACGAACAAGTGGACCCGGGCCTGGGCAGTGGGTGCTGGCGTGGGCGGCTCTGGGGAACTGTGTCAGCACTAAAGCCACCAGCTGCAGCTCGCATCCTACACATCGACACTGGTACGACTGCGGTAATGCTGGAGAGGGCTATTTTATTTGGCACAGAATATTTTTTTAAATGGCTCACTTGCAGGTACCTTTTCAGCCTTAAGTTCTGCTGAACAACAACAAGCAAAATTAACTTGTATGTAGAATTTTCATGATCAATGCTATAGCTGTGCCAGTCTGTAAGTGCACCCTTAAGACAGGATCATTATTTCCTTTGACAGCCCCTCTCCTGTTTTCAGGTATATATCTTTTATGCTTCCATAACTCAACACAACCTTCTGTTTGGGAGATAAACTGCACACTCTATTAGCCAGTAATGTGTGTCGGTGCTGTTGGCTGAGTGAAAATCCTTACATTCATAAGATAATACCAGAGAATAAAAATTAATATTGGGTAGCTTCCCCACACAGAGTTTTAGTATCGACTGAGTTATCAGATAAAAGACTGAGTGTTTTCATGAAGCCTGTCCATGCAGGACATGGGGACAGGGGAGGGACAGAAGGACCTGGTGGGGTTGTGCAGTCCCTGGCCTTATGACAAAGGTCTGCCCTGGAGGGATGCTGCCAGGGGCAGGGGAGGGCTGGGGAGGGGCAGGGTGGTCTGGGGAGGGGCAGGGGTGGGTGACGGCTGGAGTGGGTGAGGGCTGGGGTGGGTTAGGGCTGGGGAGGGGTGGGTGAGGGCTGGGGCAGGGCAGGCTTCTTTTGGCCATGGGACATCATTGTGCAGCTGTGGCCGGTGCTGGCCAGGGCCCTGCCCGCTGCCGGTTTTGCTCTGGGTTTCTTGCCGTTACCAGTAACATCCAACGTTAGGGCAAAAGCCAGTGTATTTTTCTGAGTCACTGTTAGCACGGCACCGCCCTGCGGTTTGCAGTGCAGCTTACGCTTTTCCTTTTAGCCATTTTACATTTGGAATGAAAAGGTGACAGAGGAGTCACACAAAGTAGTTACTGATTTGTTTTGTTCTGTCTGAGGATCTCCACATAACATCTGGGCCACAATTAATAATAGATGGGCTTATCAATACAGGTGGGACTGCCACGTCCCTTCTTACAAGTGCCCTGAAAGAAAGCTTTCCCGCTAACCCCGAACAAGCCCCAGCATGAGCTCCTCTGCTCTGAAACCTATTTAACGATAATCAAGGTTGTTTAATTTCTGAGCAGCAGCTTTGCTGGAGTAATTGATTTGTTCTCGAAACCGCAGTTTCAGGGAAACGCTCCTTGCCGTTTCCTCAGCTGATGCGTCATGTTGTGCCAAATTGCAGCTGTCACACCGCATTGTGTCACAATATGATTTTCAATGGCAATGTATCACCAGCTCCAAATGATTGATGAAGGAAAGGCTAAAAGAAAGGCATGGAGAATGAGAGCTGTAGAATGTTGTTTTCTGTGAGAAGCTACAGAAAATTTCATGGCAAAATACGCTGATGCTCCAATGAGTTCTTTTTATTTTACCTGGAGACTTGGTATACTAATTGAAACTTCAAGAAGTAATCTTTTCTGAAGAATAATGTAATGTGCGCAGGATGTAATGTTTTTTCAGTGCAGCCCGTCCTCGAAATAACATTAAGGTATGTGAAGCGGCCAGAGATCATTATGGTGTGTGCTAGCCCCCAGCTTGGACTATCAGAAAGCTATCAGAGCAATTTTGAATTAGTTGCCCTTTATCACTTTATATAATCTGTGTATAACAGAAATGGGTGAGGGCTTAACCAGAGCGCTGGTAGCCTAGTGACGGTACATATTTTCAGCACGTGAACAAGTACGTATTTTCAGAGAACACCTATTCTGAAGCACTTGGAAACAGAGGCAGGACGAGCCCTGGGTGGGGGAAGTGATGCCGTGAGCAGGTGGCAGACAGCAGAGGCATCTCACTGCTCTGTCCAGCTGCCATCCGGGGTGTTGAGGACCGGCAGGGGCATAAGACGCCAGCTGAAACAAAGCAAGGTATGGTCAGGTGTCGGGAGACACTTCTCACCATGAGGGTGGAGGGATGCTGGGGCAGAGCATCCCTCCTTGGGGACAGTCAGAGCTGGACCGGACGGGCCCTGCACAACCCGGCCGAATTCTGACATTGCATCTGCCCTCCAGGCCAGCCCTGTTTGAGAGGAGGATGGGAAGGCTGTCTTCCAGAGACATATACGCATATTGTGTATATATTATGTGTGCATTACATAGGCATATGTAATAATTATACATTTATAAACTTATAAACTTAATATATACGTACATTTACCATATTTCCAAAAGCACAGTGTTTTCGTCAATATAAATAATCAAATATTCCAGCCTGTGGCATTATGCCATCAGCTTCAATACTCAAGGCCATCATCTGAGATTGTCCCAAGCTGCCTCTGTTCTGGAAAGATCTCAGAAGTTTTTGCTGTTGAACAAATTAATTAACACAGCCAGAATATTTTCCTGGTATCTTTCATGAAAATGTAGAAGAAAATACACTAGACCCTGATATTCCTCCTCACAGTACTCCCCACTAAAGCTCCTTTCTCTGCTAAAGCCTGTGTTTTGGAGTAACACAAATTCGTTTCCTATATGGCTGCGTATCGGGTTCACGAAGGATTTTCAGACAGATGTGACTTTTGTTTTGTGTGTCCTTTGCCTAGAAAATCAGCTGTCAGCTTTGGCGGGTGTGACTTGTCCTCAGTTAACACATGCTGCATGTTAAACCCATGTCCTTAATTACCCTTTTCTTCTAAATGTCCTCAACACCTTGCATTTTGTCCGAGTCACATTCACAGACCGGCAGAAAATACCAGCCTTGATGTTAAGGAATCTGGCTCCCAGACCTCCAGCTAGAGCATTTTAATGGAGTGGGAACACTTCTACAGGTGCTTAGCCCATAAAGGCAATATTTTAATACTTCCACTAGTGATCTCATGGCTTTCTTCGTTTGAGTTCATTTTATTCCCCATTTCTAGACAGTGCCTATAACTCAGTGTGTTTCTGATTTTCCTGAAGGGCGTCATCATTCAGTCACAGTGACTTCTGATGAATGTTTGTTGTACAATTTCCTTTTTATGGAGCGTGCATATCACCATTATTTCCTTTAAACCATTCTGAAGGGTGCTTGTAAATAGATAAAAGTTGCGAACCCCAAGCTTTCTGAGTTTTGGTGGCATTTATGTTGCTTTCATTTTCCAGGTAAGGATTACAGTAATTATTCCACATTTATCCAGCACAGAAGTAGCACAGAATTTGGAAGCGTGTTAACAACTCTAACACCAAGCATTTGTGCCCTTCTCATGCATTACGGAAAATGGAAGAAATGGGGAAAGGTAGATCACAGATTTTTGCAGCTGATGTACCAGCTGTGTCTGTGATGGAAGACAAAGCAACCTCTGCTCTGAGTATGACTGTGCGTCGTGGGGTCAGGCACCCGCCGGGGAGCTGGCAGAGAGCGCTCTGTCACCGAAGGACTGCTGAATCTCGGTGTGTACAAGACGTGCAAACCAGAGACACAGCAGTGAGACTGAGCCGGTAGGAAAGCCTGGAGTCTCAGCCTACCGAGCTTCTAATCGCTTCCCCGGGAGTTGACCTCATTTGCAGCGGTTCGTGCTCCACATCAAACCATCAGCAGACACAGACGCCTTAATCTGGGAGTATCTTCTCAAGGTGCTTTCTACTTTAGTGAGAGACAACTTCTGTTCATCCTCTGATGCCGCCTGCCAGAGGGCAGAATTTTGGAAAGTGCTTTTCTTTGGGGATTTTGTGCCTTTTCTCAAATTACTGCTTTCAGGTAGCAGAAAGCAAGATTGTCTGATGAAAGCTCTGAGGCTGCTTTCAGTTGGTAGAAGTGAGGTGAGAAGAGGGCAGGTTCCCTTTTCACAAGACAGTCTTGGGAGCTGCTGATCTCTGCACAGTTGAAGCCAACCCAGTGCAAAATCTGATCTTCCTTCTCGGGTTCCCCCTCCTGAGGATGTCTCTGCTGTCGGCAGAAGTCTTGGAGGGGAAGATACCCTTCTTGTCTCTCATTCTCTTTTGTTGTTTTTTTTTTTTTGTACATGGAACACTGTCATCCTCTTTAAAGGAAGATTTATTGTTGTATCTCTAACTAGTAAATGCCAGGCAGACATTCTTTTACCGATAAATTTTCAGAAAGATGCATAAAGACTCTGCAGCTAAATGCAACCCGAACATCAACACTTTAAATATGTAGTGATATTCCCAGTAATCAGTATAAAAAAAAAATCAGATAAAACAGTCTTACATTGTTTTCACTTACTGGGTTGCCTGGGAAGTGTCACAGTACCAGAGTAGAGTGAAATACTTTAAAAGACTGGAGTGAATTTGGCTGAATTGCCGCGAACAGGACTTTTAGGCCAGGCTGGGGAAACATTTCATGTGTGGCTATTGCTCAGCACTGCAAGACCATGCCTTTGCCAGGGGAACGTGTTTTCTTCTCACACATGAAGGAGCTTCAGTAGTTTAACAGCTTCAACACCACGGGTTGCTGGGCTGTCATTCAAGGAACCTCCTTCTTAACACTTATTCACCCTCTCCAAGAGAGGCTGAAATACAGACTTACCCCTGCCCTGTGATATGATGGACGGAGGGGCTTTAAAAAAAAAAACAAACAAAAGAGAGAGAGAAGGAAAGAGCATCCTGTGTGTGAGCTGCAGCTTTGTTTTGCTCAACAGGATCACAGACCTACAAAACTGTTGCTTCCCTGGGGGCTGGATAGAGGAGCTATGAGATCTTACCCTACCCCAGTTGCCCATTAACCTGCAAAAAAAATGGAAATATTAATTACTAAAACCCAGTCTTACAAGGTAAAAACCCTTAAAAGCCAGGCGGAATGAATGTTTCAGTTAGAAATGCCTGCTGCCTCTCTGACAGGGCTCCGCGGGCAATGCTCCGTGTGGACGCAGCATCTTTCATGGCACTGTCGGAGGCCTGGGAAGCAGCAACAGCACTGCCCTACCACAGTGTATCAGCTCCGCTTTGCGTGCCTTAAATGAGGTGTAGGATAATTTGAGCATAATGTATGCAAAACTCCTATCAGCTTTCAGTGGAGATGAGCAGCAAAACAATGTGCTACTGGCATAAATGTAAAGCAAAGTTTTATTCACTGGAGAGGGACAGAAAGATCTCTCCAAGCACTTAAATACACATTGTTCGTCCAGGTGATGTTTGTATGCTGAAAGAGGATTTGCACATGGCAATACAAACACAGAGGGAGGTGCCATTAACCTAGGAAAGAGCAGTAGCCAAGGAAAGGTGCTTCCTTGGATTTATGGATGGCGAATAAGAGCTGCTGCGGGACTTGCCAAAGGCAGTGCAGAATCTTCCGGGCTGGTGATTCAACGTGGCCCATCCGTTCGGGTACCGCTCCTCCTCTTAGCACTCTGTCTTGCTGCAGGTCATCAGGAACAGTTTTAGCAATTAAGCATCTACTGAAATACCAAATGCTATGGGGTCTTGAAAAGGAAACGCATGCACAATCCCTTTCCGGCTGGAGAGACTGAGTCTGAAGTCCACTATGAGCTAAAAGCTTCATTCTTTTGACTGGCTAAATCTTTAAATCCCAGAGTGTTAAATGCCCTGAGAAAGGAAAGCAAAGCTACTATTAATAAATCTAATGGCTAAAGAGCATATTATTTTCAAGTGGCTTGTTAATCAGCATGGGGTCTGCCTACAGCTATTGCAATCAGTCATCTTTCACCAGTAGTAGCTAGTGTCTTAATAAGAAACAATAAGGCATTCAAGGGAGCTAAAATTGTTCAGTCTAAAAGGAAGTTAACAGAAATGATTAACCAGCTTGGCCACAAGCCATTGAACAAGATGGGGATGCTACTGAAAGGGCAGCTCATAAAGCCTCGACGCAAACAGATAAAGCCAGAGAACAAGCTGCTGAGAACGGCTGTTGCAAAACTGCTTACTGCTGATGAAATCCCTATCAGGAGTTCAAAATGGGAGGAAGGATTTTCTTTCACAATGCATCCAATAATCGCTTCATGAGAATGGGTGCATTTTTCTACTTTCCTTCCCAGACCAAAATTTGTGTCCATTATTCACAAGCTAGCAGGAAAAGATTAACCACCGCTTGTGTCAATGTCCAATCCTTGTTCCTCTTTCACCAGATTGCTGTACACCATTTTAGGGAGCGAGCAAAGGCAGGTGTGTCCCAGTACCTGCTGGTGCACGGTCCGGGCGCTGGCTGCCCATTGGCTGCGGGTGGCCAGGGAAGCACGGGCCATGCCTTACCCCAGCCGAGCTCTGGGTTCTTCTTTGCTCCTTATGCTGCCCTGGAAACTCTTTCTGTGACACAGTGTAGCGCTACCTCCCAGAAATTCGTCATAAGGATGGTAGAGACAAGAAATGGATAAAGCAAATCCCAGAAAAGTAATGACATACCAAACATATCAGCCCAGAGGAACCTTGCTCAGAACAAGCACAGCCTCTGAGGAAGGAGTGAGTTATGGTTAGTGCTAATTTATAAATTGAAATAATGTTGTTAATGTTATTGTTATTTAATTACTGCTCTACTCTGAGCCCTCTGTCAGCTCTTTCCTCACCCTCCTGGTCTCAAGAGCTGGCGAGCTGAGTCCCCTGGCCGCCACGGACCCTGTGCTGCCCCGCACCACCCCAGCCCACCCAGAACCGCCCCACCTTGCCCTGCACTGCCCAGCACAGCACCCCCCAGCACCGCCCCACCCCATTCCGCACCGCCCCGCCCCGCCCTGCCCCGCCCCGCAAAGCACCGCACTGCCCTGCACTGCACCGCACCGCCCCGCAAAGCACCACCCGGCCCTGCACCGCATCACCCCCCCCGCCCAGCCCCGCCTAGCACCGCCCCGCCCCGCCCCGCCCCGCCCCGCCCCGCCCAGCCCCGCCCCGCCCCGCCCCATCCCGCCCATCCCCGCCCCGCCCCGCCCCGCCCCGCCCAGCCCCGCCCCGCCCCGCCCAGCCCCGCCCCATCCCGCCCCGCCCCATCCCGCCCCGCCCCGCCCCGCCCCGCCCAGCCCCGCCCCGCCCCGCCCCGCCCCGCCCGCTCCTGCCGCTCCCAGAGCCCCGGAGCCGCCGTCCTGAGCGCCACGGCCGGGCCGCATCGGTGCGGGGGTCCCGGGTCTGTGTGTGGTCCGTCCGCAGGGGGACAGGGCGCCGCGCCACCGCGGCTGCTCTCCTTCGATAAAACCGATCCCCTCCCCAGCTACAGCGGCTGGGATCTCCCCATGGCACCAAAAACATTCATAAAAACAAAGTTAAAAACCCCCAACAACCCAACATTCCAAGGCAATAGAATTCCTACTGTTAAAAAAAAAATATGTAAGAAACTGACTTACATTTGGTTTAGGTTTTACATAATTCCTTTGGACATACATTGGTTTTCTACCTTCTTCGTATTTTTCTTTAATTGCTGCTTTCCGCTGACCCCATAACCCTGCAAGGCATAATCAGCTGAGATTCATGTGCTGGTGATGGCTGAGAAATATGCTGAAAGCAAAAGTTTACCAAAGCTTTGTAGGCAATTTCAAGTATTAAACTGGTTAAATTAGTAAAACAATATAGCATTCGGAAATTTCAGGTTTATTTATTGTCTTCTTTCTGCTCTTCAAAGCCAAAAATCCTTTCTGTGCTTGGCCCCAAGTACCCAGCCCCCACCGAGCATCGGTGCGAGCAGATGTGGTGAGCACAAGGGCACCCACGGGCAGGGGAAGCGAAAGCGTTGGAAGAAATTGCCCAGATGTTTAATTAAACCATTAGCAAAACCCATTATTGCATTCACCTTAGACAGTCTCCGGTTCGTGTGAGTTTTTCAGCCTCGCAGGAAGGCTGAGTGAATGGAACTCATTTGCCTGAAGCTTCCAGGTGTGTTAGAAATGCTCCATGAGCACAGAAGCCGTACGAAGGGTCGCCGAGCTCGCCGTGCTCTAGCACCTTCCTGGGCCCCCTGCGTCATGTGCCCGTGGCCCCATGGCACCTTCCTGCCCCGGCAGGCGCAGCTCCCCTCCGAGCCCTGTGCCTCCTCCGCGGGCTCCCGCCGGGTCCTGCAGCCGCAGCCCCCTGCACGGGCAGCTCAGTGTGTGCCAGCACAGGGGTGGGCGAGGGACCCCTGCCAGGGGGTGGTCGGGGGCTCGACGGCCCCTGGCTGCGGGGGGCTGGAGGGGCACCTGCTGCCTCCCCACCAGCACCCACAGCCACAGCTGACTTTGTGGCAGAACGGACAAACTTCCCCAGACTCGGTGCGGCCTCACGACAAAGCACAGACAGCTCTTCTAGGATGCATTTTTTTTCCATCACTTTTGAATTGTTTCTTTAATTCTGAATCTTTTTGTAGCTGGTCAGGAACAACCACATTACCATTTTAGTTTTACTTATGATTTTTTATTAAGTTGTCTTTTTCACATTCCCAGACTACTTGCTGTAGAATAACAAAAAAAAAAAAACCCACCAAAATCAAAAGCCTTGATTAAAAAGCAGCTTCTCATCATTTATTATTGTAATCATCATCATTATATTATGATCAGAATTAGGATTATCTGCAGCTTGACTGGGGTGAAAGGGCCCTGGATGCCACAGGATGACAGAAGCAGATGCTGCAGCTGTTAAGAGATGTACATTGACAGACCTGCAGGGAAAAGCACCAACTTGTGAGGAATTTTCCTCTCACTGGTGCTGTAAAAAGACAAGACAAAGCATTCTATGACCAAGACAAAGAATGGAAATAAAGAATCAAGAACAAAGAAGAATGAGTGACCAGTAAATTGAAAGTCAGTCTTGCAAATGCCCTGCAAAGAGGACATTCTTCTCTCCCAA
Source organism: Phalacrocorax carbo (assembly GCF_963921805.1). NCBI lineage: Eukaryota > Metazoa > Chordata > Aves > Suliformes > Phalacrocoracidae > Phalacrocorax > Phalacrocorax carbo. The sequence goes on from NC_087521.1 coordinate 39,294,899, forward strand.
CATACGGAAGAGAATTAAATTGGTTTATGCTTTCAGAGGCAGGGAGGGGTTCAGTGTGCCTGCATGGCTCCACGGACGAGCAGTGCTCTAGCACCAGGGTGCTGGCTCTGCCCAGCTGAGGGGCTCTCATGCTCAGGGGAGCAGGTGAATATGGATTCCAGGGCAAATCTGCAGAAAACTGTATTTGAATAGACCGTCACATATCTGGGAAGAAAACAATTCATGTTAAGGTACAGATAAGCCATCTGCTATATGGATATAACAGAAATACATAGCCCAAAAAGGTCTGAAACTGGCAAACCCTCTCCCAAGTACTGTGAAATAATGCTAGCTCTTTTTTCTTTCATCTGTTTCACTTCCCTTGCTGGGATGCTAAAGCCCTGACTGAAAAGAGGCAGAGCCTGGGGCTTGCACCTGCACTGCTTCGGGTTTTAACTCGACCTCTGGCAGAAGCACCGCAGGTTTTGCACGCAGAGTGTGTCACGCAGGCTGATGGAGCACGTGAGCAGATCCTGGCGCCCCGGAGCTCCCTCAGCATCCTCTAAGCACAGCCCCGCTGCTGTACCTCCTCCTCCTCCTGGGGCTGCTGTCCCGAGGGTACCGCTGCAACCACCACCAGACACCACCACCCGCCAGCTCTCAGCAGGGACTCCGCAGGCAGCTTCACTGGGGTTTTATAGTACGTCTTTATTAATCCTGTTCTGTTAAATGACATGTGATAGTGGTCAAAAGGAAAAAGAAGAGTGGAAAAGTCTTGAGCAGAAAATACCGATGGGTTCTTCTTGCACAATGGTGTTTAAACCCACCCCATACCACAGGATGCTCTCTGCTCTGCCTGAGATGTCTTTTAATGCGGTTCATGTTTACTTCAGGCTGAAAATCCAGCACTTCTTTCTGAAGTGAGGTACCTTCTAAAGCATTGCTGCCTAAAAGGGAGAAGTTTCTCATTGACTGCCACAGTTAATGTGCGTAAGTGATTAACAGGAAGCATGCCATGGCCAGACAATATGCACCTTTTCTCCTGAGCAGCCGGCTGGTTTCCCCCACCCTCACCTGATGCATCCCTTTCAGGTTCGCTAGATAGCCAGATCAGGCTGTGGTCCCTTTGACACAAGTAACAGCACAATTTGCAAGTACTCTACAGGACAGCGAGCCCTTCTGGGTGCTTAAAACTATATAATAAACAGCAGTGCTTACTCTGTCAGCAAGGTGAATGCTGCAGCCACCAGAAGCTGGCAAGAGCTCTCACGCCGTGCCAGGGAAGAAGACATTGGGAACGGAGCTGTTAGCCCAGACCCAAGCTGCTGTGCACCCTGATGATGCACCCGCTTACCAGGCCCTCAGCAGCAGCAGATGCATCCACAGCCCCTGCCTGGCGGCTCAGAGGCTGTGCAGGATGGGCTGTGGCTGCTGCAGGGCTCAGACACAGCTGGGGTCCCGTCCCAGCAGGGTGACAGGGCACCACGCGTGTTCGGGCGGCCACGGGTCCCCAGCGTACCAAGCCAGCCTCCCAGGGGTGTGTGATGGAAAACACAAACGGGGTAAACACAGTCACACAGCAAACGACACTCCAGTACCTCTCCGAGCAGATGTGCCGGGTGAAACTCAGTGCTGATAAATGTTAAAATGATGGACATGCAAGAAACAATCTGAATTGTACAGAGACCCTGATGAGCTGTGAAAACTGATCGCTGCCATTCAGGAATGACAAATTGGAGGTATAATAGAAGTAAGAAAATGTCAACTCAGTGCTCATAAGTTGCCAAAAAAAAAGTTCCCTGCCAGAAATTGTTAAAAGTAACGCTATACTATCATGCATCTGACAAGATTAATCCAAAGGCGTTGTTGTGATGCTGCTCTCCAGCTTCACTGAAAGGTCCCAGCAGCCAGGGCAGCCTCAGCGGCTGCAGTGAAAGCAAGCATCACCCTGTCCTTCCATGGGGCAAGAGGCACAACCAGGGACTGCAGCCTCCCTCAGACCTGGGCAGGTGGTGGAGCAACTCCCACTGGCAGCCTGGCCCAGGTGTGTTGGACCCTTGCGGACAGCCAGCACGGGTTTACCAAGGGCAGATGATGCCTTTGAGAGCTTTGCGGTGAGGGGGAACCAGTGAGCAATGAACACCATTTACCCTGACTTCAGCAATGCCTCCAGCACATTCTGCCACAGCAGCCTGGAAGCCAAAGCAGGGACACACAAACTAGAAGGGTTGAATCCTGGATGGGTAAAACCGGGCTCTACAGCAACACGATCTGACTTTGGCATTATCCCTGCTTTGAGCAGGCAATTGGACCAGGGGCCTCTAGATGTCCTTTTCAGCCTAAATTGATCTGTGAATCAAAAAGGGGAACAGAGAATACAACCACATAATGAGTAAATAGAACAGGACTCCTCAAACTATAAAAGACAGAAATGAGTGCAAGGAAGTGCTAGAGGTCTGGAAGAAATAACTGGCATGGAGAAAGCAAATAATCTCCTTGCTCTTTCTTTTGTGCAAGAACTGGGAAGAGCAAATAAAAATACCAGGTGACAGTTCTGAAGCAACAGAAGTAACGTGTAAATAAATGGTGCTTTTTGCTGAGACAGACTGTTACAGAGACCAGAAGTATAGATAACTGAGAAATCAGTAAGACAAATTCTTGGAAAATAATTCCACTGAGAGCCTTTAACCTTAAATGCAGAGAGCATTTACCCTAAGCACAGAGTGGTGGAAAGCAGATAACGCTGTGGAAAACAGCCGCTCATCACCTGCCCTGCCCACGGAGGGAGACGGGCTGTGGGGCTTGACGGACCTTCTGTGTAAGGCAGTGCAGACACGCTCACCATCTGTGTTGCACTCCAGCATCTCCTCCTTTCCATCACCAGCTTATAACCCTGCAGATCCCCAGGCTCCTCTCATCCACCCTGGCTCAGCCTCCCCCCGCAAGAGCTATGGTCGTTTCATCCCAGGGAAATGTGGCTTGCTCACTCACATACACCTTGAAGGGATCCTGGGTGATTTTGCAATATCCAAGGATGCCATTTTTGAACTGCGCTTGAAACTAGCTGCGCCTGTGAATCTGTTTGTGATTCACCTGACGCGTTGACTTTCCAAAAACGTGCAGCATTTCACCGTCCCTGGCATTTCAGGCTGCACATTTTGGGGAGCAAAAGCCCACCTTAGTCAGAGCTGCCGTGGGTGTTGAACCCTGGGCAGCAGCAGGCAGCCCCCTTTTCTTGAAACGGAGATGGGAAAACAGACACAGAGAGAAAATTAGGGGGGATAGTTCTTAAATAATGTGAAAATTCTCCTTTTTTTCCTGGGTCCTCTCTCTAAATAGATGTTTTGTAATTAATTTTCACTCAGTACAAGTTGGGGATTTTTTTAGATGACTGGCATCTGTGAAAATGAGATTTCTTCACTAAACTTCCTTTAATGAAACCACAGTAAGCAAGGGACCATTTTAATGCACTGATCTGCACAGTTAGCTTTCAAGCAAAGTGGCCAGCACTTGCACTTCTGCAGTGTGATTGAAGAGCTCAGGTGCACAGGTACAGTGCTGATTATTTGCCTGTTAATTAATACTCCAGGCAACACATTTCTTTTAATTATACCACATACGACAGCTGTTGTCAGCAGCCAAAGGATTTCATGATATCGAGCACTCTTAGCACTTGCCTTATTTATTCGCATTTTGAGCCCAAGAACGAGAGGAAATCCTTGCAAGTGGCTGTGAGGAGTCACCCTGGGCAGGGACGGTGAGCCTGGGTTTGCACGGCGCGCGTGGTGTGCTCTGACTTAAAAAGAGGTGATTTGGAAGAGGCGCCTGACTTGCCGATGAAGTATTGTGAATTGATGGGAAAATCCTTCTACCAGGTGCTGGGGGACGGAAGCCGTCCCCACTCCCAAGGTGGAGGCAGATCACCGCAGGGCAGACACCGAATGGTTCCTGGCAGGGGAGGCACTGCGCTGCACATCCAAAAAACTGATTTAAAGTAGCTGAAAACTGACACCGGGCCTTATTTTGCTTCTGCAGTTTTAAATGTATACAAGGCTCTGACACATCAGAGTTTTACAAGTCCACAGGCACACACGAGTAAGTCCTGTCACTAATCCTGAAGCAGCTCCATTCTAAAAAATTAATAGCTATTAGTGGCCTGATCCTCACTCTCCTTTTATGGCAGCTTTTCTGTGATCTCACGTCAGGATATGCTTTTTGCTTGGCTGGTTGTGTGGGTTTTGCCTGATGGTAAGATTCTGGGACGGCATCCAAAAGGTCTCACACTGAGACCTCTGCTCTGAGGTTTCCAAGGGAACCGAAGCCCAGATCACATTCCCCATGAAAGCGGGCAAGTCTGGGGAGCCAGCAAGAGGAGTTGGACACCTCTGGCTGATGGGATCATCACAGGTACAACAGGGTCCCCATTACTGTTTACAAAGCCAGGAAGGGGGAGAAGGGAGGTTATACATCACCTCCCCTCCCATCAGCCCCTCCCAGGTTTGTACGAGCCTGGTACAAGCTATGTCTTTGGAAGCCTGAGCTCCCCCCTGCAGTGCCGGGGTCCTCATGGCACCCACCCTGCACGGGTGCTTTGGGCCCCTCTGCCCTCTCTTGACACGGCTGTGGGCTCCCTACACAAAGGCCTGGATGCCCAGGGCAGCTCTGCAGAGACAGGAGACGGCCCTGGAGGCTGGGGCACCCAGAGCATCGCCAACAGAGGCTGATGAGGGAAGGAGGACTTTGCTCTTCGCACGTCTCCTTTGCTGTGTTTTTGCCATAAACTGCCACTGTGACCCTTTTTCAAAAAGCTGTGGCCAAACTCTTCAAACACAGGGCTTTATGGAAAGGCAAGGATATTCAAACCCTCCTGGACCCATCCTTCCCACTCCAGACATCAGCTACTTGGGTAATCACAGATATAGCCAGGACCTTTGGGGCTGTTTCTGCAGGCACCCTACATCCTGCAGCACTACACTGCAGAACCGTGGCCAAGCTACTGCTTTAGGAAGAAAATCTGGGTGAAGTGCAGACACATTTGCCTTTCCTGGAGGAAAAAGCAGCTGTTGGTGCTGCAGCTCCCTGTCAGCAAAGACCCTGCGGGCATGGGCTAGGAGGGCGGCCGCGGACCAGTGTGCTAGCAGATGGTGGCTGCAGACATCTCTTCAAGGCACCAGCCTTCTGCAAACAGAATTTAAATGGTGCACTGCATGAGACACCCTTGGAGAAGCAACCCTTACAGCAGTCGCTGTTGCACACTGCGTGCTGGGAGAAAACTGGACTGCACTCGTGGATGTAGATCCACTGTGCCAGACAAACGGCAGCTGAGGGCCCTCAGTGGTACGGCTGACTCAGGACTGACTTCTGCCTTCGTACAAAGGCTGCCATGGATTTTCAACCTTAATTATTGTTTTAAATGAAACATAATAATAGAACATTAATATTTGTTTCCAGTAGGCAAAACCTCTGGCCAAGAGAACTATGTATCTCTCTTCTGTGACCTTCCAGAAAAATTGAGCATTTTCCTTCCAGGAGAAATAGGCTGGCTGGAAGCAGGTGTGACAGCATGACTAAAAGCTTGCTGCTCCCCCACACTGCTTCTCACAAAAGCACTGCTGCAGTAATTCACTGCCCCTGACCCCACTCCAGCCCAGAGCCTTGCACACTGTGGACACCATGGCTGGGGCTCTCAAGTGGCCGGAGGTCCTGACATGCTCCACCTCGAAATGTCCCAGGGAGGCTTTCCCTGCTGAGGGCAGGCAGCTTCCCCCCCGAGAGACAACAGGATCCCCCCTCCCCAGCTCCAGGGCAGGGTGGCTGGAGTGAGTCCAGAAAGACCCCGGAGCAGCTGGGTGGCAGGCAGTGTCCCCACCACGCCGAGCCGCCGGTGCTGAGGTTGTGGTCCAGGGAGAGGTCAGACACAAACCACTGCTCTCCTCCTGGTAGCACAGGGCTACGGGAACCTGCCTCCTTCCAAAAACGCCCACCACAGCAGATGGAAAGTGAAGCCGACTCTCCTCTCTGGCTGAAAGCAGGAAATGAGGCGCAGGCCTGATGTGAGCGGAGAACTTCGTGCTGGCTGCTCCGCGCCAGGCGTGATGTAAAAAGCATCTCCAAAGTGACAAGGTGCATGAGCTGGTTTTGCATAGAAATAAATGTATAATGTTCTGAGGCAGTAATGTGATAGCAGCATCTGTTGTGCTCCGCATCTGCAGCTGCAGTGAAGGACACTGCAGCAAGGCATCTCTCCAGAAGACGCTGGTACAGGCTGGAGGAGCTCCATCTCTTGTCTTGCTCTGGACTGGACAGGCTGCTGAGATGCTGCCTTGAGCTGGCACCACAGCAGCTCACGCCAAAGTTTGCCTTTGTACATCAAGCAGTGCGCCAAGAACAATCATTACTTCATGATTAGGAGTCTCATTTGGTTTTGGAAATGCCTGTCCACACCTGCAAAATAAAAGAATCCCTAGAATTTCAGAGATTAATATGATGCAATAAGACATTTGGCACAACATGCTGCAAAGCTCATGCCAGTCTTCAGAAAATGAGCTCACTGTGACATCTCTTCCTGGGCTATTCTGAACAGCTCTGCGTGGCATAACCATTCTTAAAACTACCTTTCCCTCGGGTTAGACAAACTGCTTGGCTGATGTTCTTAGCAGTCGCTGGGAAAGGGAGAAAATAGCTTTCTGAGCTGTCTTGTTAGTCCGGTGTGCCTCTGTATGAAGACATTACAGAACTGCTTAGGATGAAAATACATCTCTGATGCAAGCAAGAGACACACTCGCTCCTGTGGCCCTGCACAGGTAAGGCTCTCCCCCCTTACCCCCCCTCCCCCCCCATGCAGTGCAAGACCCTGGCAGGATCCAGAAGCAATATAGCACAGATGAAAGCTCATCTCTGCTGCATGTAGGGCATTTGCTTCCTTGGGTTCAGTAGATTTATTCCAGTTGCTCCTGTTTATCAGCAGAGTAGCAGTCCAGTCTAGTCTTTGTTTCTGTTTATTTTAAACCAAGCTTCCTCCCCTCAGTGCTGTAAGACATCCCAGGGCCGTGAACATTGCTTTAAGTCTCGCAGAACATTATTTAGCAACACTACAAATCCATGCCTCCCGAACGTAAGAGGAAGGAAGAGGCTTGCAGTAGGGAGTGTTCAGGGCAGTACCAGGGGTGCAGTGGTACGGGGCAACCCCAGAGCAGTTAGCCGGGGTCGTGCCTGACGCTGCGAAGGGCGGCACGGAGCCGCACGCAGCCGGCTGCTGGGTCTGCACCGGCGATGTCTCTAAGGTCCAGGCGGCCAGGGATGGGGAGGCAGGGAGGGGGATGCACCGTGGCTGAGGAGTAAATACCACGAAGCCACTGCAGGGAGCGGGGAGCTTTGCCTCCCTGACAGGGCAGTTGAGAGCCCCAAGTACAGCAAGGAGGTATGGCTGGCTGTCCCTGGAAGGGCAGCTCATCCACTGCAGCTACGGGGGTGGCCGGTCTGCGTCCACGTACAGACCAGGCGGAGCTGGGAAGGAGAAACTGGTTATACAGGGGGGGCTGGGATGCCTGATCTGCGTGTGTCCGGTTACAGCTTGACTCACTTGCCCTTCATTTAGGTTCCTCAGTTACAGCCTACTCAGTTTCTTCCTTTATTGATCAGCCTCACTTCCAGATTAGATAAGTTTTGGCACTCACACCCCTCTCTTTGGCTGCACTCATGCTTCTGGGTCTTTGGAGCTGAATTACAACCGGTTTTTTTTCTGGTTGTTTCCCCCCCTCCCATGGACAGTCCCATGACTAACAGTTACTGTCACTATAGTGTGGCAATCGAGCCCGCCCTTACATCTCCATTTCTCCCAACAGCGTTTAAGGAAGGCCAGGCAACATTCACAGGACATTTGCATCACCTTACAGCCCAAAGAGTCGGGGTGAATGTGTACTGGTGGGGGGTGGGGAGGGCATTTCTCAGGACAAAAGGGACAGACTTTTATCTTCACTCCCTGGAGAGTGGCTGGACCTCTGGTAATGCCCCAGGATGGGGCACCAGCTCTATGTCCAGCTTTGGGGAACACAGGTGAAGAGATTCACTTCCAAACATAACAAAGTTAACTTGGTGCTGCTGCAAAGGCAGATGCCCCAAATGACGATGCAGGCTGGTGGCATCAGACATCTGCCTGCCAGAAAGCGTGCAGCTGCCCGGGAGCCAGGGCAGGGAGATGCTCTCCCTCCCCAGCAGCCGACTGCAGGCGGCCACCTACCTGTACAATGGGGAGCACCTGGGATGCTGTGGCCCACAGCAGCTGGAGGTCCCGCTGGCGGCAGCGGAGGAGCCTCCCTGTGCATGAACCTCACCTTCGAGCTGAGCCAGCTCTGAGGGAGCCGTGGGTGCTGCCGCCTGTGTGCAGCAGCCCTGGGTGCAAGGTCTGGCTGCCGAGGGACTGGGAGACTGTCTCAAAGGATGGGTCAGGGCGGTTCGTACAAAGAGCACTGAGAAAGGACAGTGGTCTGAGCCCGGACATGAAGGAGGGTCACCTCTGCTCATGGCAGCTCTGGCACCGCAGTGCTGGTGGTGGCGTGGATGCCCCAGTGCGTCCCATGACTGCGGGGATGTCACAGGGGAGCAGGGATGGCACCTGCGCTCTCTGGAGGTCCTGCCAGCTGAGCTATGCTGGGCAGGGGGAGCTCTGCCAGGCCCTGTGCAATGAGTCCGGACCAGCCCCCTGAGGCCACTGTGTTCAGAGAGAGACGGACAGAGGTCCTGGTCCCAGTCAACAAACAACATGGTTATCTCCTGGCAGTACTCCGCTAACAACAGCTAATTAAAAAGGATATGGATTATCCATAAATGAAGCAGAATGCCCTGTATGCGTAAAAGCGGTGTGAATAACATTTCATCACCTCCTGTCTGGCAGCCAGGAGAGCTGACACAGGCCTCTCTGGGGCCAAACCGCAGCTCCTGGCCCCTTCCTGTGCATCCCACTGCAGCTGGAGATCACTGCCTCTGCAGCAGAGACAGATGCCCTGTGATCACCACCGGGCTGTGCCATCCCTCTGCACAGTGAGACACCAGAGCACAAGTCACTGCCCTGAGCAGCGGGAGAAACAGCCTCTGGCTGTGGGGGAGCGGGTCTTCGGGAGCCTAGCAGCGATGTCCCCAGACCAGGGACAGGCCACCCTCTGCAGGCACCACTGTGAAGGCAGCTGTGCACACTGACGATGCGCGCTCGCCTATACAGCAACGAGCAATTCCTACACAGCAATGAGAATTTGGGGATGAAGTTTTAACATACAAGCAAACAAACAGACCCAAGAGTAAGGATCCATCAGTAGCCATAGTAATGCAGTTTGCTGCACAGATACATTTTGCAATTTTAAAACAGTATTTGTTTTGTCATGTTTCTCATCACCATTAGTACATAATGGGACACTGTACACCAGTTTAAATGAATTCATAATGAGCACTGCAGCAAGTCTATTGAACAGGAGATAAATAGGTGATTACTGTGACTCTGCCCTGATGGATGGGGTTGCTCAGGGAGATGCGTGCTGTTTCCATAACCTTTTATGAAGATACCATAAATCACAGTAGACAGAATGACCCATTGGAAGCTATAACCAGAAGAGAAGAGGACTAACTTTAAGGAATAAAACTCAAAGGGCTGACAGTGCCAGATGCTTGCTGGCACAGATCCGAGAAGATTAATGCAGTGTGAAGATGTGATGTGAAGACTTGAGCCACCAGGACCCTCCTAAGGAAACAATGTCAAGATGCCAAAAGAAAAGGGAGAGAAGTAAATGGCTCAGGATTGGTGCTACAGGGCATGTTGGGGGAGGTTAATGGTCACATTCCGGGAAAGGTACATCCTTCAGATGTTTTCTCCAGGGCTCAAAGGTAGCAAATAAAAATGAAATTAATACTATGAAAGAAAGGGAAGAAGCAGGGAGACATTGTCTACTTTTACACAAAGGCAGAGGAAATTGGGTGAGAATTTAACAGTGGGAACTGGAATGATGGGAAGTGGCCAGAAATGAATGATTAATTCCCGAGAAGAGCGACTGAGTCGATGATAGGGTCAGTGAACAGGGCAGTTCCCTGACAAGCAGAGGAGGGACTGCAGGCAGGAAGGAACACAGTAAAGACTGTGTACTTCTGCCAAGGGTGGGGGGGCATCGGGCTGCGGGGACCTGAAATTCTGGAGTGGCAAAATGAGGTCTGGTACTTTGGGCAGAAGGAACACAATGGAAAAGGTATGACAGCTAGGACACAGTCTGACCTAGTAGCATGAAAAGAGGTGGTATGATAGGAGGTGCTGGGGCCAAATTACTCCAAATCAATCTCAGCCATCTGTACCCTTTAAAAAATATTATTTGTGGCATCTTAAGAAAAGACAGCAGCACTTCACAAACCAGGAGTCCATGGGAACCGCTGTGTAATTAATATGGGCCATATGTATTGTGTAGGACAATAGCTCCAAGACAGACACTCCGCAATATGTACATCATATTTCAAGGCATCAGAGGAATCAGGTAAATCTGTCATTATACTATGTACTAAGCAGGACAAAGACAAAATAAAGAAAAACATTCCAAAATACCCTTTAAATACAAAAACCTTCAATTTCAGACAGCTTAACAATGTTTCATTGCAATTTCAAAGGCACTAAAACATAATCAAAACTGCAATTCAACTCCATTAAGAAGTAAGAAGAAAGAAGGAGAACTAGAAAGAGCTTGGCTGACTCATTCGCACCTTGATACCAGCTGAAGAGCTGATATCAAATGCTGGTAGCAATGAACCCTGTGGGACAATACCCAGAGAAGTAGAAATATCAGCTCAGCCGTGTTGGCAGGGACGTGCCTCAGGGAACTGCCCTGTGGTGGGGAGGAAGGGGGCTCAGACCAGGCATAAGGTCCATCATAGACTCATAGAATGTTTTGGGTTGGGAGGGACCTTTAGAGGCCATCTCGTCCAACCCCCCGCAGTGAGCAGGGACATCTCCAACTAGATCAGGTCTCTCAGAGCCCCATCCAGCCTGACCTGGGATGTTTCCAGGGATGGGGCATTAACCACCCCTCTGGGCAACCTGGGCCAGGGTTTCACCACCCTCATCCTAAAAAATGTCTCCCTTCTATCTAATCTGAATCTAGACTAGATTTGTTTCTCATTCAAAATTTGTAATAAATACACTGAAATGACAGCTGTGCTGTAGTGCTCTTCCACTGTCCCCTGAGGTGCTGAGGTGTTGCTCATGTAGTTCTGGCAGGGAGGGCTGTTATTTCTCTGGATGTGAGGAATCCCGACAAGGTGACATAGACACTCTCCTGCCTCCAGTAAAGAGCAGCCCTGGAAACATGTCAGCAAGGTTCCGGGTAGGTAATGGTGGGACTTTGTTATAGAGCAGGGGTGGTGTGTGAACGAAGACAGACCTTTCTAACAGTGGACACTGTGTCACTGTGGAAAGCTTCAGAGTTGGGGAACAAACGGCACAAATGATAGTGTGGACCGGTTGCAGAATATGTGGCACAATCCCTGGGAATATGTGGCATAATCCCTAGGAATATGTGGCATAGTCCCTGGGAATACATGGCGTAGCCCCTGGTCCAAAGAGTACAAACCATGTTATTTTGGAAAAGAGCATGGGCAGCATGGAAACTTGAAGTGCAGCGTAACTGGCTTGAATGATCATGACTTGAATCAGTGTGCCTAAGGCATGACTCATAAAGATACACCAAGAAACCTTGAGTGTCATTGTACAGGCCTTATCAACACCTGGGATTTTGTATATAATGTTAAAATTTCACGTGTGAGAAAGACAGACTCCCACAGGAACGAATGTGGAGGAGTCTTGTGACTGTAGTCCGTGAATGACTGGACTTTATTGGCCAGAATGTATGTCACGAAAGACCCTATGCAACAGTCTCCTGAGAGGAGCAGTGGGGGTGAGGCCCCTGGGCAGACTCAGCATGGATCCTGACCTGTCTCAAAGGCGCTGGGTAAGGCACCTTTCCTGAGCGCAGCAGGGGGTCAGACCAACAACCCGGGCGCTTTCTTCTGGTTGAATGTCAATTTTCGTACAGCAAGGTATGTCCCATGCTCCCGGAACCCACCTTGCACTGATTCCTGCAGCCTTTTAGTCCACAGTTCCTGTTCTGTGGTAGGTCCTGCACAAACACGGTGTATTTAACATACAATGCCTGACTGGAAGAGCAGGGTGGTGGGGAGGTACAGTCTGACTGCAGGCCACATGCCTGAGTACTTGGAGATTCAAGGGAGCAACGGGACACAGCAATGCAATGCACCAGCCTGCTGACCGTCATAACCCTGTGAGGCAGAAAAAGGCATTCAAGCGGGTATGGACACAGATGCTGAAGTTGCCTCTCAGAGCCTTACTGAATACACATCCCAAGCTAAGGGGTAGTACAAGAGAATCGCAAGAGATTGCTTGAAAAGTTGGCAATGTGGTGCTGAAGACTGCTATCATGAGCTCGCATCTCACTAGCGAGGGAGTGACAGACAGAGAGGGGACTGGGTGCCAGGAGCACTCTACATGACGACAGGCAGCTTATGCTTCATATGACAGAGAAACGGGCTCCAGTGCAGCGATTTATAGAGAAGATGACACGGAGTAACACAGGGCTTTGCAACAGCTTTCTGCCCAGACCTTACTGGGCCAGGGTTGCACATGTCAAGGCAAGAGAAAAGGATGTTGCAAACATGTGTGAGAGAGAAGGAAAGCTTCAGCTAGAACCTGGGCTGCGTGAATGACCACTGCGTGACAGAGACGTGGTCGGGTGTGGGAAGGTGAGAGGACAGAGCCGTTCAGCAAGAGGCAGGTCTGGAGCAGACGGTGCATCTGTGAGTCATCAACCAGCATGGACGCTTTTGCTGCAGATGCGGTTTCACAGGGCTGAGGGTGGAGGGAAAAAAGCTGGACTGAGGACACTGCACCCCAAAAGGTTGATGCGGAGAGGGGAAGTATCCTCCCACAGACCTGCTTGGGAGACAGACCTGTAAGAGGAGAGCAAGGAGGCAGCAGAGCTATAGAAGATTAAGTACCAGAAAAATTTGACATAAAAGAGACTGACAGGAAGCCTTCAAGGAAGCTGAATAGTAAAAGGGGAAAACAAATGGGCAGGGGTTGAAAGGTTACAGTGGGTTGTAGGGTCCTGCCAGCAAAGTCTGCCTTGGCCTTTGCTGTCAAATACAGATGCTCCCCTATAGCCAGCTGGTGACTTAGGCATGCTGAGTATTCCAGTGTGTCACCCTGCCACTGTTTTATGGTCTGGTCTCATGGAGGAGTTTAAGAATCTCCCTCTCTATTCTTTAGAGAATAATTCTGTATTCTTTACAGATGGCTAGGAACACCATGTGTAATGTGTGCTTTAAGTATTTGTTTATTCTTATGTGAGTGGGCTTTTGATGTAGGTCGATCTATATCTTAAAAGTCAATAAGTTGGAAAAGGATGAAAGAAAGTGAAATGGTCTGTATCATATCATTCTGTACAGTATTTGTGTATGCTGAATATTTCATTTATTCAGTAATCTGCAGATGGTTTCAAATTGAAAAGCTGGACTATTCCAGTGGCAGCCCTTTTGTTCTTGGAATGAGCTTGGCTTATTCAAGCAAAGCAAGCGAACACCTGATTAATGGCAACATCTATCTTTAAGGAAAAAGGTTGTCGTTAGACTGAGCTATTGTGCAATTCTAAAATGTTTTAACATTGTGCTTTACATGGCAGGAGCTTGAGTGGGTTTCTTTCTTCTGGTAAGATAAATCAAGTCTGGGGGATCTTCACTGCCCTCTGGGTGGGCGGGTGGGGGAGACCAGGAGCAGCAGTGGTAGGGTAAGTGCAGACCCTCCTCGCAGCTGAGCACACAGGGGACTATCCAGGGCCCATGAGCACCTCTTGGTGGAAGAAGGGCTGGACCCAGGGTACCTCTCTAGGGAAAACCCAGGGTGCAGCTTGCCTAGAGAGACACCTGCAAGGCCAGAGGGGTGTGACACTTGGCCTCAAAAGACTAGATCTCTGGGATGGAAATGAGAGAGCCTGGTCAATTAACAGGTGAAGAGAAGAACCAAGTGAAAGAGAAAACACACCAAGGAGAGGGATGATGGACTGGGCCAGTGTGTAAAAGCATGGGTCCACAGACAGTCCCAGCCCAAGTCTGTGACTGCAGCTGCAGCAATGCAGCACTGCCATTTCCAGGGGTAGATCCAGAGCAGCCTCTCCTGTTCAGCGCTGTGATTAGAGGAGCAGGGCTACCCTGCCCTCCTGTCCTGGCGCCGGGAGGTGCAGCTCAGCAGATGCATGGGGCAGAGCCCGGCTGCACACACAGCACAACCCATTGCAAAGCTTCCTGAAGGGATCAGCTTCTCCAGCCTTCCTTTCTGGCCAACAGAACAACTACAACCAGTCCAGGGCAGAGTTTCAAACTTTTTCCATACACAGCACAACTGGACCATTGTTTCTGCCAAATATTTCTAAAGAGATAATTTCTCAGCAGTGGATTTCCTAAACCTGAGCTCCTCCTAGCATGGCTGCAGCAGGCAAGCATCCGCGGGGCAGCAGGGAGCTTGCTGCCCACGCTCAGTGGGGAGTGTGCCGAGGCAGGGGTGTCCTCCCGCAGCAGGTCCCTGCGGGTAACCCGGACCCGGCGGGGCCCTGCCTACAGCACCCTGAGGGCACTGGGCCTTCAAATGGCTGGGCTCCATCCACCACAGTGCTCCCTCCTCTGAGGGCTCAGTCTTCCGACTCTGCTTTGGTGAGAAAGTCTTTACTCACTGGAATATTCCTGGAAATCTGCTGTTGTTTCCAAAATACACAGATTGCCTGAGATTTCCCGGAAAGGCAGGAGGAAAGTGTAGGTTTAGAGAGCAAGCTGTACTTTGCTCTTTCCCTATGAAAAATAGTTTGTGACCCTGAGAAAGACAATTAAACAGTGGACATTGAAGAAGATATGTAAAAACCTTTTAATCCTAGCAGGAAAATTTGCATTATACAGGATGGACAAATGAGTTTTTTCCACAGGTGATTTTTCCCCCTTTTTTGGTTGAGAGAAGAAACTTTTTGCTTTCTTATTTTAAGACTGCAGAACTTAGCCTTTTTTATTACGGTAATCAGAAATGGAGTTAAAATTCAGCATGAAAGGGCAGAAGATTAATTTTTAACTGAGAGAAATTTGCATATCCCAATGTCCCTGTGGAGGCTAACCCTATGGAGAGCAGCATAGCCAGTGCAGCTCTGACTCCTTGTCTATTGATGGGGGCACTGCCGTGGCTCTCAAACACACTTCTGCATGCTGGGGCATGAGCTGTCAGAGAGGAACACAAGGAAGAGTGCCATTACCCCCATCTGCTGCAGGGGTCTTTGGGGAAGGATGGCTGGTACCTCCATGTGTTGCAGGACGTGGCCTCCTCTCTGGCTGGGCTCTTGACCCTGCAGCAGCCATAGACCTGCCCGGGCAGGAGGCACTTCTGGAGGCTGCTCTCCCCATCACTCCCACAGCAGCACAAGAGGCCACGCAGAGCCACAGGGAGCCTGTCCTCATGGGCTGGGACCAACTGCCACAGCCCTTTAGCCTGCACATGTCTGAACTGCTGCAGTCTGCATCCAGCTCTTTCACCAGGGTGCACATAGTATTGCAGAGAAGGTCTCTCCTTGGGCGAGGGGTAGAGTCAGGTTTCCCATCTCCAGCAGGACCCTTCCTCTGGATGCTATGCAGAAGCAGACAGTATTGCCACTTCCTTAGGTGCTTCCCTGCTTTTGCAAAGAGACCCAGTGATCACCTCAGCATTGTTTATCTCACTCTGCCCAGCTGAGGAATCCTGGCTTCCAGGAGGCACATCTGTCATCAGGCCTAAAACACAGGGTTTTGCAGTTAAGACATGCAAGAGAACAGCACTACCACTTCAGTCACCAAGTTTGTGACATCTCTGTACTAGAGATGATGTTTCAGGTTGTGAAATGGGCATTTCCTTTCTAAGCAAGAACTCGCATTCCGTCTGCCCTGAAAACCGGTGTTACTCCCAAGGCGCCCTGCGTGAGGGGCTGGGGGCAGGTAAACAGACCATAACTGGGAGAAGACAGAAAGGAAAGGTGTACAAAATCAAAAGAGGGATGAAGGGAGCAAGTGGTTTGGAAAAAATATTGTCTTTCAGAAAGTGTCCATTTTGCCTTTCTCACAGCAGTGTGCTGAGTTTCCAGGCTTTTTGGAAGCAGTAAGTTTTAAAAAGCATGCAGGATTAGTGCCGTGCAGGAATCTGAACCGAAGAGGCTGGGTCGGGGCAGCTGGGGTCTGCGCAAGAACCTGAACTGGCAAAGACAAACCTGGTACGTCCATTCTGATATGTTTACTGTGGAGCGAAAAGAGGCTGCAGAAGCTGCATTTTCCACCTCACAGGTTTTGTAAGATTTTAGACAATGTCTGTTGGATCTTACTGAGTGGAAAGGACTTGTATATCTTTGATTATTGCAGTTTCTGAGAAACGGCTTCTCAAATCTCTTCAGACTCCTATGTTCAGAAGTCTGTTCATAATTTTTCATGCAAGCTGATGAACTTCATCTAAGGTGAAAATACACATAAGAGGGAACAAAAGCATCAGCTAGTGGGAGATGGAGTCAGTAGTTTTAGCAGTAATCAGAGAAAAGTGCAGTGTAGGAAGTGCCATAACCCTCTTAATACTGTAGCTCAGCTTTTGCTGGACCAGGTAAAACTGAGAGCTAAGAAAAAAGCCAGAAAAGAGCTGTTTCTTACTCGTTTTAACTCCACTGATTTCTGCATAGCAAGCGTCACTTGAAGTGAAAATGCACCTTTAAGTAAAGGTGAAATACAATCCATAAGGAAGCATAACTGCAAAGGGGAAAGCAAACCATACGCTGCCTCAGCAGCCATAACCATCTGCAAGGTGCCTACCCTTCCATCTCTGCACCATGGGGTCACTGACTTCTCCTGCTCATTCACTGACCGGTGCTGAGCTGAACTTGGCAAAAGCAGTACTAACAGACCTAGCTGATGGAAAGCTAAGCTGTCCCTTAAATCTTCTCTGTTGTGCTGTAAGTATGGAAAAATAAACTTATAAAATAAAATCACTATAAAACAATTTCTCACTGGTGATTTTTTTTTCTGTATGTAGAGGAAACTACGTCTAGGGAAGGGAGAAGAATGTTTAAGTGTTGATTTAACATGGAGAAAAAGAAGACAGCAATTCCTTTTCAGAAACACTCTTGATGAAAGGCTCCATCATAGTCAGACAATACTTAGAATAAAAAGCTGTGCAGAATGCCACACTGCTCATCAGATGCATGCTTTTCTCAGTCTCAAGGGTACAAATACAGAGTAGAGAGAAGAACAAGATAAAAACTTCTCTATAACCCCATGGCCAGACTATGTCCGAAGGGGATACACTCCTCATCTCCCTGCAGATCCAGAAGTGCTGACTCAAGTCCACAAAGGTAACCACGCTGGTTCCCCAGAGCCCCGCACGCCGATGCACCCAGGAGCGGGCTGCATGCAGGCCAGTGTCGCTCACTGGAACTCGGTGGACCGGACCGAGCTCTTTGGTGGGCTGCATCTGGCCTGTGGATTAGGCATTTGCTGTTCCTGATTTGTATAGCATTTTATTTGATTTTACGCTCTGTTATTTCGGCCCTATTTCTGTAGGATATTCTGCACTTAAAAATGGCATGTTTTCATCCCTCAGTTTTGGAGTAAGAACAAACCGGAACTGGGATATCTGCTGTAAATGTAAAAGCAAGGCTCATTTAACATCATGAGATGTTTTACTTCTTAGCATATGGTAAACACCCACAGCAGCATACAGCCTTTTTCATCCAGGGGAGATGTGACCATTTTACAGACTCCGGCCCTGTTTTAGCTCCTTTCTCCAGACTCACCAGGAGGTACTCCACAGATGCTGAGAGAGCAGCCAAACATCCTCCATTTTTTGATGTATACATCACACAGCCTGGCTTTTTGCAAGCAGTTTTGTGGAAATGTAATGGTTTATCCGTTCTGTGACAGCCATGTAAACCACAGAAAGGCAGCATGTGACAGATGAAGCTATTACCGTGCCGTGTGGGAGCTAAGCACATTGCACCGCTAATTAGTTGAGCATCCGCTATTTTCTTTAAACCAAAACCCCAGAGCTGCTTTCATTCCACCAGCGAGTGCCCCCGGCAGGCCGCTCCCCTGCGGCAGGAGCCCTCACCCGGATGCCGGTTCCTCGCCGGGATGCTGGCGCAGCGGAGCACAGCTCCTGGCCACAGGGTCCCTGCCTGGCTCCGGGAGACGGGCTGTTACAGCAGCCGCTGCCACTGGTCCAAGGCACACCCTGCTTCCGTGGGTCAGGGGATGCCTTCCAGGCTTCCAAGAGATCCCCCAGGCACGTCCGCTCCTGCTCCCCGAGCTGAGCCAGGCACCTGGTCCCCCCATGTTGCTGCTGGTGGAAGCAGCTCCCCTAAGGCAGAGACGGGGAGTCCTGTGGGGAAATGCTCACCACTGCTGCAGGTGCATGTAAAGCCACCAAGACCAGCGTTTTCTCCTAAGGCAGTCCCAGCAGAGCCACTCTGAGTGGAGTGTGGTCTTGGCGTGGGATGCCCGTGAGCGGCTCCCGGCGTGCAGCTGCACCAGGAGGAATGGGGACGTGCCCGAGGTGCTGGCGGCAGCAGGCTCCTTCCCCCCTCTGCCCTGCTCCTGGTGAGGAACAGCCAGGCAGCTTGTGAGGAGAGGACATGTAAAAAATTACTGTTTAGCATCTGTAAATGACCTGAAGAAGGTGAGGCAGCACCAGCTTGTCAAGGCACCAAACTGGGGGACCACTACACAGGCGCCTGCCCGGCTGGGGAGAGCCCTGTGGAGGCTGCGGTGGGGTGGGCCTGTGCGGGACGGCCCCACGCGCGGCCGGAGCCGACGGCTGCCATCCTGCACTGTGAGGGGTTATCAGGGAGACGGGGCTGCCACCGCACGCGGGGCCCAGCGGCGGGACGGGAGGCTGGGGCGCATCCCGCAGCTGAGGCAGCTCAGGCTCCACGTGGGGAGAAAGTTTTTATCCAAGGGGCAGTAGAACAGGACCTGGAGAGGCTGTGGGGTCTCTGTCCGTGGAGGTGTCTGACAGCCAGTAGGGTAAAGCCCTGAGCAACCTGGTCTGAGCCCAGAGCTGGCCTCGCACTGAGCAGGGGTTGAAGCAGAGACCCCCAACGCCCTTTCCCAGCCCTTGATTGCAAGGTCCTACAATCCAAGACACTTTTCCATTGTTTAATGTTGATATGCCCCATATATAAAATGGTTCAAGAAGATTTTGCTCACGAAGAGGCCACTGCACCCCTGGAAAATCTCTGCTTCTGCAAGGCAAACACTAACAGCCTCTGAGCCATGCATCTGATTATAGAGAACCAGTGTAAAAAGGCTAAAAGTGCAGGTGTGGTGCTACTTCATCGTGCTGTAAGAGAGCAGACCGCATGCCTTTGTGTAACTCAGAAGTCCTAACTTTTTTGCAAACATCGAAAGGTTTGTTCCTCAGTGTTTATTTAGTGACTCCTTGAGGTTGGCGAGTCCTTGGCACTGTTGTGCAGCCAGGCAGTTGTGCAGCCCGGCTGGCACCCCCTGCCCAGAGGCAGGATCGCTGCCATTGTAGCCCATGACTGCAGCCCCCCCCAGCCCCTGCACGCTCATCGATTCCCATTGCCCTCTTCATGCTGTGCAGCACTCCGCCAGCTGTCACCCACAGCTCAGAAGCCATCTCTGACCCAGAAAGACAGGTCCCAGCTCCATCCTGTCTTGTCATGACCATGAAAAATCCTCCTTCCCCTGAGGAGTTTTCATTTGCTGTGGGGAGCCGAGGACTGGGGAGGGCTATGGAGTATTGTTGGAGGAAACCAATATTCTTTCGTTACCTCTTCCTGCGTACCACCATCAAAGAGATGCCAGCAGATACTGAAGCAGATACTGAAGCTACACAGACTCTTAGCTTCTCACTTTATAGACCATTAACTTTAAAGATGCTGTCCAGACTGCCTGCTCCACTTGAAGAATCTCTCTGATTATCTTTCTAGGTAAATTAATGCCTGACATATTTCTTTATTAGATTTTGAAGGGACCAATAAATGAATTTACTAGGCGATTTCTTCATTTAATACTGCAGATTAAACCAACAGACAACAGCAGAAAACTGTTTCATTGAAACTTGCTCGTTGCCTTATAGCTGGTTTCATAGTGCCGGTACCTGTAAATCCTCGCTGAACGAGACAAAAGGATGTTTCTCAGCTGGAATCCACAAAAATTATAACTAGATGCCCCAGAAGACATGCAACAGCTTTCACATACTGCTGCTTTTGCACATAAGTGGCTGCAGCCTCCAAAGCATGTCGGTGAGGGCTGAGAGCCCTCTGCCCTTCTCCCCACCTCTGCAGCCCTGCTCTCTGGGGCACAGACCCGGTACAGGCGACCCTCCCCAGGCACTGCCACAGACCTGCAGGCCAGGGCATGTGGGTAGCGGGCTGAGTTGCTGCACAGTGAGAGCAGCTGTCATGTGCAGCATCACCCTTCTGTCGTGATTTTGGCTGGGACAGGGTTAATTTTCTTCATAGCAGCTCGTATGGGGCTGTGCTTTGGATTTGTGCTGGAAACAGTGGTGATAATGTGGAGGTGTTTTAGTTGTGGCAGAGCAGTGCTTACACTAGTCGAGGGCTTCTCCAGCCTCCCCTGCCCTGCTGGGTGCACAAGAAGCCGGGACGGGAGGGGGCACAGCCGGGACAGCTGAGCACTGGCCCCCAACTGACGGAAGGGATATTCCACACTGTATGACGTCATGCTCAGTATATAAAGCTCTGGGGGAAGAAGAAGGAAGGGGGAATGTTTGGAGTGATGGTGTTTCCCTTCTCAAGTCACTGTGATGGAGCCCTGCTTCCCTGGGGATGGCTGAACACCTGCCTCCCTATGGGAAGGAGGGAATGAATTCCTTGTTTTGCTTTGCTTGCGCACACAGCTTCTGCTTTCCCTGTTAAACTGTCTTTATCTCAACCCTGGAGTTTCCTCACTTCTACCCTTCCAATTCTCTCCCCCAGCTCACTGGGGGGAGAGAGTGAGTGGCTGCGTGGGGCTTGGTTGCTGACTGGGCTAAACCACGACACCTTCCTAAATGTATGCTCTGGACAAAGGGACCAGCAAGGCAGTGGTATTGCAAGTCAAACCATAATTTGCCATTAGATGTTAAAAACTATTTAATAGTCCTTAAAATACTTCTCCTTAGTTCAAAAGTAGACAAAGTAGATGTTTTATATGTCAGGAAAGACATTTCTTTTTTCCCAGTGGAGATGTTATTTGTACCTTCTAAACACCAAACCTATTAACAGTAAAAAAAATTCAGTGCAAATAGGAGGTATTTGTAAGCAGAGAGGTGCTCATGGGAATGAAATTATGAACAGAGAGTCTCTTATTTCTACTTTTGAAATCGTCTCGATTTTATGCACATTAAAAAACCTTACTAAAACTATTTCTGACATTGATACTGTCCCTGGTACAGATTGAGCAGGAAGGAGCCTCCAGGCTCTGTTGTGCGACACGACCTCCCACCCACGAGCTGCGTGTGGCGGCTGCCAGCGCACCCAGCACGCCACGGGAGCAGGGGGGCACCCGTCCTCACGCAGGCAGCGCAGCCGGCTACACCAGCCTGCCGGGGGCTCGGTCCCCTGGCTTCTCAGGGGCTGCACCTAAACCAGCTGGCTCTGGCATGCTTGCAATGCTTATCACAGGTCAACGTGGCTTGAGAAGCTGGTGAGGAGGTTTATTCTGTTCTAGTTTTATGGATATTGCATGTCTCTCAAATTTTAACATTAAATTATTCCATAATTTACCTTTCCGTGGCATCAGACGCAGGACAGCACCTCTGCTGCCCTCTTTTATGTCTGTTACTATACACTGTGGGTGCCAGAATCTACAAAATTTATTATTAGCTTCATGCATCTGTGAGAAGGATACCAAAAGACCAACACACGGAACCATTTTTAACCTATGAGCTATGATTTTAAAATGCTTATTTCATACCAAGGAAATGAGTTTTAAGTTGCCATTGAAACTTGCTGACAAAATTGAATCCTTATAGATAAACCATTAAAATGTACCAGAAAGAAATGTTTCCAGGCAAGGATTTCATTTGATTTCTTTGAATCAGTTTCTAGATTACTTTTTGGAGGAAGGAACAGGAAAATAGAGGAAAATGAGTATTCTGATGAAATACCTTGATTACCCACCACTGTTTGGAAGAAAAAACAAGCATCAGTTTGAAAGAATCCCCTTTCAGTACAATTCCTAGTAATAGTGATATTTCCCAGGTGACCAGCACTATATTTCCCCCCATCTTGGCCCTGGGCAGCCTTGGGTTAGGCAGGTCTCGCTGCCTGGCGGCAGGGTGCCCACAGGCTGGGTGGGCAGAGCTCCCCAGCCATGCAGGTGGGGACACGGGGAGCTGGAGCCTGGTCACGGGACATCTGCATTGCTGGCCTGGCTCCTGACAGGGGATGCTCTTCCCGCCCTCCGAGAGGATCTTCAGTCAGACACCCGTATCTGCACCACAGAGCTTGTGCTCAGCCATGATGGAGTCTAGAGGAAAAGAGTGACGCTTTCTACAGCACATCCATAGCCTAAAAACAAGCAAAATGCGGTGACCGTGTGATCCTTGTTCTTTAGAACTTTAGCATGTCTATTTACAAATAAAAGCATGGGTGACAAAGTCGAACTCCCAAATGGGAAAAAATCCTGAACACAAACAGAAATTCAGGGACACACGTAAAGCTCAACACCGAAGGGCATTTCGTGCAAGCAGAACAGCTGCATTCCTGGGACATGGCCATGAAATTGCCATTACAGAGTCAGCTGCCACTTTGTATTCATGGACAGGGAGACACTGGACACTTCACTTCATCAAGTTAGAGTGGACGAGCTGTTCTCCTCCACTGTACACTCCAGACCTTTCCAGTAATAAAATGTCACTCACTCTGATCTTCGTGGCTTGGCTTGCCACACCACCACCACACCAGCCTGCTTTGGTAGACTGAAGTCCAAGAAATTCTCCCTGGGGACATTTATTAAAAGTCAAACAGTGCTCTTCAGGCTCATCTTCAGCTTTCCTTGGCATTCCAGACTGGAAAGGGCACGGTGTGGACAGCACAACTTGTGTCCTGGCTGCAGGGATCCTTCTGGGCACAAAGGACAGCTGCGAAGCCCAGCAAAAGGCTTGCGAGGGACTGGCACGCTGCATCCCCGTGTGGGTGTCTAGCAAGGTGGAGAGGGGGATTGGTTTGGTCAGTGATAGCACTGTCAACTCGTCATTAAAGAATTTAGTGTCCTTTCGTCCATTGTGCTGTACTCTGGTTCAGTGATTAAAGTGCTGTGGGATCAGGAGAGCTGCCCTCTGTCCCCATCTCTGCCACTAAACTGACAAGTGAGTTTTGTACAAGTCATACCATTTTTCTGGGCTTGAATTTTAATAAACCAGGGTTAAAGCAGCAGACCTCCGCTGCCATGCACCCTGCAAGCCCTGGAGGAAGAACACTGGTTATCTGAAAGAAACAAATGCTCCAAAGGATGTGCACAAAACACTAGTAAATATTTTAATAAGGTATTAACAGTTGCCTTAAAAGGCATTGTACTAATCTACAAAGAGCAAGACAGATATGTCTACTTACACATAGGATTCTAGTCTCCTAATATCCTGTAATTTTGAGCTAAAGCCTATTTCCAGAGGATTATCAATTGTCTCTCATGGGCATTATTTGTAGAAAGTTCCCAGGAATACGATGAATATTACAGCAGAGCCTGAATTATACTGAGAACACACACTCTTGTGTGCAGAGGAGCAACCGGCTTATGAGTGTGCGTCACTTGAAAAATTGTATGTACATGTTTTAAATTCTGGGTCATTACATCAGTATCTTCCATGAGCCTTAAATGTTTGTAAACAACTTATTTAGTAATGACTGCATTTAATACAAATGTTCTTCTTGATGTCTATAACAGCAGTAATAGAACAGAAATTCTCATAATAAAATATAAATTTTGGACGTATTATATAACCTTAATCTTGATATATTAAAGTATTTTGTAAATTACATTCTATAAATTATTTATTAAACGAAGTAAACTTTAAAAATAAAATATGGATCAAGGCACAGAAGATATGAAATCAAGCATTTTATATATGTTTCCGTCCATGAAAATCTACCAGTTCTCTCCCCATTTCCTTAGGATATTACACAGAACCATAGAAGCGGTTGGAAGGACACTGGCCCAACCTGCTGCTCATACCAGGGCTTTCATCAGCTCTCGATCAGGTGAGACATGCCTTTGCCCAGCCTCAAACCTCCAGGGACGGGGACTCCACCACCTCCATGGTGCCTGTCCTAGCACTGCCCAGCTCTCCTGGCGGAGAAGATTTCCTGGTGCCAACAGCGGCCCCAGGCTGTGCTCGGACCATCCATTCACCTTCTCGTAGCCAAGCTCAACAAGCCTCCAGCTCTCCCCTTGGCTACAGGCCCAGGGTGCCTCACTGCCATGGCAGCTTCTGCTGGATCCTCTCCACTGTCAGCACACACCTCCTGAACTGGGGACCTGAAACTGGATGCAGTTCCCCAGGTGTCATTGCCTGCTCTGAGCAGAGGAGATGATAACAACATTCCTTGTTTAGCTGGCCACACTCCTCATGCTGCTTAGCAGATGTTTTTCCTATTTGTGGGGGAATGCCCCCTTGGATCTTATCTAACCTGGCATCCACCAACATCTCCAGACCTTGTGCAGCAGTCACTTCCCAATGCATGGGCTGACCCTTCCCCAGGGGCAGGACTTAGCCCTTCTTCTTCTTGAAGTTAAATACTTCTGTTGGCCCAGAAATTTACTCATGGTCCCTTTGTACTGAACCTCTCCTGTGTTTTATGCCACCCATTCCCCTAATTTAACACCACCTATGGATTTCCCAAGGGTGCACTTTGTCTCCTCATCTGGGATGAGACAAAGATGTGAAACACCACTGGCCCTATCATCAGCTCCTGTCATTACTGGGTGGCCACTGTGTGAGCCCGGCCAGTTCCCATTGCACCCAACAGATGGTCCATCCAGCTGAACCCAGCCCATATCTCCTCAGCTCCTGCCTGAGAGTGTTGTGGGAGACAGTACTGAGGTCCTCACTTGGCCCGGGTACATGGGCCCGCTACTCTCCCCTGCCCCACAGACCCGGTCCTCCTGCCAGAGAAAGCCATCAGGCTGCCCAAGCAGCATCTGCCTTGGGAAACATAGAATCATAGAATCACAGAATGCCCTGAGCTGGAAGGGACCCACAAGGCTCACCAACCCCAACTCCTGTCCCTGCACAGGACACCCCAAATTCACACTGTGACTCTGAGGGCCGTGTCCAAGTGCTTCTGGAACATCGCCAGGCTGGTGCCGTGATGCCTCTCTGGGGAGCCTGTTCCAGGGCTCCACCACCCTCTGGGGGAAGGACCTTCTCCTAATGCCCAGCCTAACCCTCCCCTGGCCCATCTCCCTGCCGTTCCCTCGGGGCCTGGCGTTGGGCACCAGAGAGCAGAGACCAGCCCTGCCCCTCCTCCTGCCCTTGGGAGGGGGCTGCAGAGGCCATGAGGCTGCCCTCGGCCTCCTCTGCTCCAGCTGAACAACCCCAGGGACTCCAGCCGCTCCTCATATGGCTTCCCCTCTAAACCCTTCCCCAACTCTGCGGCCTCCTCGGGTCACTCTCCAGTAGCTTTATACCCTTCATGTCCTGTGGTGCCTAACACTGCCCACAGCGCTCGGGGTGAGGCCGCCCCAGCGTGGAGCAGAGCGGGACAATCCCCCCCCTCGCCCGGCTGCGATGCAGGGCTCGGTGCCCCCCGGGGCACGGCTGGCCCTCGGGGCTGCCAGGGCACGCTGGGGGCTTGTGTTCAGCCTGCCGTCGGCCAGAGCCCCCAGGTCCCTGCAGAGCTGCTCCCCAGCCCCTCGCTCCCCAGGCTGTCTGGGCAGCCAGGGCTGCCGCACCCCAGGGGCAACACCCGGCACCTGCCCTTGTTCAACTCCATACGGCTGGTGATTGCCCAGATCTCCGGTCTGTCCAGATCCCTCTGCAGGGCCTCTCTGCCCCAGAGAGTGTCAGCAGCTCCTCCCAGTTTTGTGTCATCAGCAAACTTAATTAGTATTCATTCCAGTCCTGCATCAAGTCATTTTTGAAGAGTAAACTATAAAGAGTACTGGCCCCAAGACGGATCCCTGCGGAACCCCACTAGTGACTGGCCATCAGCCTGACGTAACCCCATTTACTATGACCCATTGAGCCCAACCCATCAGCCAACTGCTCACCTACTGCATTACGTGTTTATCCAGCCGTGTGCTGGACATTTTGTCCAGGAGGAGACTGTGAGAGACAGTATCCAAAGCTTTACTGAAATCCAAAAAGTCCCATTGACTGGCTTTCCTTGGTCAGCTAGGTGGGTAACCCTGTCATAGGGAATATTATGTTGACTGATATCATGTTGACTAATCCTGACTCATTTCTTGTCCTTTGCATGTTTGGAAACAGATGCCAGGGGACACACTCCATGGTTGTTCCAGGACTGAGGTGAGACTAACCAGCCATCGCTCCTCCTCCTCCTCCTCCCCCCATATCACCATTTTCCAGTCACAGTCCTTTCCCAGCCACCACGGTTTTTCACAGGTGATCCACAACAGCTCCCAGTCACACTGATCATCCTCTGCGAGTCCCCTCCAGCCCCAGATTTGCACAAACCCTGTTTTTCCAAGCAGCTCCCAAACTGCTGCCCTGTCACTGCGGGTTGTCCCTTTCCCAATGGCTTGTGCACTGAGTATGCCTACAAAGACTGGAAAAACACATCTCAAGTCCAAACAATTTTAAATGGGGTTTTCACACTGGGTTTACTGAAGGTTTGGAAAGTTTGCGTTAGGCTGACTTTAGGCCTGAAGCCGTGCTCTGCTGCGGCATTGGTCCAGTACCTGAGAGCATCGCGTGTGGGAGTATGGCAGCTACAGAGAGGGATGGGACAGCAGGAGATGCACGCTGAGCTGACCTCACATTGCAACAGACTCACCTCTCCAGTGACATTCAGCATGGATGGATTTTCTTGCTGAGTAAATCACAAGTGGGAAGCGTGAGTAAGGGCACTCCTTGGAGACTCACCCAGGTTGCAGACAGCTGCATGCCCGGATGCATGGCGTACTCGGCTCTGCTCTCCAGCCCCCACAGCTCCTGCTGGTGGCCCCGACCCCCCCCAGCCAGAGGCAGGAGTGCTGCTGGTGTTGGGAACGTCGTATCTCCCCATCCCGTGCCTGCCAGCACCCTTGTGGCCCTCACCTCCCGCTGAGCCGTACATGCCAGCAGCTGAACCTAAAGCTGTCAGCGGAGGCCAGCCAAAATGCACAAAAGTGAATATATTTTCCCTTTCTATGCAAAAAATTCAGAAAATCTGCCGCATATCACGAGTGCCACCTACTGACGCTCTTGCCCATCGCTCAGGTACCCAGTTCTGCTCAGGCTGGGCGCAGCAGGAGTGCTTCCAGCTGCCCTGCCCCTTGCACCGCCGGCTTGCCAACCCTGCAGACCAGCGCCTGCCTTGCAAGTGGCCCGCTCGCTGCTCTCTCTAAAAGCCAGGTACAGCCGAAGGAGCACAAACCTGAGCCTGAACAGTACCTTGCGGTGCTGGAAGCAGGGAGTGCCTGCCCTGTGCACCAGTGGCCAGGAAGGACAAAACCAGCCTCCACTTTCCCCAGACTATTGCAACAGACAAAGCCAGGTCATCTCACAGCTTCACTGCTGAAGCCTGTGCTAATGAAAGCACTTCCACTGCCCTCACAGTGGATCTTTTTGTTCCCAAAGGTCACTTTGTCCTGTAGAGAGCAGCTGGTTCCAGCAGCACGTTTGCCCAGCAGTGACTGCGTGGTGAGCCAGGCTCCAGAGACAGCGCCTGTTTTCAGCTGGACCCTGCACCTATGACGTGAGCTCTTGACACCCAGGTGGCTCTGAGCAGCAGTGGCATTCCTCCTGCAAAACCAGACTCCTTTGTAGCTACCACCTGCCCTTCGTGACTCAGCCTGCCCTGTCCCTGATGCCACAATTCTCGCAGCGTGCATACTGAAAGGAGTCACCTATTCAAACTGAGTGACCTGAGCTGGTTGCCCTCACACTAGGACACTTGGTCATAGGTGCAGAAAGATCATCGTAACGTCACTGTGCAGCATAAGCACTAACCAGGGGAGCACAGGGGAAGGCCCCAGGGGAGCAGAACAACTTGCTGAAAGCTGGCTGTGCAGAAAACCATGGTTCCCTGGGACCTTATGACAAGCTGAGCAGCAGAACTTTACTTCAGGTCCTTGCTGGATTAAAAATGACATGCAAAATGCTTACCCTTGCTTTCTGCTGCAATCTGCACTCCTAACAGCTTCTGAACCCATTCATTGGTTTCAGCCAGGGCTTGGAAATGAATCATGGTCTCGGAAGCAAGGGGGCTCCTCAGCTGGCAGGGAACAGCTGCTGGGCACAGAGCAAGGCAGGCAAGGGCAGAGGAGCACCGGGATTTTTCTCCTCGGGCTCCAGCAAAAGCAACCCCTACACCCCATTCAGGGGACCCACTCTCCCAGAACAGCCTCCTCCATGAGGACGCCTTCCCCACCTCCACGGACCAGATGCTCCACACCGACACTGGGAGCACAGAAAGCGGCACGAGAAACGTTTAATGGACTTTATCCCCTGGGCTTGAGCAGCATCCTGCTCCTCCCTGATCGGAGACGTCTCCTTTCAGCAACGTGCTGTGATGAAGGCTGCTGCCCCACAGCCCCATCACAAAGGTGACTGACATGGGGATAATCCATGTTTAGCCCTCCTATGTCATTTTTTTCCCCCAAAAGCATGTAAAGCAAACCATGACTTGCATGGCTACACGTCCCCTGAGCATTGCCCTCCAGTGTGCAGCCAGCAGCTGCCTGCACCCTACTGCCAGGGCCACCAAAGCAACCTTCACTTACTGTGATAGTAAGAGTCTAGCAGTTATAACTGTAAAACTAAAACCTTTTTTCTCCAGAAATAAAACTAAAAGAGGATATTTAAATTCTACATAGGAAGGAGAGGGAAGAGAAAGTGATGAAATGAGTAGCAACTATGTACTACTTTGTAAATGTTGCATACCAAAAGGTCAGTTCCTTTAAAAAAGTTATTAATGTATGAAAGCACAAACGTGTCATTTATTTTCCACATACTCAGATTTTTACTGAGCAGTTTTACTGCCAGTTGCTGACATGATGGTATGCAAATGAGAAATGTATTCACATGTCCATAATCAATAAGTCTTTGTACTTCTGTGGACGCAATGATGGAATTGGTATTAAAGAGGCAAAAACTAACGTGAACCCCTCTGATAGACATATCCTTATCAGCTGGATAATCATAGCTGCAATGCCATTAAGAACCATTTTGTGTTTCAGTTTACAGAAGTATAACTGAAAGACAAGATGGCAACTCTCAGAGCACTGGAAAAACTCTTCCAATTTTAAAAAGAAAGGTTTTCTTTTCCTCTGCAGAAGAAATGCATTTAGAAGTTTGGAAACTTTTTTCTTCATTTTCACATCTCTCTTGTTATGTCAGGAAACTAAAATCCATTTTGGTGGTGTATATTCCACATAGACTTCCAGCAGCTGAGTCTTATGCCAGATTAATGCCCTGGAATGAAAATATTTACATTCAAAAAGCCCCCATGGTACTGCCCAAGGAATACATCTGTCAGAGATTTCTTGCTGTATTTGGGCTCTCAAATGTGCAATGTCCAAGGCAAAAATACCAGGAGAAAGTACAATTCCCATATAAATGCACACCCTGAATAACAGGGATACCATAACACATTAACAGAGTAAATTTGCTGTAAAAGATACAATAGTGAAAGACAATAGCTATTTTCACGTCATTGGATTTACTAACAATTTACAACAAATTTATCAAGCCTAATATATTGCCACATTTTGATTTGCGTATGGGACATCTCAATAAAACATATAAAAGTGTGCTGGTTTTGGCTGGGACAGGGTTAATTTTCTTCATAGCAGCTCGTATGGGGCTGTGCTTTGGATTTGTGCTGGAAACAGTGGTGATAATGTGGAGGTGTTTTAGTTGTGGCAGAGCAGTGCTTACACTAGTCGAGGGCTTCTCCAGCCTCCCCTGCCCTGCTGGGTGCACAAGAAGCCGGGACGGGAGGGGGCACAGCCGGGACAGCTGAGCACTGGCCCCCAACTGACAGAAGGGATGTTCCACACCATATGATATCATGCTCAGTATATAAAGCTCTGGGGGAAGAAGGAAGGAAGTGGGGCACGGTCTGAGTTATGGTCTTTGTCTTCCCAAGTAACCGTCATGCGTGATGGAGCCCCCTTTCCTGGAGAGGGCCAGACACCTGCTTGCCGATGGTAAGGAGCGTGTGAATTCCTTGTTTTGCTTTGCTTGCGCACACAGCTTCTGCTTTACCTGTTAAACTGTCTTTATCTCAACCCACGAGTTTCCTCATCTTTACCCTTCCGATTCTCTCCCCCCAGCCCCTGGGGGGGAGTGAGTGAGAGGCTGTGGGGGCTTGGTTGTTGACTGGGGCTAAACCATGACAAAAAGGTACATCCAAACCCAGTTTGCCGTTGCAGTGCCAACTGATAATTGGCCCAACTAGCGCAGTTATCTCTTACTGAAAACACAGTTGCAGCACTAGTTAGCGCTATGCTGTGCATGTTGGGGAGGTAGACAGATTATTTGACATACACCTTTTCCTTGAATGGGTCACCATAAAAGCATGACCAAATTAAAATATGCTTTTTTGTCTCAAAGCGAATGCCACGCTTCTGACATCAGCCACTCTGTCCCATTCTCCACTTCCCAAATGCAATATAAATCAAGCCCTGGCTTGTGTCATCCAGTTTCAGACAGGAACACGCACTTCAGTGGGTGTGTTTGTAGGCTGTGGTCCACTGCCCCCACGATGTATAAACAAGGAAAAGTCTGCTGAAGTTAACATGACCAGGATTCACTCCGAAAAGGAGCTCCATCCTTTCCCACTTACTTCAGAGCATCCGTATTTGAGACTCCAAGTTTTGTAGCCAAGCTCTTTCTGAGCAAGAGACGGCACACAGAGGATGTGCTGCACCCACAGCATCCAGGCCCAGTGAATAATGCAGGTTAACGAACTCTCTCAAATGATGGGTACCTCCACATTTGCAGGTATAACAGTGACAAAACAAAACCCAACTGTTTTTTATTGCTAGTACCCTAAAACCACCTGAAATCTACTCGATTTCCATACATGTTATTTCTAGCAAAATACGTGATTTAAAATTCCTAATTGGATTATCCAATATGTGACACAGAGCTAGGGAAAACATTGTTCAGGAGATTTGACAAGGTTTCCATTCAACAGAGAAGTCTAAATTGATTCCTTATGTTCCCCACTCCTTTCAAACTCAAATTGATTTCATAGTCTTATTATCACCAAAAAAATTGCCAAATAATTTTAAATAAAATTACTTTACAAAAAAAATTCCTGAGATTTTTCCTTTTTCCCCCAAAATATTAATCTAGATTCCAGACACTATAAGCATGCAAATAAGATTTTTAAACTCAGCTTTGAACAGTGCATGAGGAGGTAGAAGCTTAACAGAACAGCAAGAAACATCTGGAAGGAACAGGGCCCTCAGGTTTGAGCTCCAAAAGAAACGTTCGAGGTCGGGTGCCACCGCACACCAAGGACTATAGGACACCCCAGAGCAGGGCACAGACAGTCATCCCCGGGAGCAGTGGGCGCAACTTCCCCGTGTCCCAGTGCACGCAGCACGGTGGGACGGGGGAGGACCCCCCGGCCGCTGCTCCCGCCCACGCTGCCCCACCACGGTGCCCACACGGCGGGCGGCGTGTCCCGCACAGCGCTAAGCAGCAAAGCGGCGGCAGGCGCGGGCAGAGGCTGCGCG
The DNA here is from genome assembly GCF_963921805.1 of Phalacrocorax carbo. Classification (NCBI taxonomy): domain Eukaryota; kingdom Metazoa; phylum Chordata; class Aves; order Suliformes; family Phalacrocoracidae; genus Phalacrocorax; species Phalacrocorax carbo. The sequence goes on from NC_087521.1 coordinate 39,326,840, forward strand.
GGCAGGGGTCGGCTGCCGCTGTCGCCATGCCAGCTGCAGAGCGCGAGGCTCCGGGGAGGGCGAGCAGCGGGGCACGGAGGGGCAACCTGCAGAGCCAGCGGTCGGCCCCGTGCCACGGGGAGCGCTGTCAGTCATGGCACGGGAGCTCGCATGCGCCGCTGGTACATCGAGAACAAGTTTATCTTCAGTTACTAGTCTTTTCTCCAAATCCCTTATTTTCATATCTCTCAGAAAAGTTTGTATGTGGGAAATGAAAAAAAATTTGCCTAATGAATTTAATGGACTGAATTAATCTCTGCTGTAGCTTTCATGAGGTCTACGTTTCCATCAGGCAACAATAAGCCCCATTTTGCCTACTATTAGCCTATTGTATAACTTTACAAAATAATTATGCCTTCCAAGCCATCTGAATGGCGGCGTATCGACAGCCAGCCAAACAAATGTGCGTGAAAGCAGACACGCACGTAAACACATCCTTAAAATATTTCAAGATGGGAAGAAAGAGGTCAGCTAAAGACCACTTTTGCACAGAATAAAAAAAATACACTCTGGATTTGGTTCAGAAAAAGTTGTGAGGAGGTCTTACCTTTGCTTTTTTCATTAACCTTAATTTTCTGGTCCTTTGAGGACCTATGTGAATTGCCTTAAAAGCCAAGGTGAGAGTTTACTCCTTCAGTCTTCCTGGAACTGAAGGATGGGAAAAGAGCATAAGAAGCAGCTTTGCTCAGGAAAATATATTCCTATAGTATCTCAGTGAAACTTTGCGGTCCCATGTGCCACTCGTTCAGGTTTCTGGGGATTGCTCACATTCAACCTGCCAACCGATGGGCGCTGGAGGAACAAGCGTGTTGGGACCAGGCAGGGAGCACACCCCAAACACCCAGCACCAGCAGCTGTGAGAGCCTCGAGACACCAGGCTGAGAAAGTAGAAATCTGGAGGATGCTTCAAGAGGGCATCCAGCCTAGGTCCGCCCTCCTGTCCTGAGACAGGACCAACAGCAGAGAGACCCTCAGAGAAGGCACCAGCCATCTGCCCGATCGTCTCAGAGTACTTGGTTCAAACCAAAGTGCTCTAAATCTCTCAAAAGAACTGTAGACAGAAATGCATCGACACATCATTTTACATTTGCAGTAGAAGATATTATGTTTTCTGTGTTTGGCCTAGTTGTAAATTTATCAGAAACCTTACAATATAATTGCTTTCTCAGAGATCAAATGATATCTAATAAATTTGTGTTATAAACAAAGCAAGTAAGCTGAGTGCTTGGGAACTGAACTTTAGACAGAGTTATCCTCTAGTATTGTTCATGTTGGATTTTTTGCTTTGTACTGGTTATGCAAACCCTTCAAAGAGAAGTTACTATCTTAAGGGTTCCCCTTTTCACCTTTTTTGTCCCTACCTTATCCATGAATGAACTACAAACACCTGTTAACTAGTGAGTTTGTTTAATGAACCTTCAGGGCATGCTGCCCACAAAATGCTGTCAGCAGCTAGCATTTCAGATGCTTACTCTTGATTCCATGAAACCCATTTTCAGTTACCTCTGAGAACTGCAGAAGCAATCCTCTTAAGCACACATTTGTGGGAGGATATGATTTATACATGGGACGTGAATCCACAAAGTCAGGATTCCAGAAAGCTAATAAAAAAATCTGATAAAGATTACCCAAGGACAGGACCAGTTCAGTAGAAACCCATTTGCAGCATGCAACTCAAAGTGCATTTTCTGTGAGCAAAGACACTGGACGGAAAACAAATTCAGCTTCTTTACAGAGATTCTCACACACAAACCACAATTATTCCACCTGAGAAAACTCAGCACGAGGCACGCTGGAGATGTGCTGTACAAGATTATACAGAACATAACGCAGAAACATGCAGAGGTTCGGCTTACAGAAACATAAGAAGTAATTAGTTTGTCTTCTCTTTCTGCCACTTACTCTGGTTTGCAGTGCCAATTGCCAAATGGGAGTAGGCAGAAATTATGGTGTCTCTGTATATGTCCCAAAGGATGATTCCTCGATCTTTGCTTGTGCTAAGGGTGACCCCTGATCTGAGCCAGCATTAACAGACCAAGTCACTCGCGGAGCAAGTTACAGGCAGCCGGGCTTGTTAGCAGGGTGTCGTCCGGGCTGCTCACCAAGCAGCTGTAAGCTTCAGACAGCAACGTCCTTTACCTGCGCCCCCCTTTAGCGTAGCTGGTATAACACAGGTGGAACACCGCGAGTCCTTGCTCCCTTTCTCAGGTTTGCTTTTGGGAGCAGGAAGCAGTAAAGCAGCACTAAAAGCAGTCTTTTAGAAGGGCCAGCTTTTTCAAACAAAAGCAGTTTTGGCTCCGTAATGGCTCTCATCCTTTAAGCATTTAAAGCTCAGTCCTGTCTTTAAGCATCTCTTTGAAATGTCAGCTTTCCAGTGAGGACAGCAGTTTGTCCCCCGGCTGTTGCCACATCAGGCAGACTGCCAGTGAAGACAACTCAGCTAGAAACAAGGTTTCTGACAACTAAAATGCACCTAAGGTTAATGAAGCATATGTTTATATACACATCTTAAACTGGAGAAGACAAACACAAGAAAGGACAGCAGAAGTAGTTCAGGAACCTGCACGTTAATAGGCGTGGTGAGGACTTGGAGCAGACCCGAGTTCAGCAGTGAAACGAGCTCCTCCCAGGACCGTGGTCTGGTCTGGGTCACCGCATCCCCTTGGAATGGCATCACTTTCTCTCTCTGCCTCCACGTCCCTGCGACCTGTGCTGCCACACGCGGCGGTCAGCGCAGACTGCACTGCACGCATCTCCGAGCGCCTGTCACACATCATCTGCGGGTAGAGATCAGATGGGACACAGTGACAAAAGCTGGGTGCTGAGAGACCAGTGGCACCTGGTCAAGTGCTCAGATTTGAAGACTTAGGGAAGAGGGTGACTTTTGACAATCAAACCCCCGACAAACACACCTCATATTCCCGCTAACACAGGGCTTTACTGAGTAAAGTCTTTTAACTTTGGAAAAACAAAACAGAGCTAATGCTTCTGTCCTGCAACCTTATTCAAACAAAACTTTTTTTTTAATGTAAAGACCGTGACTTTCTATCACTTCAAGCCACTTGTGTCACTGAACAGAGAAGCCTCTGAAGGCAGTGCTGATCTGCAAGCCCAAAGCAGCTCAGCCTGGCCTGCTAGAGGAAGACTTTTCATTTTTCTTCAGCTAGCAGCAGCACTATTGAGGCAGCCATTTGCTCAAGGTGCTCTAGAGAGCGACGGTAACCAAGCTTGTTTGTTAATAAGGGAATTCAGATATGTACCAAGAAACACTAAGTGGTTTGTGGTCACTGAAAAGAACACAGAAAGGAAGAGAAAAAGCATCCAAGGACCTCAGCCAAATCAACAATTCTCAACAAAATATATCCACAACTTGGGCAGCTCTTACTAAACCTCTTACTGAGCTGTAGATGGTGTAATTATTTACATTACTTGTGTGGTTTGGGATTTTTGTGATTGTTGTTGCTGGGGATTGCTTTGGGTTTTGTTTTGTTTTTTAATATTGCAAAGGCTTCTCTTCACTTCAGCTTTCCCAAAAGTAAGAACAAGAGCCTTTTCCCAGGTGGTCAATGGGAAGGGCCAGAGGACCCTCGGCCCTGGCATGTTGGCATTCACAAGCACTGTGAGCTGCAGGTGGTTTGGACAGACTTACTGAAGAGGGAGCACAAACTGACGTCTGCTGGCATGGCCTTTCCTTCTGTTTGATCACAGGCTCTGATGTATCTGAAGTCCATGTTTCATCCAGCTCTTATTGCAGTCAGAGCAAAAGCAGACCTCCACTGCAGCAGCATCCAGGACAGTGCTCCAAGGCTGCAACAGTTACCCTAATAAAATAGTTGTAAAGGGAATTGCTGCAGGCTCAGCATTTGCCTCTGGTCATCAGTCACCAGCAACATGGGAGAAATGACAAGCAAAGAAGGTTGAACCTGATATGGAAAATGTGAAGGAGGCAGGGAGCCAGCTAAAGGGATATGGGACAGGCTGTACTGGGAAGAAATAAATAAATCCAAAGCACAGTTACTAATCTCAAGGTTTTGGGAACAAATCTGCTTATTCTCAGTACCACAGTGCAAGCAGGGGCATTGCGGTGACATTTCTTGGAGAGTTATTTCACCGAAAGCGCATCACCCCTGCAACACTTAAGAGGGGCGCAAAAAACATTCTCAAAATAAGTGTCATTCATGTTCTGAAGTGTCCTGTACGTCCTCTGCAAGGAGCTAATGGAATGAGACTCACCTGATCTGTTAAGATGCAGTGCCTGTTGGTGCTTCTCATGATTTATGAAGCACTAAGTCTGGGAAATGCCATGAACTGCAGGGCAGAGCTAGTGAGACACTAGAGAGGCATCATCCGGAGGAGTCCCACACAGCTGTCACCCACTCTCACGGTGGCCATCCCTCCCTGCAGCTGCTCCATGGGACTCAGTCAAGGATGGCCTGGCGTGGGCTGTCGCGCAGGTATGGGGACCAAGAAGCAAACGCCGCAGTGCTGTGATCATGGCCCGTGGGCAGGAGCGGCAAGGACAAACGGTAGCACTCCAGCCGCGGACATACACTCCTCTTGCATGCCCAGCCAGCTTTTCCAACATTTTTCTGCTCCTGCCAGAAATGTGCTTATTTCTCTGTGGCATCACTCTCATGCTGTTGTTCACCCCCCTCCCCAGGACCCATAGCACCCGTGGGCGCCAGTGACCCGCGATGCTTGGGGCAGGCATGGTGCCCCAGCAGGGCAGGGTGCAGGGATGAGGACAAGATCAGGACAGCACACCTGGGATAAATTTATCAGATCAGGTGTGATTGACAGCCCTGATACAATACCCTCCAGAAAGATACTGCAAGGGACTTAAATCAACATTTGTTAGTAAAGAACAAGGCTTTTCCTAGGGACCTATGTTGTTTTCAAAATATCTGTATTCTTTCAAAGGAATTAGTAAAGAAAATTCATAACATTTGATTAACTGGAGAACTGAGCTTCAGAACAGAAATAGTTCCTTTCTAAAATATTACACTCATCATTGGAATTTAAAATCTAGGTTGAATCAAATGCTTAATATGCCTTTATTCATCTTTACATTCCTTCACGTTGGTCTTTGATCCATTGATATCTCTGCCATGGCAAAAAAAAAAAAAAGGAAAAGGAAAGAAAACCTAAAAATTATCCCTTCATCTCTTCAAACCCTCAATTTTAGATTTACACAAAAAGCAGCAAGGTTAGGAAAGACCTTCCCATCTTCTGCATCTGAATTTATTTTCTGCCTTTTTTCATAGCTTCTATATATTATGAAAGATAGAAAATTAATGCATTAATGTCATAACCAGTGTTGTGTTAATTATTAAGGGCTCTAGAAGGCTGAATTCATTTGTACTGAATGAGTGTAAATTATATAATAAGCCCTTTGATCATGATTGGTTGCCTTTCCTTACTTTCCCTTGATAAGTTTAGTCTTCTCATTTATAGTCTTGCCTAAGAAGTCTGTTAGTGTATTCATCCTTGTTCTTTAGATACAGAATAAATTAGGTTCTCCAGAAAGCCCCACATTAACATGTCTTGCAAGGACCTACTAACCCACAGGTAAGGGGAATGTGGAAATAAACCCTCCTCTTCTGCACTCATTCATGTGGAGCACAGTTACCAGAGGAGCTTTTGGTTTAGAGAGTTTAGCATTTTTAGAAGTCTTGTAGGTTATTTTGTTTCAGAGAATTTAGGGATCAGACTAAGGTTTTCATATGCATTTGTGTGCAGTTATATGAAGAGGTTTAGGGTTGGGATTTGGTTTTTGTTTTTTTTTTTTTTTTTTCTCTGAGCTACAAGGTAGCCTTGCAGGGCAGAGCCAGCCCCTCTGAGTGCTAAAAAGGAATCTTCTATCCCAGGAGACCCAGCATGCTCCACTTTTGGTGCAGCTCAGCCACCCATCACCCCATCTCACACCCCTCTCTGTCTACCCATCTGCATCTCTTGCCCTCGCCAAGCCAAGCCCGCACACCCACAGGGCAGAAGGCACCCATGAGCACTTAGCTATGCTTTTGGGATTTTTTGCTTTACTTCTTCATACAAAACCTCCCAAAACAAACCAGCAAGTGGCTAAACCTGCCCCTGCAAGGACAGGGCAGGGGCACTCGGCATGCCCTTCCTCTGTGAGCATCCCTCCTCCCCTTGAACTCCAGCAGAGTTACAGCAGGTGAGACTCATTCTGCAGAACAGCCTTAAAATGACAACTCCCCCCCCCCTTCCTCAAAAAGCCCAGCTGAACAAGCTGGGGTGGGTCTGTGTGGGAAGTGATGTTATTGGTTTTAGGTGGCATCTATACAATGAGCAGGGTGAAAATGATGGTGGAGTATGAGTGCTGTGATTCAGAGAGAGAAGGGCTCCAGTGTAAGTATGGGAAATGCTGAAGGAAGGGGAGTCAGGGCTTGTACTTGTTTTCTGTGATCAGACTTGCTGTGGCCAGAGCTATGCAGAAGCTGGAGCTGTGAGATTTTCCATGTGCTGTGGAGAGGTGCAAGTGCTCACACAGGGGTGACAACCTGGGCAGGACCTAGGAAAAATCTGCAAGAGTGGAATGGACCCAGGAAAACCTCACTTGCCCTGACAGATGGAGAAGACCCTACTTATTCCATCATCCCAGAGAAGTTAGATATTCTAGACTGCTGCTTAGTCTTGCCAAATTAAGAAAGTGTAAGAAAAGTAAGTTTTAAGTTATAGAGATAGAAGCTGAAACTAAACAGACTTGGACCAGAATTTCATAGAATCATAGAATTATTAAGGTTGGAAAAGACCTCTAGGATCATCAAGTCCAACCGTCAACCCAACACTACCATGTCTCCTAAACCGTGTCCTGAAGAGGTGTTGTTTTTTCTTCCTTTTTACATTTACAGGTAAGGATAAATAACTGTTGAAACAGTGTAGTTAAGAAAGTAAGAAGATACCACATTAGCTGGATACTTAACATCAAGGCAGATGGCCTCGAAAACATACATACCAATAATTGGACATATGTTTGATATATGGCCTTGAGTGAGCTTCCCTTAGGGCTGTTGCAGGAGAGTGGCTATAACAAAAGTGTTTGTGGCCTTACCACTATTGATCTGTGAAACTATAAACTTCGGGTAAAACTAAAAGTAAAAACTATAAGTAAAACTTTAAAATAGGCTTCTAGATGAGCTCCAGGTCCACGAGTAGAAAGTGTATGTAGATGCCACCTACACTACCTTTACGGGGTGAGTGAGTCTGAGAGAACACTGTCTTTTGCTTGGTACCTTTACTGAATAAATGCATCAGCCAATCTTTAAGTATCTGTCTATCCTGATGTTTTGGCAGTTCCCTGGCCGAGAAGCACAGGGGTCCCGTTCATCAGGCAACCCTCCTGGTGGGGACCTGTTTCCTCACGACATCGCTACTGCTGATCCACAGAGGAGAGCTACAGAAAACCAGTGGCAACATGGACTAGGTGACCTTTAAAGGTTCCTTCCAACCCTAACTATTCCATAAATCTCATGAACTCTTCCCTAAGGTTTCGTCCAGCAAAGGGTCATCTAAACTTAGCCCATACAGATGTCCTGTAGTCTGATCTGCTCTGTAGGTGTTATCACTCATGACTGAGAAATCTGACTGTTGTTCAGTAGCATTTTAAACAGCAGTATACTTCCCTACCCTTCACAGAAGGTAAGCATACACAAAATGTATTTCATCTGGATTTTCTATTGTGACTTATTTTTATGAGTGGGTCTTTTGTGCTTTAGATGACTGTCAGTGTGTGATGTTTCCACCATCTGAAGGGAAAACAGTTTCTGCTCCTGTTAAGAACTCTCTGGGCAGGAAAACTGTCACGTCAACATGAATATTAGCTATGTTCTTGCATATACTTTATATCTACTGTTATAGAAGAAAGCTGTATGTGAAATTACCCAAAGCAGATAAAAAGGTAACCTCTTCACACAGTAAAGTTATTCTCCTTGCTCTGCTTTATGGAGCTTTAGGATTTCAGTGAATTGAGTTTCAATAGTGCGAGACTGTTCAGAACAGCATTAGAATTGTTTTCGATTTCTCAGTATGATTTTGTTTTACCTTAGGAAATGCCACCACCAAAACTACAAAGGGTTGTTAAGAAGATACCAAATCAAATTTAAAGGAGCAGCAAAGGAAGTGTTTGAGAGAAAGTAACTTTTTGATTTCTTTCCGCTGATTCTCAGGCTTTTCCCAGAGGGCCCACCAGCACCATGTGCTTAGGCAGAACTTTGGTATTCGTAGTCCAGACACAGTAAGGTGAATCCTTGGTTGAATGCTGTAGAGCAGTTACTGTCCCACTCCAATAGATGACAGGGAGCTCAGCCCTTCCCTGCTAGATCTGAAGCACAATTTATGGAAAAGAAAGGCTATAGTGAAGTAATTACAAATTTATATCTATGACTTGGGATTTATTGAGATATCAGAAATTGCCCCTGCTGAAAATCTTGGCAAAAGAGAAAACAGTGTTGCCCATACCCTCATCTGTATGATGATGCAAAAAATTTCCTCAGATGCACACTCTCCTAAGATGATCTAATAAAAAATGCTTCTACTAACTTTGGATGGCAGAGGATTTTACAGATGGATAAATGGTCTAGACCAGGAAAAAGGAGCCTGGCTGTTGCCGCTAGCTAAAGTGCTGCCACGAACATGGCTGTTTCAGGAATCCTGGAGAACAAAATTGATGTCAACACACAAATCATTGTTTGTTGTTCCTGAATTGGAGGGGTTTTTTGTTAATCTTCACTGTTGTGTCTGAAAAGTGTAATTTAAGTCCATCCTTCATCACTGCTCTTATAATTCATGAGGATTTCAAAACAACCCATACAAAAAACCTTCATGTCCTCAGTTTTCACATATCTAAGGCTAGATACTTTGGAAGCAGGGGAGGATTTCTGCATGGACAGAAAGGTCAGGTCATGGTCCAGAGAGTTCCAGATGTTTACATTTTTCTATTCAAAACATGTCCTTTTTTTTAAAAAAAAAAAAAAAGGCAAAACACTTGCCCATTCATTTAGTAATGGCAGTTCACATCCTTCTCACAATGTCTCTCCTAGAGATGATGGTGCAGGTCTGGAGATTGTGGAATGAGCCTTTAAGGCCAGTACTAGGAAATGAGCCAGAGGGAAACACATTTCTCCTGAATTTTAATTTCAGCAGGCACCACCCTGTGAAATACACACAGTCCATAACTTGAGTGCAACTCCACTTTTGTGGAAGTCATAACAATGACTCATGTCACTAGTGATCTATTTTTACTGGCCCAGGAAAATGCACTTTTCTTTACTAGTTTAGAAACTGAGCCTGAATAATTTACATACAAGCCTCACTTCACCCTCATGTATAAAATACGTCTCCTATGAGTAAGGATTTCAACCGTACATGATAAGTACCTATTTACCCGATTAGTGCTTCCATCCATAACACTGAGGGGTAAAATTCAGGGAAAGTGTTACATTTAGAATTTACAATCTACTTGAAAGAAACTCACATGTGCCCAGAAAAAGGAATAGCTGTGCCCGTATTCTACCTTCTGGCACATGCAAGCATGCAGAAACACGCTTATTCCACATTTTCCCTGCAGGAGCTGTTTCCAGTCTCTGAGAGATGACCCTGTTCCCATGCCCAGGGATGCTATTGCGAGAACTGCCCAACTTTCCACCACACCAGCCTGGCCTTGGTGGCCGAGCAATGCAGCACCATCAAGCCATACACACAAGTCATTGCCTGAAAGCAATGCAGAAGTAGTTTTGATAGTTTCTCTTGGACATCTCCAAGACAAGACCCTGCCTCTTGCTTGTCAAGACCTCTGGCCAAGTATGCTCCTCTTCCACTCCTGGAAGAGCCTGGAAGCCTCCTGCACTGTTCTTTTCTGTCCAAATGCCAGCCTCAATCGACATGATTTTCAAGGCCATTCTGAGGAAACATCAGCAACATCTCCACAATTTTTGGTCCTGTCCCTTTTTTAGGACAGCCAGAGGGACAGCCACTGCCTATCTGAGGCCACGGCCCTGAACAAGTCCTTCCTGGAAGAAAAGCTCCATGTCCAGTCCAGAGCTCCAGGCTGGTCACAGCCCATGTGGTGCTTCCCTGTGCTGTGATGCTAGCCTACATGCTCATCCTCTGGATCTAATTTTACCCTTTCCAGACAGGAGGCCTGTAGGACAAGGATACAATCCTGAGGACTGCAGAAGTGACAGTTTCATCTAGAGGTTCAAAAATCTTAAAGCAGACTCCTTCACTACATGGTTTCTGGTAGTTAAAGCCTCTTGCTGTTGTTTCTGGACTAGCTTGGCCATGGCCTTAAGCCTCAAGCCTTTGAGCGTATCACTAGCTGTGGCAGGCCGCCCTCCTCGGGTCTGCACAGTGAGCTGGAGGCTGCCCCACAGAGAGGGGGCCAGGGAGCCCTTGGGCCAGGACGCTGGGCGGCAGCAGGGCCATAGCACCCGGCAGGCTGGAAGGTCGTTCAGGTCGAGTGCAGAGGAACAGCAATTCCTCTCAGAAATGCAATTTCAAGCAAAATTTGAGGGCTTTGTGACACTGCTCTGTAGCCTGTGGCTCCCTGCTGGTGGGGCTTCCGGATCTCCGCAGGCTCAAGGCCATGAACACAGGCAACTTTTACACGGTGTAATCACATCTCAGGGTGAACACCCAGGTGGGAGAGGGCGAGTCTAGTTTGCTTGATTCAAAGTGTCTGAATGAATGTTTTTCTTTTTCCTCGCTGTAAGGGTGTCGAGCTTTGTTTTCTCTGCAAGTGCAAACTAGGGGATGTAGTGTTTCCAGTCACCAGGAAGAAATGTTCTAGCTTTGCCAAAGCAGACTAGCTGACACCCATAAATTAAAAAGAAAGTTTTAATTTTTTCTAGCATAGGCTGCCTGGTTTCAGGTGTGCTCCAAGCATACCAGAAGATGGTTAATTCAGTGTGCTTCTGAAGGTGATGGCATGTGGGAGAAGAGACACCATGCAAGAGACAATGCACGATCCAGTCAGATTTGGTTGTTCTAGATCTGAAATTATATTTTCCACAGGCACACTGAACTCAAAATTAATCATATAGTCCATTTGTGTGTGCAACACATAATTCCTTTAGCTGGAAAATTGATACAGTTACCTTTATAGCTTTCTTCATTATTTTTCGTAAAGATAATGCCAACTAATCAATAACCACGACACACCTTGGACAACCAGAGCAAATGATGTGTGTGTAACCATATAGTGTCTGCCTTCATACCTCTAGAAACTAAGTCAGAATTCCTTTCTAAGTCCTGTTTTTAAACCCAATTATATGCACACTCATTAAAATTAAATTGAATGCACCTCACTTGAACTCTTGACCTGGTTCACGTCTGCTTCCAGCACAGCTCTAAGGAGAAGCCAGCACAACCGCAGCCTGGTGTAAGCAAGCGGTCCGGGACATGGAGACTGTACCCTCCCTTAACATTTGCCATCCTGTTACAGTGGTGTGACCTTCCTGCTGGCTTGAAGAAATTCTGAAACAAGGGAATAACTTCATTGCATGAGCAATAATTATTACACTTCATTTTTCTTACATATTTTCCTCCCAACCTTTAGAAATCCGCAGGTATATTTTCAGAGCATCAAGCTTGAACTCATATTTGCACAATCCATCTGCCGAAGCCAAGTTTCTCCTGTAATTAACTGAATGGCGTGCAGAGCAACGCTGACCACCCGAAGCCTTCTGAGGCTTCAGTCCTATTGATCTGGGCACTATGCAGGGGAAAGCCGTTGTAAGCACTAGTGGATTCATATCTATATACCAAGTCTTTTCTGTGCTCAAACTCATTTCTTTGTTTGGGAAGTTGAACTGGAATCGAAGAGCATGAGTTAAATATTTCATGTTGTGCTGGAATGTATAATTCATGACAAAATCCTTCAGAAAGGAAAAGATAAGACAGAGCTGCAAAACCTTTAAATAAAGTATTTTCTTTAGCTTTTAGACAGACTGCTGAAAAAATGCTTTCCCCCTTTTCTGTTGGTGTTATACAGAAATTAGAAAATAACATGTGATAGCAGTAAAAACAGAAACACTCAAAGTAAATCTGAGAAATTATTTGTTATTGTTCATACACAAATGCAATTAATGTTTTATACACGCTTCTCCAAAGGCACTCTGTTGCACTTAGTTCCTCCACATTTCACACTCTCCCTTAGGAACAAGACGTATTGGCCTCAACATGTAAACAGCTCCATCCGTGGTTAATTTGTTGTGCTAATCTCAGGAAGTCATGGACGGGGGAATTTAACAGCGCAGATCTTACAGAACAGGCTCCACTCCATTAGGACGTGTGTGATTGTTTCCGCAGTCTGAGCATTGAAGGGTTTGTCACACTGACACCTGCAACGGCGTGGATGATGTCTGTTCATGCCTGCATCCCCTGGGAAGGGTGCTGGTCTCCGGTCGCTGGCTCCTGCTCAGGACCAGGCATGGGGCGGCAGAATCCCTTGGCCGCCCCCGCAGTGCCCAGCCATCCCAGCAGCTGCCAGGTTGCCTGCCCTACCCTGGAAGACAACCGCCATTTTTCCTCAGCTTACACTCCTGTCAGGACAGCACAACTGTAGAGGAGACCTCAACCATTTATTTTTGCAAAAAGCAAGCCATGTTGAGCTCTCTCCCCTGCCAGGGACTGCTACTGCTGTTATTTAACCTTTGCACAGCTGTGGTGCTCTGTTTGCCCCATCTGTGGTGTCCCTGAAGAGCACAAATCCTGGTCCAGGTGCCCCAGAAGGACAGATAGCACTTTGCTCCTGTGCTGGAGGGCTGGGGAAAGATGGTGAATCGTGTCTCCAGAGCATCTGTGAACATGAATCTTTCCTGTCAAGTGGGCACCACTGGGAAGAGCCTGGCTTTGACCTCTTTGCACCCTCCATTCGGGGATTTATCCACACAGATAAGATCCCTCTGCGCGTTCTCTTCTCCAGGCTTAATAGCCCCAGCTCTCTCAGCCTCTTCTCATAGGAGAGATGCGCCAGACCCTTTGACATACTGTGGCCCTTCACTGGACTCTCTCCAGCACATGCCTGTCTTTTCTGTGCTGGGGAGTCCAGCTCTGGACACCATCCTCCAGGTGTGGCCCACCAGTGCTGTGTAAGGGGAAGGATCACCTCCCTCCACCTGCTCTATGTGAGCACCGAGCTTAACTAAAACATCTCAAACACTTAAAAAACAAAACCAAAAACAAGCCAACAACCAACAATAATTCAAAGCAATAATCATTTTGGGGTGTCCTTTTCTCTTTCACACTCATGGTGGCAAACAAAGATCTTGGATGAGGGATCTTCATTTATTTCAGCCCATAATTCAAGCAGTTTCCAGGTATAATGAGAGCCCTGTGGTGTATCTCTGAAGCAGGTCTCTGAGGAAACTACTCCCTTTTAGAAACTGGAAATAAGCCCAACAGAATATGTGCTCTGTCCTCTACCACTTCTCCAACTCCAAGGCATGTAAGGTCTCAAATGCACCCTGAAAGCAGTGACTGCTGTTTAGCTTCCCCAAGAAAGTGTTCTGCTTTGCTCTGTTTCTGTTAGAGATCCAAACTGTCCACTGGCAGTTTACAAAAGCAGCAAGTTAATGCTCTACTCCCTTCAGTTTCCTGTAGAAAATAATCACAGAGCTTTGACAGCTGAACAATAGACAATTGCTTGTTGTCTCTGTGCTTTCTTTGAAGAAATCTGTACAAGAAAACACCAGCAAGATTTTCACATATAATTAATCATGCCTATGAGACACTATCAAAGTTTTTTAAAATTGAGGGAGCTTTGGATGGCGTGATCGTGCTGCCATGGTAACAGATGTGTACAGCACACCACGGATATCAAACTAGAGGGCAGCTTTTCGAGAGACAGAAAATAAGAGAAAGCATCAGAGAAGAATTCATTAATTAGGGCACATTTATGTAAGCAGTGAAACTGCAAGCATGCAAGAAACTGGAAAATGAAACATGTTAAAGGTCGTTGCCATGTTGAAAGGTGCCTTGTGTGGATGACTCTCTGCACCAGTAGATGCCAGGTACAGCAAGCCTGAGCGTGCGCACAATGCTACGGTGCCAGCACAGCTGCCCTTCCCCACCGAGGTCAAGGTCTCTGGTGGGATATTGCCACTACCACACTTACCCTACTACCCGTTACCTTTCCACATAGCCATCTGTTACAAGGGATGCAGAATTGGGAGATTTCAGGCCCCCACCCCGCCCCCCTGCCCCATTCCTATTTGGAAGACAAAAATTTGACTTAATTAAAAAAAAACACAAACATATCTACACCTGTGCCAAAGAAAGTCTTCACAAAAGCCAAATGCCTTGAAATGTAGCTCTGAACAGGCTAAGTTAAAATGCAAACAACAGCATTTACTTATAACAGTAGCAGAGACAACACATTTTGAAAAATGTTTATAAAAGACTGAAGTGGAGAAAGGACAGGAAACAACACTCGGTCGCTTTGTGCAAAATATCGTACATTAAAGGTTTCTGTTTATCACCCTGTCTCCAGATGGTTTATTGCTGGGCATACCGATGTGATCTGCCTCGTCAGAGATGTCCTTCTTCCACACCTTAGGCCAGACTCCCTGGGGACACCTTTGCCAGTGAGGCAGACACGAGTGGCAGGTGGACCCTTCCTGGTGTCCTCCAGGGAGTCTGGTCCCATCCTGGGGTAAGGGCATTGCTGGGAAACATCCTGGTCTGGCACAGCCCTCAGACTATTACCTGCTACTGCTTTTCCATAGGGGTGGCAATGAAGCCGCAACGCATCATCCAAGGGCAATCAAAAGAGACTTCAGGGCCCTGGGAGGGTTGGCAAGGGAATCCAGAGCACAGGCAATTTTTTCATCTATCCTTCCAGTTGTGGGCAGCAATATTGGAAGAAAAAGAGGGACAGTCTATTAATACATGGCTACGTGGCTGGTGTCACCACCAAAATTTTGGGTTTTTCGATAATGGGATGGTCTACATGGCACGAGGCCTGCTGGCATCAGATGGGATTCACCCTTCTCAAAGGGGAGAGAGGGTCTTCGTTCACAAGCTTTCCCAAATTTTGAGAGAAATAAAAAGACGGGCTGTAATATCCAGCAGATATGAGATGCCATGAACACAATATAGAGAGCTTTCCAAATCACAGGGTGATGAAGTCCCTGTTTATCATCAAAACTTGCTTCCTGCACCCTTTTCAAAGTCAACAGCCCTTCACAGATCCACCTGCCAATGGTACAGGTAATTTGCTTGCCTCTCCCGGCCACACAGCAGACACTAAGGGTGGTGGTGAGGTCGCCTGGTGTGGCACGCAGAGGATGCCGTCCTGTGACAGTCCCACCAGGCTCAGATGATGAGGTGAAGATCAGCATTTCTTCTGAGCCTCTGAGGCCATCGAGGGAGGACCGTTAGGGGACACCATCCCTGGGCCTGCAGCCATGGGGGACACCTCAGCTGATGCCCCCACCTACGACGTCAAGCCCCCACAGCAAGAGCTGCCCTGCAGCTCTGCAGCCAGGCACCCTCCTTGAGCTGCCTCTGCCCATTGGACAATCAACCTCAGAAAAATAAAGTCAGTGCATGAACAGCATCAGAAGAGGAAATACAGTGCATTAAATATGCAGACAGAACTTTCAAAGGGGCCAAGAACACCAGCAGACACTGAAAATTGCCAGATAACGTTGGTTAGCATTAAGAGAAAGTTAAAAACATATTGGAGGCATTTCACGCAAACATAAATAAATAGATAACTAGACCTAAGAGGAACTGTTTGTGGAAATGCACAAAATAAAATCTGTGATCAGGAAGTCCAGTAAAGGGCACCAACCTCAGGCTCTGGATAAACAGAAATGTAGAATATTGCTCAAAACTGAAGACCCTATCAGAGGTATTTTATTATAACCGTTTTTTCAAGCTTCCCTGTTGAGATTGCTTTCAACCTGTAAACTCCCGCTACATATGAAATGCTAAGATTATTAGCTTTAGTAAATGAACTTGGATGTCAAATCCCCTTTCTCCTCTGCTGAAATAGTGTCTTGGACAGTGTTAGCATGGAGCATCCACACCATTCTGCCAGTGTCCTTACTGACCTTTTCTTAGATCTTTAAAACATCTGTGGATGAACTTGCACTTGAAATTGAATAGCTGTTTTCTGCTCAAGGGTGTTAGTGCATTAGAAATGTCAGACTTTGAAATAGATATCACAAGGCATTTAGTTATAAAAAGTAACACAATTTTATTACCTGACAAAGACAAGCTTAAAACATTTCAGTTAAGAGACACAGCTGATTTTCACCTAAATACAGCAGGAGAAAAATAGTGTCACTTGTTTCTCAAAGCCAACTTATCACAAAGCTGATGCAGCAGAATTGTGCTCATGAGTTCATGGGGGAAAATGATTTTTTTTTTCTTCCCTCTAACAAAACATAAGAGCACATGGCATGTGCAGAGAGTCAGACAGATAACAGACAAGATTATGATGAATTAAAAGGTGATTGCAGGATGTCATAAAGAAATCAAACTCTCTGTACTTGCCATTTTGTTAATTTCCTGGTAAAGCAGCCAGAATCCCAAGCTCTCTGTGCATAGCAATGTTCATCACTGCTTGAACAGAGGTTACAGGGGGTTTGCTGCAATGCTATTGCACTGCATTCATTACCCATCTATGCAGTTATCATTCATAGAATCATAGACTCATAGAACCATTAAGGTTGGAAAAGACGTCTAGGATCATCAAATCCAACCATCAACCCAACACTACTGTGTCTCCTAAATGATTGCATCATCATTTTATAGACGCCTTGTCATAACCTACAAGTCATTGAGTTTGGTGTAGGGACACACATCAGAGTCAGGTTTAAATTAATCAAAAGCAAGTTTTAAAGCAAAGACAACTTCCCTTCTTAATCAGAGGAGAGGATCAAATGCCCAGACAAGAGCTGCTTATATCCTCCGTCACAAACACCTTAGAGAAAACCACATTGGTAATATCTGGTAATAACCCACATCCACTCCTCATATTACAATCAGTAAGCTCTTGCATTTCATCTTCCTCTCTCTGCCTTCTGAGGCTTTGTTTCATCTCATTCATTAGAAGCTACAGACAGGCCCTTGATAGCCAAGAATTAATATGCTGTGAGACCTGGTACATCTCCCCAGCCGCTGCCAGTGCCTGCGGGTATGCAACACAGTCCAGGTGAGATCGGGGCTGCAGAGGGGAGCAGCAGCGATGGGGAGTGTGGTGTCAGTGCAGGCATTCACCCAGGAACCACCACCCTAGCTCTCTCCTATGTCAGGGCACATGCCTTCAGGCTGACTCTGGAATAGGCAGGATCCTGGCAGCCTTCATACTTGGTGCAAAAGGTGAGAATTACTCTATCTGCCCCATATCAGCTTGAAATTGTTGGCTTAACCCTGATCCTTCCTCTTCACTGCCTGTCCCTCCCGCGCGCACACGGCTGCACAAGGGCAGGTGCTCTGGTCTCTCAGCTCTCCTAGCCTAGACAGCCACACAGGAAAGCCGTGACAGATACAGCAGGGCCTGACGGTGCCACTACTGAAGGTATCTGCAGCTCAAGTGCCTAACATGGTGATGTAAAAATAATGCTGCAAAGGCACACAGTTTCACACAGCATGAGGGGTGTTAAGCTGAATAATCCCAGCAACGCTCGGCGGGCAAGCGAGGGACAGGCTAAGAGAGGGCACAACAGGAGCAGCACCTCCCCTGTGTGCATGCAGGGACCCAGCACATGCTCTGCACACCGGTGCCTCCTGTGCACATCCCACCGTCTGTGCTGCAAACAGGACTCCCAGGTGAAAACTGGCAACACAACTGAGAGAGACTTTTCCACTTCTCTATTTCTCTTCTTCATCATGCACTCCATTACCTACAAGGGGCACCAAAGAATACTGCTCCAAGAAGCTCTATATTCTGAGAAATTAAAAAAAAAAGTTAGACCATTGCTAGTGCTTGGAAATAGGGGTTACCTTCAAGCTCTTCATTCCTCTGTATGTGTTTTGCATTTTAATGCAAAATTAGTTATGAGTATTGACCAGGGTAAAGGAACACACATGAAAATTAGAAATTTATACACAAGTTGCCCTTAGTTTCAATAAAATGTCCATTAACACTTGCTTTCAAACTTCTGCCATAGCCAGAACAAAGCCCTTGGTCCCACCCTGAACCCAGGAGCAAGCAGAGCTGCGCATGGTGCTCATGTTGGCAAGAGGATATGAACTGGTCCCAGGGCTCGCAGAGAAGCATCTGCCCTCTGAAGGCTGAGCCTCTCCCCAGCTCAGCTTCAGTTCCACAGCCAGTTAAACCCTCTGTGCCAGCTCCTACCCAATTTCGTGCGTAGTAACACCAACTCAAATGCGGTGGAATACAGTATGGCAATCTCCACAGAATTCCAGTCTCCCTGCATGCAGTGTCTTGTGCAGTGCCTAGGACCTCTGCAGGGAAAAGAGAAAAGACTGGCCCTGCTGTTTGAACTTCTCTCTCTCAGATGAGGCCGAAGAAATAGATTAGTTGAGAACATCAGATTAGAAGCATTTTTTAAGTTAGATCAGAATAAATGAGTAAAGCCATACTGTAAAACTATTAATTAGTCTTAATGGTTGTGTGTCTCTTGTTTCTATTAGAACCCTAATACATGCATAGGTATAATGAAAATTATAATTAGCAACTAATATTATAATAAGTAAGTTGCTTTACAGGAGAGCAATAGGACACTTTGCCCCTGAAGAGGTGAATGCTGATGTGGAAGAGAAATGTCCTTTTCTCCATGTTCATGGCAATTTTTATGTGTCTTGTTGAAATTATTAGGTTTCTTCATCAGTTTTAATGCTCAGTTACACCAAGGTTTTGCTTCATCTGCATCCCTCAGACAAGCGTACGGGCGCCTCTGTGCTGTGCTCCCCCTCAGACGGCACCAATTGTTCATCCGTGATGGAGGAGCCAGCAGCTGACGCCAGCAGTTCGTCACAGGCTCTTAGTCATCATCATGCTCCAGGAGACCTGGAAACCCGTTGCTCTCAGGTCACGTCTTGCAGAAGGGCGCCTTCTCCACACAGCAGGGCTGTGGTGACGGCTCGCCGACAGCCGCGACCCACACTGCCTGCGCGGGGGCTGCCCGCTCCGTCCCGGGGAAAGGCTGTGGGCAGGCTCGGCTGCCAGGGTCAGGGCTGTGCCTGGCTGTGCTGGGCCGCTGGCAGACGGCCGCAGCTGTGCCATGGGTGGGGGACGACGGGTGCTCCAGCAAGGAGATGCTGGTGGCTGGGCCCAGCGGCAGCTGCAGAGCCGAGCTGTCACCCAGCAGCGCACCGTCCCCGGGGCGCAGGCCGCAGGCGCCCCTCGGCCCTCCGCAGCTGCTGGGCCGCACTTTCTGCTTCCCCTGCTTGCCCTTCCTGGGTTCAGCCCCTCTCCTGCAGGTGTCTCAGTCACCACTGGAAAATGCACGTTATATGCAAAGCTTGGCGAGCATTTTCCTCTTGTTACATGAACAGGTTTTCTCCTGCTTTTTTTCTGTGGTTTTTTTTTTTTGAGGACACATTATAAGACTTGCATCTGGGCCTGTGTAGACACTGTCTTCTTAAAGATTTTCAGTAATGTTAACCTGACCATAATCTCAGTACATAAAACTGTGAGATATGCATAATTTCTGATTTCTCAGGAAGGTATATCTTTACATTACCAGTCTATTTTTCTAAACACATAAGTATCTTGTCATACCAAATTTGCATTAAAAGCGGGAGAGTAGCCAAGAGAAGTCAGTGAAAACAAAGCTAATTGCCACAACCATTAAGCAATGGTAAACAGAGCCATGTGTAAATGAGGAGTCCCAGGTTTAAGATTATCAGCATTAGAATCAAGCTGAGAATTTGTGAGTGGGAGGCAAACTACAAAGAGCAACATTCATCAGCCCAGATTCTGACTGGAATGTGATGATAAATAAGAACATTAATCATCAGCTGTGGGGTAGAAACAACAAAAATATAAAAGCAAGCCTACACCTACTGTTAGAATACTTGAGAAAACTTTAACAAGCCTGAGACATCTCCAAAAACAACGTGCACAGGTGTGTCTTGAATAATGGAGAGGATTTTTAATGTAATAAACTGTGACAAACTGATAACATAATTACCAGCATTTATTCAGCAATCAGAACTGTTGTCAAACATTGATGCTCTGTTTTTTTCAGAAGCTTGACAAAGAGATTGCCAGTCTTCACAGGGAAGTGAAACAAGATTTATACAATTTAGTCCAAGTACTCCTTCTGTCTTCTCTAGCGTTTGATCAAAATAAACGAGGAGCACTGTGTACTGCACACATCACTGACCGAACCTCACGTCCTAAAGAAAATACTTCTCTAAAGCCCACAGCATAACCGTTTTCCAAAATAAATAAATCTAGGCCTGTCTACTGAGGATCTGCCTGCCTTAAGTGCATGTTCAAAATGCTATGTTTCTTCCTTTTCCTCTGTTTACCACAAGACCTATCCATGGGTCTGTGGCCAACAGGCTTGGTAGATTTTAATTTGAGATGAATAATATTAGGAAGAGGTGAAGGAGAGAACAAACCCCAGATTTTTACACAAAAGTTTTACAAACACTGGATGAAGCAGGCTCTGGACCCCAGTGACCACTCGGTCCAAAAACCAAAGTCCCTGTTTTCCTCTTTCACAGCCTGCTCAATGGTGGGGAGGATGAGGTGCAGAACAGCCCTTGACGCCGTGCAAGTGCTGCTCAGCTGTAACTAAGACATCCCTGTGTTACCAGCACTGTTTTCAGAACGGATCCCAAACATAGCACCATGCGAGCTACTATGAAGAAAATCAACTCTATCCCAGCCAAAGCCAGTACACCTGTCTTTGCTGAGGCTGGCATCATCTCACCTCCACTCAGAGCACTCCCTGAGTGCAAGGATGACAGGGGCAGGTATGAGCCCCTCAGAGTCCAGAGACAGGCAGTGCCGCTGATGTTAAACCCATGTGAGACTCTCCACTGGGGCCAGGCAGCCACCCTCCCCACCCCAAAGGGGCTTTGTGCCTCTGGAAACTCACTGGCACACTTTGCCATCCCCAGCAGAAGCCCCGTCCCCATCCAGGCTGCAGCTGGAAGGAGACAGGGAGCAGCTGGGCAGAGAACTTGCAGGCTCAGTGCACATGGGAAAGGTGCTGGACTGGCCAGGCACAGAGGAAGCACAGACACCCCCCACCCCAAGATGTATGCAGCTTTCACAGGCTCATCTTCCCCGTTTCTCTCTTTTCCTGGGGCTGTTCATGACAAATAGGGCCAAATTTGAGGAGCTTATTATACCCCCAAGGCTGTGCTCTGCAAGGCCAGGCTGCCTGTCGCCCCCCAGCCAGCTGCAGTGGGTGCTGGGGCTGCGGGTGCTGGCGGACCCCCGGGTCTGGGGAACTCTGCTGCCTGCCGGGCACTGCGATCGCTGCGTGCGGGTGAGCACCGTGCAGCCCAGCCTGCGGAGCTGTATGTTTCCTGTTGCACCACCTCTGCAAAGGCCAAGGGGTTTGGGGGAAACGTGACAGTTTTAGCTTTCTGTTGCAATGAAGAAATTAAAAAACCTGGGGCAGTGCAAAGCCAGCATCGCTGGGAGGAGCTTTGCTGGCAAGGCACAACTGACACTGCAGGAGCAATGTAAAGCGGCCTAATAGGAAACGGTATGATCAAATGATTTGAGAATAAGAAAGGGCTATTTCCATAGCAACAAAAATCAAGAAAAAAAAAAAGTCAATAAAAATTCCAACACTCTTTTCCACGTTAAACTGATTTTCCCCAAATCTAGACTAGCAATGGACTGGGTAGTACCAGAGAATGGAGACCACCGATACAGTGAGTATTCTCCCATTAATAAACTTTTCTGAGGATGCACATCTCATGAAGTGGAAATAGGATATTTGCCAGCCTCAGTCAACCAAAAATATGCCTTACTTATTAACGATACATTGATTTGCATAGCGATAAGCAGGCACATCTTTTTTTTAATTATTGTAATAGGAGATAAACTGAAAACACATGCATTTAACAAACAAACATGATTTCTCCAAGAGCTCTATATTTATCATTTGCTAAAAGCATCTTGCAGAAAAACGTATGGGTTTTGTGACTTGGAAAAAAAATCAATATAATATTTAAGTAATACCTGTAATTAAAAGCAATACCTGAGTAATCCACTGAAGGGCTTATTTTAATTTCTAAGCATGCATCTTCTCCAGTGCAGCTATGGTACACCCAACACATGGCAAAACCATCTTTGGTCTATTTCTATTTGGTTATTAATTTATTATTATGGCAATCAGAGATGCAGTTTATGAGCATAGCATGGAAATACATACCAAAAGACTAATTTTCTCCCTTTTCTATTACTTCTGCAATGAATATTCACCCACTGCCAAGGAAAGATAACTAATAGGATAAAAGACAGCAAAACAGAGGAGGGAAAGGGAAGAGGTTGCCTCCGTGGCAATGAGAGGATGCCAGAAACTCAGAGAAGCAACAAGTCAGTGTTGCTCTTGAATCACTCCAGCACTGAATCTTTTTCTGATGACAGTATTTACGTGTCCTGGGCACACATCCAATGTGAAGGTCTTTCTTGTTGTTTATATTTTGATGTGCCCCAGCAGGAGTCTTTGTAATTAGGAATCTGGGGAAAAAAATGGTTTTTGAGATTAGCTGCCAAACCTGAGGAGGAAAAAGAATTTGGATGGAAACAATGTTTTTCTTACTGAAATGAAAACCAGAAAGCATTTCTTTCATGTTGACAGAAACCATCTATTCAGCCTAAACCAGAGCCCTTCAGGAGCAGGCACAGCAGTACGGAAAACAAAGGCAATGCCACCCAGTTGTACAAGCGGCAGGCGTGCTCTCCCGCAGTCCTGTGTCCCAGGAAATCGTGAGGGTCGCCCTCAGCCTGGGGATAACCTCATCCTGCCTGGCCCTGGCTGGCCTGGGCTCACCTCTGCAGGGTCCCTGCATTCCTGCAGCCAGGGGGTCGGCCCCTTTCCCCACCAGACTTGCTCCCCGCAGAGCCAGGGTTGGATCTCCCTGAGCTCAGCGGTCCCCAGCAGCTCCCAGAGGAAAGGGCACCAGCTCCCTACCCTGCGGCATCCCTCCCAGTCCACCCCGTATTCGAGGCCATCCCCGGTCTTGAGCCGTGTCTCCTGGCCCCTGCTTCCCCCCCTCAGGATGCTCTTGCTGCAGCTGCCCTAAGCGAGGCCCGCAGGGCGATGGAGCGCGGGGGACGATGGGGGGCGGGCGCTGGCGGCTTTGTGCCCGGGGTGGGACACCCGGGAGCTCTGCTATCCCCCAACTGATTCTGCCCACCAGCACCACTGAGCTGGAGATGATGGGCAATGGGGCACCTGGTCTGGATTTCCAGGCGGAGGCTCTGCGCTCAGAAACCCTCTGAAGGTCAGCGCCTTGCCAGGCAAGAGCATGTTAGCAAATGTGTGTCATGTAGTTATGAAGGACAGAGACTGCATCTTTGGTAGCAAGGCTGCCTCCTAGTGATGTGCTATAATACAGAGCATTTTTTCTTCCAGAGCACTATAGTTCAGGATAGTCCTAAAGGGTTTGGACCAGTCTCCATTCAGGTCTTACTGCTGTGCATGGGGTAAAACAACCTTCTATACTAGCCCTGCACTAGATTGTACCTTACATCTTCATGTGGAATTATGCAGCCCTCGGTGGGCACCTCCTGCCAGCTGTTGTAAGATCATAATATTTTTTTCCATTTTTTTTTTTCCAGGAAACAATTGGCTGAAGCATACTGAGCTGCTGACCAGCAGCTGCTTGGGTTTGCTTTTCAGGTTGGGCAGGAATGCCTTTGGGATCCTCTCTTCTGACCAAATGACTAATTCCACTAGCTGAGCATATGGCACAGACTCTCTCTTTTATTAAAGCGGTATTAAAGCTTCCTAATTAAATCAATATTAAATCAGATTTTGCTCATTATTTGTATTTTGCTAAAACTTTCAGTCAGTATTGCACAGTCTTTAGACTGTTTCCAGGGTGGGAAGAACAGTTGAACAGACTCTCCCCAACAATTTGGATGAAGAGTTGAGAGCTGAGCTCCCTCATTTTTTTCTCCCTCTCAGTCTTATGCCCACATCTCATATGCAAATACTCCTCGTGTTTGTATCACACTCTGAAGCAGGAGTCCTGTTCTCATTTCTGTCTGTAGTGCTAAATAACAGGGTGCAATCCTGAGCTGTGCCTCACCGCCGGCCACCCCCAGCTCCGCTCAGACGAGCCACCTGCCTCCCCCGCACGGTGGCTGATCCCCAGCTGTGCAGCCACTGTGGTCCAGGCACACTGTGGTGCTGCCGTTTGCTTTTGGGTCAGGCATGCACCCCCTGTCCTTCTTTATTTTTTGCCATAGGTATAGTTGTGGCAGACACGACTTTGTTCCCATGTGTTATTCTTTCTATGCAAGACGTTAAGGAAGCACAAAGGTTTCTGGGCAGTGAGAGAAATATTTGATTGTACAGCACAAATATGGGGGAGGAACACTGCCCGCTCTGCTTCCCAGGGCAGCCTGCTCTTTCAGCAATTAGCAAGGATGTTCCCACCTCCATCATTACTCTGGCATTCAAGCGCTCTTCAAGCAATTTATTAGGGTTTTTATTTCCAGCAGCAGCATGCTGCTGGTGTTTACCATGCCAGTCACAGACTGCACTTGCTGCATCTCCCTCGATGCTCTGTCCCAGAGCAGCAACCTGCTGCATCTGATGGCCCTGGAAATGCACCGGCTGTTTGCCTGCTGCTGTATCTGGAGAGCTGATCTAATGCTAAATACCCCAGCATCAAGTTCTCATCACATTTATCAGTGCCAGAACAGCTTTGCACAGCTAGGCTTTCTCACTCGACTCCTGCCACTCCCCAGCCCTGTCACAGTGGGGTGAGGAGTTTTCCCAATGGGTGGCAGCCACACCAGGGGAGGGCAGCTGCCTTGGCCACTTCCCCACAGGAGCAAACAGAGCAAAACTCTCTCCTACAATTCCTTGTTCCTAGCTAACAGTATTTGAAAATGCTGTTGCAGCAGTTCTAGTGGGTGAGCTCCTGGGAGAGGACAAGGTCTGAGGGCGCCTCGCTGCCTGCTCCGTGCTCCGCACCTTCCCCGCACGTGTGGCAGGAGTCAGCGCCCCAGCCTGCCACGGGCCATGGCAGCGTCTGGCCGTCTTGCTCCAGAATAAGCACCAGGAGCAGAGGACGGGGCTCAGCCTGCCCCAGCGGCAGGCACCAGCCCCCCGCAGCCCTGCAACTCCGTGCTGAATGGGGTGGTTCTCCCTGCTCAGACCTGATCCATCTGCACAAAGCATCCTGACTACCACTTTAATGTCAGCCCTGTTTAAAACTTGGCTTTTACTATTCCTGATTCAAAGAATTCTCTATTTAATTATGAGGCACCAGAAATTTTACCCAGATACCATTGTCTGACATTTAACGTACTTTTGGTCTCTTATAATTCGTTCTGGCCTCTAATGGGTGGGTACTTAGTTTGCCACAATTATTATCTCAGTGCAGGCCCATTAGCAATGCCAGTCCAAGAATTGAGGACCTGGTTCTTTAACAAGAATCTGGATGCTCTGAGTGATCTTCAGTACTGCCATTATTTACCCCTCATAGTACTGCTTGGTCCTTGAGCCCCCGAGGGAGGTGAGGGAGGAAATGAGTGAGAAGGTATTAAAATCTACACTCACACTTGCCTGCCTGGGCAGAAACGATGGAAAGGGGGAAGAGCATTTGGTTTAAAACTAGCACATGTATTAAAAATGCCCTTACCCTGGTTGAAGAGCGGCTTGGTGACTGTCTTGGCAGGCTAAACCAGCCCCCCTCATCAGACAGTGGACGGTCAAGAGCCTCTGACCAGACCCTGAGCCAGGAGTATCCCTGCTCGCTGTGATTTTACTGGCACCATGTACAGACAGACAAGACAGCCTGAGGAAGGGCAGGAGCATGTTATGGCTGTGGGTCAGTCAGTTCCTTCTTGCTGGGAAAGGAAACTGGGCATCTCTCCAGCCGCCTGCTCTAGCCCTCGGCTTGCTATCCAAGCGTGTTGGCAGTGCTGAATGACTCCAGTGGTGCAAACTCTCCTCTGACTGACCTGGCCCAGCTGCACGCTGCAGGCTACTCTTTGACTTTTCTGAATGCTAAGCAAGAGGATGAACTGGACCAAAGGAAACAGTAATCAACAGGATATGTAATATATCACTGAGACTAACTCCCATGGCTCCTTGAACTGCTGCAATAGTTCAGAAGTAAGCGCAACCTTGCAATGGGTTTGTAAAGCACGGAGTAAGACAGAACTCTCCATCTGGACTAAACACACATCAGAGGCTTGTGCCTGTCCCCAGGGAATTTGCTCCGCTCCATCCTTGCTCATGTTGCTTTGAGAGATGGACGTAGGCCTCACGAGGGCACCCGTGGTAACCAGGTAGAAGAGTCCCTCCATCGGTTGCAACCCTCACTCCCCAGCCTGCAGGTCCTGCTTCTTTCCCAGGCTCTCCAGAGCCTTGCCTCCCAGGTCTGCAGAGCTGCAGTTTGCTGGTGTGGTGATACAGGCCCCAGGCAGCTGGTTCTGCATCCGTAGTCCCCAGGAGCTCTGAACCAGCTCAGCTATGACTGTAAATGATGCTTTTCAAATGGTCCCCAAGAGCTAGACACAGTGTTTCCAAGAGATAACTATTATTTGTTCCCAAAATCACATTGAGTAGAACCGTTGAAGAATCTTCTGTGCACTGAGTCATGCTCTATTAACCAGAAAAGACAGCAGAAAAAAAATTACAACTGCCCAAATATTAACCATTATCTGTCAGCATAGATTAATAGCACCCAAACTTCATTGCCTAAAAGGCTACGCTTGCCTAATAAAACAGCAATAGTTTTCATGTGAGACCTCACTTTAATCCTTCTGCATTCCTGGGCTGTTTATACTGCCTTGCTTCAAATGTCAAACCTAATCAGTGTGCCACCTTCGGTTAAAAGCATGCTTTTTAAATAAAACTTTGATAGACATTTGTCTTACATAAAATTTATCCTTCCATGCAAAGATCAAAAGCAGAACACTGAAAGGAGGATTTGTTTAAAATCAAAGAAATACTCTTTCTCTAGCTATCTGCTAAGTGCCTTATCCTCAGAGTTCATTTCTCTTTCATTACATACCACCCTGTGCAGACACTGCCACCGACAAATAAGAGAAATAGGAATTCATCTCTGGAGTTACTCACCAGAGCATGGTGTCAAAGTAACAGAGCGTGCCTTTGCTGCCCGAGGGCGTGCACATGCCCTTGCACGCCTGTCTGTTGATGTGTGCTTTTGCATTAGCCAGTGACCCATGTGTTTATTTATCTGCTTACATATTTTGAGTATTAATAATTATTAATTCATGTCTAAATCTCTGAGTTCTTTTTCAATATTCTTCATTAAAGCAGAGGTGGGGTAGTGCCGCTCAGCGTAGCCGTGCTTGGCAGCGGTGACGGCTCATGCTGCAGTCCAGCTGCCAGCTACTGCTGAGCACAGCGGTGTCGGCTCTGGGCGGTACACACTGCCGGCAGCCCGGCAGCACCCACAGAGCCAGAGTTTGCCAGTTTGCAAAGGTTGTTACCTGTTTTCTGAACACCAGTGAAGCTGCGGAGTGCTGGTTTTCCCCACAGGCTCACACCAGTGCCTGCAGAGCTCGGTGAGCAGCGGGCACCCTGGGGTCGCCTCAGGAGCTCCGCTTCGGAAGGAGGCTGCAGTGGCCCCCGCGGGCAGCACTGTGCACAGCGGGCGGCGTGCTGGCTCCCAGGTGGTCTCTGCACACTAAAACTAGTTTCCTTTCAAATGAAACTGCCGAAGAAGTGTGCACCTGAACTGGTCCAGCTGCTGAGAGGCAGCTGGTCCACAGGGACTGGGTTTGACCCAAGGGTGGTCTCAGTTTTACATCATAGATAAACTAGCGCTTCTGTGCACCCATTATCTGGGAGCATCGTCAACTAGTCGTCCTGTTGTGCAGTCGTTCAATTAGTACTTTATCGAGGCTTCTCTGGAGAGCAGGAGGTTGCTCTCTATTTGTTTTCTTCTCCTGACTGCACTCAGCTCCCTCTCTGGCACGCATATCCTCGCTGACCACGGGGGCATAAAGCTCCCTCTGACTGGCTGGCGTGAGTTTTCACAAATCAAGGGAAAGCACCTAAGCATTCACAGATGGCTTGAAAGGCTCTTCTACTGCAGTGCTTATGGCTGGTAACTGCTAAAAGGCAGACAGAAAACCCCTGAGGTTTGGGGTCCCTCTTCTGGAAGAAGCTCCTGGTACAACTGCATCAGCTGGTTGCTGGAGCATCATTTTCATTTTCACCTTCTTCATTTGTTTCTCTGCCACAATTTGCCGTGTTTTCAGAGCTGGAAAGTTACAGATGAGCCTTTGGTTCTGAGCTTTCACTTGCTTAACCTAATCCATTTGAGAAAGCACCAGTTGCCTAGCCCAGCTTGGCCCTAGGAAACGGCTGTCTCAAGACAACAGCGTTTCCATCAGCTGCCACATCCGAGCTCCAGCCTGACTCGGTGTCGCTGGCCGCAGGGTAAGAGCTGTTCACTGCCTCCGCTCTGCCCGTCAAACAGAAAATTAGAGAGAAGCACAGGCTTGCCACTGATCTCAAAACTGTGACTAGCTCCTAAATAAATTGCAATGACTCATCTTGCTCCAAATCTTATTCCCTGATAAATGATATGAGCAACAATTTTTGAGGGGACAGAAAAGGGAAGGGAAGGGAAGGGAAGGGAAGGGAAGGAAGGGAAGGGAAGGGAAGGGAAGGGAAGGGAAGGGAAGGGAAGGGAAGGGAAGGGAAGGGAAGGGAAGGGAAGGGAAGGGAAGGGAAGGGAAGGGAAGGGAAGGGAAGGGAAGGGAAGGGAAGGGGAAAAAAGATCTCATGCTTATTGTGCCTGAGCCTCAATAGGAATTAGGGCAAATGTGCTGAGACACTGAGGTCAACAGAGAAGCAGCCAGAAGGAACCCATTACCCGATAATTTGGAGCCTTTGTTACCACCACCCCTCATACTTGAAAGGCATACTCTTTCATACTCGCCATTAACCCAAATAAGAGTGGACCTGCCCCCAGTGGGATGGTTTACAGGGCAACAGGGAACTGCTAAGGGAGGAGAGCTTCTGAGGTGTCTAAAGCAGAGAGAGATATATTGCACAAGACCCTAAGGAGGAACCACAGGAATTGCAAGATGAGAACAAAATAGCTGCAGGAAAGCAAGTGCCTGCTGGATTACAGCTCAAAGAAGCTAAATCCCATGAGGTTCATCTATTTATTCCAAGTCAAAATAATGTTATGAAATTTTCTAAGCCCCTTCTCCTGTGTTTCATTTTGCACGATAACAGATCAAGCACATTTCCAAGTCTTATTTACTTATTTCTTACACAAATGGTTTATCTGTAGTGTTTGCTTAAGAACATTGGGTACCGCATGTCTCTGCTCCTCTGTTATGTGTAACTTGGGAAGCTGAACCGCCCTTAGCAGCAGGAGGGAATTTCTGCTCGTGCCCTATTTTGATAAGACCAAAGCATAGCTCAAAATAGACACCAGTTTGTCTCTAATCTTTTTAGAAATCTGGAAGCTTTGTAAGACATTACCTAAGGCATATCCGCCATCATTCAGTGCCAGCCGCAGCAGGGCCTGGGTGGCTGCTAGTTTGAGCACTGCTGCTGAACCTGCTACCCTCCCTGGTGTCCCGTTAGTTTTCATCACCCAACCTTTTCTGGGAGAGGTTAGTAGCTCTTAGGGGTGCAAATTTCCATGAGCTGTGCATATGGATCTCAGTGTCAATGGTAATGGATAATAATAGTGTTTCCACATTTTCAGCTATTTATGTTTCTGTGGTTGTGCAGCCTTTCCCCGTCATTCATATTTCTGTGTTTACTGGCCTAAGTAGTTACCTGAGTAGTTACTGGCCTAAGTACTAAGTAGTTACGGGACGTGGTGAGTACTGCGCTGAGGGGTCGTTGGCAGGGGAGGCACGTGTCGTGCTCTGAGGCGCGCAAACAACAGCTGAAGTCCCATCTTTCTGACCACACAAATAATGGGCAGTTCCCAGCTCACACACCTTGACGCCTCACCGGTTTTCACATCCAGTGTAATTCTCTTGCAGCCCTGTAACCCAGTAGTACACTATTGCCATTGCCACAGGCTTTGCACTGAGTTTGCAGGACCTCAGGGCTGGGGCGTGTCAGGCTCACTCTGTCTGAAATGTTCCTGAACTTACTTGATCTTCAACTGCAATTTGTCTAGTGCCCAAGTGCCTCTGCCGGTCTTGTTTACCTTTATCTACGTGAGCAGCAAGCACAGTTCTTAGACAAACAGTAGTAAGAACCAGCTGTTCTGTGCAAAATGAGGTATCTGTGACTCCAATAGGAAAATGCGATTTAGAGGAGTACAGGTCTCCTACTGCACAAGGGTGGAAATAACCGCAAGCACCAGTACAGGCTCCAGTACAGCCTTCTGTGTGCAGCTGCAGGAGGAGCTGTTTAAGGCCTCCCCAGGTCTGTCCACTCAGGCAGACACAGGGCAGAGGCGTTAACGAAGCCCCTGCACAGGTCAGAAGCAGGCAAAGGCAGCGTACGGCACTGGTGCAGCCATTCTGCTTTTGTGCGCCAGAGCACAGAAACCCTTCGGGTATGGATAGATCACACAGCGCTGTGTCTGCTGCTGAGCAAATACCCCGCTTCAGTACAAACTGTAGTCCCAATGCCTCTCTATATATGTACATATATATATAAATGCACACACGTGTGTGTGTATATATGTCTGTTTGTGTATGCATGTACATTTTTCCACTGTACGCTGAGCTACAGGAATCCAAATAAATCACATATGGAAACATAGCCCGTATCTGATATATTTTGCATAACAGTAAGTGTGATGATGCGAATGAGGGCAAGGAATAGTTTCAGATTTAAATAACTATGAAGTAAACATAAGGTTGTGAATATGTATCTCCCATTTGTCACTGTGCAGAAGGGCTGAAGAAGTGATTGGGGGCTCTTCATAATGGCATCATCACTGCGCAAAGTTCTAATTCTGCCAGGCACAGTGAGTCCACACACTGTGAGACTGTGCAAACACTGACACCAGTTTTAATCAAGTTAAACTTCAGTCATTTCACTCAGTAATATTTCATTAGAAGAACTGTGCTGTGAAAAAATAATTTTCCTTAATTAACATTTTGCTCAATTAATTATTTCTCTCAGAGGAGATCTGAACTTTATTAAATTATTTGAAAGAAAGAAAACACATCTCAATATGGATATTGCATTAATTCAGTGCAGCCCATAAGCTTCTATTTCAATAATGGGTGGCATTTGTATTGATCTTTGCAAAACTTCTCAAATCAATAATCTTTCCCAGAGGTTAAATTTTGCCTTAAGACAGAGACCATATGAAGAGAAATGTCATGTCTCAGACTCCTGGAATGTCTTGCAAGCATAAAATGAGACATGAAAAAGAGGCAGAGAAGCAGCAATGTTATTTTTGCCTGGAGGAACAGAATTCTGTTGATTTTATTAGCTGTGCAGACACTAAAATTCAGGCTCTCTGTTCAAGTTATCCTGGCCCATCTGACAGCTGGAGCCTCCTCTGGATCCTTCATCTCCCTGTTCTGATTCTATTTTCTCTCCAACAGACATCATTCAGAAGATCAGCCAGCATCTCTTCTTCACATGCATTTTGATGCACGCTGCTTCTCCCACCACGGTGGCTGTGCCATGGTGCTCCACAGCACTGGGACACCGACCCTACCACTGCTGCAGCGGTGAGAGCTGCAGCCCTTCCTCCCCCAGGAGCAGCCTGCCAGCGCTGGCCCCCACCCTGCTGCTCCCACAGATGGAAGCAAGTCTCTGCTGGTGGGATGCTCCCTGAAGAGGAGCTCCAGGGCCTTGCCAGGTCCCAGCTTGGGCTGTGCTGCTGTGGGGAAGGGGAAGAGTCCCACCATCTCTCCAGCGTGCCCAGCAGTGAGGTTCTCCATGCTCTGCTACCTCCTCCCCTGTCTAAAACACTCATGTCCTGACACTGAACATGTCTCAGGAAGGGCTGGGTTGGGGGTCCGGCATGTGCCGGGCCACCGGCGTCCAGGGGCTGTGGGGTGTTGTGCCCCCCAGCACTTGGCAGCACGCACCCCAGCTTGGCAGGGTCAGGCCAGGTGGTCCCTGCTGGGCTGCCTGCCCCTCGGCCAGGGGAAGGCAGAGCTTGTCTCTGCTGGCTGCGCATGTGTGAGGCCGTGCAGGCACGGATGCTTGCATATGAACGCATGGGCACACACCCACATAAAGCATCAGTTTAAGAAAGCAGAGTTTCAGGGCTATTTCCTGGCCGTGTGAGTCAGGTCCTAGTCTGCTGCAGCCAGCTGTGAGAAGCCCCTGCCCTGGTTTACTCCGCACCACAGGTGCCGGCTGAATCCCACCTTTCCCGACAGGCACACAGACTCAAAGGCTGGGCATCCGTGCACCGGCCCATGCTGCACGCCGACAGCCCGGGCCCAAGGACAGCAACCTGGAACCAGCCGGGCAGCCTGAAGCAGGTCCCCTGGCCAGCACCCCTCTCCTAGCCACCCTGATGCACCCCACGGCCCCCTGCGGCGGGACGATGTCCCCCAGGCGCAGCCCCCTGCACTGCGCCCTGGCACCCCTTCCCTCTGCCTCGGCAGGGCTTGCTGAACTCACTCCGAGAGCCCTCTGGGAGGAAGCCGTATTTTCAGTTAACCAACACAGGCATTTAGAGAGAGCGATTAGTATTCACATAAAGTGCCTCTGAAATTACTCCACTCCATAATTATGCTCAAATTCATTAGCAAAAAATATTAGAACTATAATTAAGTTCCAAGACTTGTGTAAGCTCCAGACAAAACCAGAACTTGTTATGAAGATTGGCTACTGGAGTCACCAGCATCAAGAAGGTAAAATTATACCCATAGGAGTGTGAATATATTGCTTAACTGTCATGGAATCATGTTTTTACTTTGGTTTCTTTTGCAACATCCTAGTATAAAGTGTAATTTTTATATCTCATCTCTACTTTTTTATTTCTGTCATTGGATTAGGATTCCTAACAAAAAAAATTGCACAGAAAAGCCAGCTTACTAACTTACTTAAAATTATTCTATATTTATACCCTAATAAGTCTGGACAGCATCCTACAAGATTCAAACCCATAATGTCAAAGTAGATAATTCACATAAAATATATATTAATTGCTAATTATCCCCGACCAGTTTTTCTAGTAGTTATGGATTTTCCTTTGGCGGGAGCTACTCAAGGTAGATTGGATGCTTCCAGGGACTGTCTCTATGTAATACCCAAGAGTTTGGAGCTTGGGATAAGAACAACCGAAAGGAAAAGAAAATTTACAAGGCATTGCACATGAGGTCAGATTAGACTGTTCTAGTCTTAAAATCCAGCCTGCCGCTTCTGAAATCCACATTTTTCTACTTATTTCAGAAAGATATGATTCCATCCAATAAGATATGACACTTAAAAATGTATTTGAAGTTAAATAATTCAAAGTACTTGAAGAAGCTAATGATGACACGTGCATCAGGGGAAGCAAGCACGAAGAATTAGATGCCACTGCAGAGCTGTGGAGCTGTGACCTGTTGGGGATCACCGCACTGGAGGGGGATGGCTTGCACAGCTGGGCAATGGGCAGGCACTGATGACCCCAGTGTACTGGAGGAGGGTTCAGGCTCAGCAGAAAGGGATGGCTCAAGTGCCCAGAGCTTGAAGTTCAGCAGGTTGCCTGCAACTACACTGGCAGCAAAGGGGAGAGTAAGGAAACGGAGAGCCATTGCTCACTGGGGCAGGGGGTGATGGACAACATGGACGAGGCAGGAGTGCACAGTGCTGTCCTTGCCCCTGACTTGCCTGGCCAGGTCTCCCCTTGGGTGACAAGTCCCTGTGCAGAGCCTGGAGGAGGGCAGCTTTGCCCAAAGCAGTGGGGGGTACACGTTACTCAACTCAGCAATTCAGTGGCTGTGCTTAAACATGAGATGGGCAGTGAGAACAGCCTGAATAAGCTACACAGTGGGCACAAATTCCTTTGGTGCAATATCTGGCTGTGTCTACACCGCTGGACCATCGAGCTGCCAAACTTGCTGTTCCTGTGCCAGCATACCAAATCTGCACCTGCTTTTTGGGATACTATGCATCACATCCCATGCATGCCAGGCAGCTGTGCCAGGCTGGGACCATCTTTATTCCTGTCTGATGTTCACAGCCTTGTATTAAGTCCATCAGATCACAGCTGTCCTGGTCAAAAAGCAGGGAAAAAAATCCATGGAAACTGTAGTTCAAACAACTTCATAACAACTGAGCTGTTATTTCTGGGGACAGTTTTAACTGACAGTTTACTACACTAAATATTAGCATCTTAGAATTATTAAGGTTGGAAAAGACCTCTAAGATCATCAAGTCCAACCATCAACTAAACACCCCCACGCCTCCTAAACCATGTCACAAAACACCACATCTACACATTTTTTGGTATACCTCCGGGGATGGCGACTCCACCACCTCTCTGGGCAGCCTGTTCCAATCACTGACCACTCGTTCAGTAAAGAAATTTTCCTTAATATCTCATGTAAACCTCCCCTGACGCAGCTTGAGGCCGTTCCCTCTCGTCCTGTCACTGGTGACTTGGGAGCAGAGACCAGCCCCCCCCTCACTCCAGCCCCTCTCAGGCAGCTGCAGAGAGCGAGAAGGGCTCCCCTCAGCCTCCCCTTCTCCAGGCTAAACCCCCCCAGCCCCCTCAGCCGCCCCCCAGCACACTTGTGCTCCAGACCCTGCCCCAGCCCCGCTGCCCTTCTCTGGACACGCTCCAGCCCCTCAAGGCCCTTCTTGTCCCGAGGGGCCCAAACCTGAGCCCAGCATTCGAGGTGGGGCCCCACCAGTGCTGAGCACAGGGGCATGTATGACAAGCATGGGGGTGCATCTTCACAAACCTTGTAAGTCAGCTAGAGCAGAGGACTTTTGATATTAGTGCTTGCATGTTCCACTCTGGAAAGGCAGATGAAGGGGAAAAATCCCTTCATATAATATAAATAATAATATAATAAAATAATATAAACAATAATAATAGAAATAATTACATATATTTAAATATAGCAATCATAAAATTTTTTAAAATGCACTAGTAAATATTGGCAGTCCAAAGGGATTTGCAGCAGTTCTGCCAATCCCTGTCATGGCGCGAGTCCTGGTAAGGCTGAGTGAGGCTGCAGGCAACCCAGGACGGTGCCAAGTGAGAGGGCCTGGTCTTGCTCAGGAGGTGAGTCTTGCCCTTCATGACATCCCCTGGCATGGGACACCCAAACCCCAACCCTTCAGAAACAGGTTTCTGTCCCCTGCTTGTCTCCTCCCAGACAACTTCCAGGGACAGCTTTCCTTTGGGAGGCCAAACCTACAGAGGCAGGTTGTGCAGGTCAGGCTCCCTCGTCGGTTCAGAGCTGGGCTCCAGGTGTAGGTGAGAAATGCTCCACTCCAGTCACGCACCCTGTAAACACAGGAACATTTTTGAAGAAGAGAAATAAATGGATGTGTGGCAAATGCTGACTTTTCATTCCAGACTCTTCTTAAAGTACCTGAAAAGGCTCTAAACAGGGATGAGATTCTCCAGTTGCAGGAATTGTTTTCACCTTTGCAACAAACCACACATATGAGATCTGTTACACAGTATTGAAATCCTGCCTTTTATTTTAAAGACAAAACATAGAGATGTCTCAGAGAGGAGGTTCAAGGACTGTTAGAAGTTAATTGTTTTCTGTTCTTCTCTGATAATGGCAAAAGGGGGGGAAAGAGATATTCAACATAAAACCTCAGATAAGAAAAGCTTCCATTACTGTGCACATACCCATAATTTTCCTTGAGAACAATCTGGAATTTGTACACTTTCCTTTACTTGAGCCATAACTGTGTTTCAAATATGGATGATTTATCTGTTTCCCTTTCTGTTCTTCTGGCATATTTAGTTATATATGTGAGAATAAAAATAAGGTGCTCCATGGAGTCTGAGAGAGTAAAAATTGTACAGTGCCCTGCAGAGATAACCCATTATCCTCATCAACTGTTATCTAAATGGAGAGCAGTAAATCTTAATCTGTTTTGTGGGAGCCACACACTGCACATTTTTAGAACAGTTGTGAGATTTATCTGATTTGACGACACCATTATTAATGGGAGTAGGAAATAGCAGCAAATGTGTCTCTCTGTTGGTCCTTTGACAATAGTATCTCACAGCTGTTGTCAGATGGCACAATGGAGGCATGTTCCCCAGAGATGTTTTCTCAGCAAGAAACAAAATCAAATGAAAAAGGAGAGCTCATCATTACGAGCTCTGAGCTGGAGAATGGGCACAGACGAGCCGTAGCGCTGCTGAGCACTCTGTGGGACAAGCTGTCAGAGGCAACCCCAGCACGTCCTGTGCTCCGCACAGAGGGATCTGGGGAGCTCTGCTGGGGTGGGTGTCACCGCCTGAGCTCCCAGCTGGTGTACACAGCTCCCAGAGAGCCTCGCACGGGAAAGCGCCTGCCCTGGGGCTGCAGCAGGGCTGGGAACCCCACCAGAGAGCTGCTCCCCAGCTAGGGCCCAGAGAAGGGCTGAGCAAGGTGGGTTTTGGACCCCAAGGTCAGTGTTACAAGCCATAATGTCACGTACCCCATGGTACACGACTGCCTCGTGGCGGGAAGGCTGGTGCTGGTGCTGTACCCCACGCTGCTAATGCAGTTCCTTTTCCAGTCTTTCAGACCCCACCAGGCCAGCACGTTGTGCCTCCTGCCAGAGCTCACCCTGTCCTCGCTCCGCACCTTCCACTACCTGCCCAGCATCAGCATGGACATTCCCACCCTGCCCTGGTCCTGACCCACGGGAGGGTTTGTGGGAGGGGTCAGTCATCCTGACTTTGCTCACCCCAATTAACTTCATGTTCAGGAGCCAGGGCTATGCTATACCTGCGCTGAGTCAGAGGGAGGAAGGGGAGCAGAGTCCCCGCTGATTTCAGCAGCATTTCCAGAAGTGCACTAGTTTAAGAGCAGCAACATCATACTGGTCCCAGTGGAAAACTAGTGCAAACAAAGCTAAGAAAAGTTTTGGTGAGATGACAGGGAACTGTGATAGGAAGCAGACAAGAATTTAGACTTTTTCTTCTTTGTCTCTAATCCTCTGGATTTTTCTGTTCAATCTCAACTACAAGCAAAATTTAACTGTTGAGAAGGGAGGGCGGAAGCATGAATGCAAAGCACTCCCTAGGCTACGGTGCAAGAAAAGCTCATACAAAAAAAGCACATCTTTAACCTGAGAAAACAGGTTCACGGTTAGCTTCCTGGAGTTTGATGGGACAGCATTTGCTGAACATGAATTGATCTAATGCTACCATATGTCTGACCTTCATCCAAGTGCATCCCTTTCTCCACCCCAAGGCTCTGTCCTTGTGGGCAGTCAGCACCCTGCTCGGGGGCCCAGGTGGCTGGTGCTAGGTCAGAGCACCCCACTGGTGGCTGACTACCCAGAAACCCCAAAAGCGTCTTGTGCTCCATGCGCATGAGCTGTGCTTGGCTGCCTGCTCCAGTGTCACTCCTCCAGGAGAACCTGGTCTCCTGCACAGCACAGCACAGCACAGCCTGTGTGCAGAGCAAGCCAGATGCACGCACAGCAGTTCACACACATCTCCAGCTTGTCTGCGGGGCTCAAGACAGAGTAATGGAGTGTTGCAGGGAGGGGGAACATACATTTGCAACTGCTGTGTGGCATCAGGTTGAATACAGACTTCTGCTATCTGCTTTTTCCTTTTAATGACCTCTAAAGCACTGCTAACTTCTCCTTAGGCTGAACACACAAAATACCAGAATGCAACAGCCCTGAAGCCTCTGTTTAGAACAACCCCTCTGGTCCCTGTCAGATGAAACCCTTCACAGAGGACTTCTCTAAGCCAAGGAGCTGCTCACTTTGTCAAGGCCACTAATACACTTTTTTGTAATCTTTGATTAATTTGGATTTTGGTTATAAATAAGTGATGCTTTATCAGTAGCAGGTACTTTCAATCAAACCCACAAGAAAGTCTATGTAACACAGAGCCCTAGGCTAGAAGTACCATTGCACTGGTTGCTTGTGACTGAGTCCCTGGGCATTGCCCCATGTTAGGTAGTGCCCACACAGACAGGATTCCCTCAAACCTAAGCAGGCCACGTTGGGAACGAAGAGTAAATAAAAACATGTGACTGTCGGAATATTACACCATTTTTCCTAAATGAACAGATGGCTTCTAGAGAAGACGGTCATCCATCAGTGCTTTCTACCCATGACGTCTCCAGAAGAGTGGAGGACTGGTTGCAGTGTGCACTGTGCCATGGGGTTCTGTGCCTTCTGGTACTTCTGTTGCAGGAGCATCAGGCTTGATGCTGCTGCTATTCCTGGGACTCTCCTGGTCCCTTAAAATGTCCCTTCCCCACCACTGTCTCCATGACCTTCATGGAGGGGGTCAGTAAATGCTCTGTGGCTGGACCAAGTGAGAGACTTTCTTCTTTTCTATTTTTTATGGCTCATATATCTAATATTTGTTCTGAAAGTCTCGGCTTATATACACATAGTATATTTGATATATAGACCCACATAAATACCACTGGCATATAATGAGGCACTGAAATTAATACAAACTATGTGGTTAGGGCTGCTGGATCATATTTAATCAAAACTCCAATTTTACTGGTGATAAGGAAGAAATCTTTATTGATATTGATAAAATATGAAAAACTGCCTCTCATAAGGGGGCATTAAAGACTAATTCACACAAAAATCTAGCTTAGGAAATGTATTGCAATAAGAAAAGAATGGGGTGGAGAGATAGAGAGAGAAAGTGAGAGAGCAACAGAGGTAGAAATGTGCATAGTTTTACAATGTACTGTATTACTCTGTAGAGCAATGTTGTACAGTATTTTCTCCTAATGCAGGTCTTTAGTGACAAACAATGCTGAATGAGTAAGTCGCAGTGAATAATGCATTCACTGCATCTTGCTTCTCTCTCCGGTCAGCTGTCGTTCGCAGCCTGGCGGTGCCTTTGACCTGGGCTCTGCAGGAGCAGCATGGGCTGGGATTGCTTTGACGTGCCAAGCAGAGCGTGGGCAGCATCTGAGAGATCCAGGACAGCGTACAGTCTTGTGAAGCTCATTTTGTTGCATTATTATCACTCCAGTGAGGAGATACACGACATCTCAGTTCAGGACTTCCCAGCCCAGTCACTGTTGGTATTCCCTGTAAGGCTGTGCGAGGGGAGGGGTATTTCACAGAAAAGCAAAGGAGCTGGGAATACCCTGGTGTCACTAAATTACCTCCACATCCAGTGCAACACCAACAAGGTGGTTGAGAGAAGATTTGGGGGCTGAGGAAGCATCAGGCAGATGTCTTGGATGGAGAATTATCATATTAAATGACCTACCGTGCTGGAAATGGTGCTGTGCAGTAGCAAATTAAACTGTAATGTTTGACTAGGCAGATGGGTGCTGATTTTCCACCTCAAGGCAGTAACAACATCACTCTGAAATTGCATTTGCACCCATTTTCATTATCTGTTCCCTACTCTGTTGAAGGTTTTTGTCGTCACAGTCACAGGTCAGCAGTGGCGCTCAGCTGGGAACTAAAAGTAATGAAACGGGGATAGCGAGGAAAGGTCAGTGTGGAGGTGTGCAAAACAGATGGGGCTGGGATGAGGAGAGAAGCAGTATAGCAGTATTACGCCTGCAATTTGAGTTACAAGAGCTCGAAGCAGCCAGCCCTGGCACAGCAGTTGTAACCTGACTGGTGTCTCCCTGCCCCTTGCATGGATGTCCCAGCCTCCCTAGCCGTGGGCTGAGAGCCACAACAAGGGGCTTGCTCACCCTCTCAGAAGCACCTCTTGGACTCAGCCATCCAGAATAGAGAAGCCGTCTACTGCCAAGGGATTAAAACACAGACCACAGGACCAAGCAAGGCTGAGGGCTTGGTGCTCCCCGACGCTGTTCAGGAAGCAGGGGGTATAAAAGTCCTGTAGGATGAATGCCCTGCCTTCGCTGAAGGCTGCGGCAGGGTGTCGGACACATGATGGCAGATGGCAGGCTGCCGGCGGCTCCTGCTGGCACAGGCAGGGGAATTGGAGGTGAGGACTGGTTCCTGCAGGTGTGTAGGGCCATCGGTGCTGTGAGCATGCAGCCCGTGTCAGGGCTGTGGGTACTGCTAGCAGGCCTGCAGACACAGGTTACATCTAGGCTATGTTTGGAGACTTATCCGTAACTTAACATTAACACTGCTATATATTCTTCAGATTATTCTGTGGGACGAGTTCTCTGTGTTTTAGCTCTAATGTTTCCTGTTCTGGAAACCTATTTTGTACAAATCTCTGCAATGGTCTTTAATGAAGCAGGCGAGACTAATTACCATGAACCCTATCTCATCTAAAAATCACAGTCTTACAGTACTCTTATTTACCTTTTGCATCTGCAGATAGCCTGTGCTGCCCAGCAAGGGCCCCGTGTGTTAACGATGTGAGCGGCTGGATGAATGAGACGGTCCTGCGCCCACTCGACGTGGGATGGCACACACCACACGGACAAGGGAGCTGCCAGCCATGAGCAGGACAGTGCCAGAATCAGTACTTGCCCAAACCAGCCCCTAGTTTTAAGCTGACAGCTTTCTATATTTCCTTCTTGCCAAGTGGCAGGATGACTCCATGGAAGGGAATGGGAGGGGAAGGGAGGGGAGGGGAGGGGAGAGGAGAGAGGTTCTGAGGCCATTTGGGAGCAGAGCAAGGGTAGGGATTAGGTCTTGCACTTACCACCCCTGGAGAGCAGGACCCTGGGGGTGTTGGGGCACCCAGCGGTAACCACCACCAGATTTCCCTTCACAGCCTTGGTGGCACTCTACCGTGTCAACTTTGAAGTGTTTGGTCCCAGTCTGCCTGCGGGGTCAGCCATGGCTGCTGCCGTGTGGTTTGACCGGGAAAGTGGCACCTGGAGCACAGTCCGAGGTGGTGCACTTGCATCCTCCTGGAGCAAATAAGGAATCTTCTCTGAGCTCTTCCATGACAAAGCACATTGTATAAAATACCAATTTCCACAGAAATGTCTAATCAAAATGCTGGAGGCATTAGTGACGCTATATTCTGATAAACTATAAGACTAACTTCACAGTTGTAACAGGGAGGAATGTGTTGTGCCTAGCAACAGGAAAGTTTGATAGAATATGTTGATGGAAATGATGAATCCCTGGGTGGAATCAGTAGAAGCCAGCCTATTACCACAGCAGACTGCAAATGGTTTGACCTAACACAAAGTACAGTGGCAGCCATAGTCCTCTTACTGCCAGTGTGGGCTGGGACTGGTAAGTGTGCCAAAACACATGCCCCAGGGCAGGCAGGCACTCCTTCGTACAGCCTCTGGTGGTGGCAACTTTCTACAGGAGTGCTCAATGAAAGAATTTGTGACAAGCTACATGCATGGTTATTTTCCCAACAAATTTGACCTTTGAAACAAATATTTAAAACGTCAGACTATTATGTTTTAAGATAGCAGTGACAGGAAAGCATTCCAATTGTGTTAGAAATCACATATGCTCAACCCCATCTAATGCTTCTCTTTTCCAGGCTGCAAAGATGAACCCAAGGTAGCATCATTCCTCCTCCATTCGCTTTTGCTCCGGATGTACTCAGAGTGGGATCCACTTGTGCCGAGACCCAGGCAGTTAATGAGCCGGTTAAGCAGTGCATCATGCCAAGACAGTCTTCTGCGTTGCAGTCTTTGGAAGGACTCTGGTGCACTGAAAGCTGTTGCACAGTTTGTTCACTGTGGTAACTTACCTAGCCAACAACAGTCTCTTCTAACTGACTTACAAATGCACTTTCTCATTTCAGCTGCCTTTCAGAGGAGTAAATGCCTTGCAGGATTCCTATGTGGTGTCACTGAATCCCGCACAGTTGGTGAAGGTTTCACAGCAGGTCAGATCTTTATTTGGGAGATTAAGTACTTTAAGTACTTAAGCACTTTGCTACATCCCAGAGCAGAGAGACTGGACTCTGGTCCCTCAGGCCTATGCCCACCTCCCACATCAGCCTGGCTGTGTTTCCTTGTGACTCAAGGCATTGATTTAACTCAACAATGACTTTCAGTAATAGTTACTTTCAATATCTTTCAGTTTTTGCTCTGGTTTTACCAATGGCTTAGGTTCTTTTTGTATGTGCCAGCACTTTTATTAATAGTCACTGTCTTATGAATTATAGCATCTGTGACTTCTAGAGGTAGAAGCAGTGTCATCAGCTCAGACTACATCTCCCACTAAATAATTAAAAATAATCAGCGAAGAGTATTTAATCATTTACATCAAACAATGCCAAAGCCTCCTCTGTATCAAACAGCCCATCAAAGCAAGCTGCTCTGGCTTTTGAGATGCACAAGAACAGAGATAAGCCTCTGCAGCCAGCGGTCACAGGGGCAGCATCACACCTGGCATCCTTCTGCCAGCTCTGAGTGCAGAGGCATGTGCACACCCACACCCTCCGGTGACCTGCAGCGACTGCCCGTTCGCCCAACAGCACATCCAGAGAGGCAAAGCATGGCTGGACCATCCACCACGGCTGGGGTGGCAGCAGCCGCCAGAGCGGGGCTTGTTTCCCGCAGGAGGGGGACTCACTGAGTACAGCCTTGCACCACAGGAGAGCACAGGTAGGTGAACCCCTGGCAAGCAGCTCTGAAGGGCAAGGAGATGAGGTAACTGGCAGGTCTTTAAGGAAAACATCCTCCAGGTGCAAGGTCGGTCACACCTGTGTGCAGGAAGACACGTGGACTGAGCTATGCAGGGAGCTGCATGCTGCCGAGGGGCCGCCATGCACTGGATGACATGGGATGGACACAGCAAATGCCTCGCCCATGCACGAGGACCCACAGGGCTGGAGCCGAAGCACTTTGGAAAAGCTTCCTTTCTGAGCTCAGGCCTTGGTCCAGCCCTGCTTCCCCTGTCAGCTGGTAGCTTCTCTCCCCACCAGTTTGGAAGTGAATGGGAAGTACCTTCCCTGGTTTGTTTTATAGCAGCCAGGTCCCCCTCTGCATTTATCCCAGAAAAACAAAATAGTTTGCAATTGCCAACATACTCTGTCACTGTGTCCATATTTCCCCCCAGGTGAAATTACTCATCAAATTTCACCTGAATTTCCTCCTACTTAAAGCCCAAGTTAGAAAATGTAAGCCTGAAAACCACCTCTTGCTAAGGATGGAGGAAAGCTCCTGAAGCATCCTCCCCTTGTGGAACCAGAGGTGTCCCTGCATGGTATGACAGCTTTCTGGACTGCTTGTGGCCTTCTGAACTGCTTTCTGTCTGATACTGAGGTTGAAAAGCTTTATATGAAACCATCTCACTGGCTGAGAAGTTAAAAAAGATTGGAAGTTTTTGGAGCAATGGCGAAAACATCTCTTCATTTTTTAAATTACTGTTACAAACGTTGGCCAACTGTAGCCACTAACATGGCAAGGCCCAACTGAGGAGATTATAAATTAATAATATTGTTTTCCTTTGTCTACAGGAAAACATTTCAAAAAATATTAACCGAAAGTATAATAAGAGTTGCTTGCCTCTCTCTGGCTGTTCCTCTACTTTGGAACTCAGTTAACAATTAATCATCCTGTCAATTAGTGTGTCTAGAAAGAAACAAGTTTTTCCTCTTTAGGCTGTCTTTAAAATTAATTTTCAAGCACATGTCAACTGCTGAACACAGAACATGTGTGTTTTGGTGCATTTTGCCTAAGAGTAGAGTGTGATAGCAAAGCCATTTATTCTTGTTTACTAGTGTTTGGCAGCTGGATTTTTCTCTGCATTAAACATTTGCAGGCCACAGAAGGCAGATGTCAGCAATGTCTTCAGGCCCCTTTATGACAGCAAAAAAACTGGGTGTGAGTGCACTTCTGAGCATCATTTAGGTGTTTTTTAGCGTAGGGGACAGGTGCCAGGAGGGCAGCCCATGGGGCTGATGCAAGAAAATGGCCACAGCAATGAGCCTGTGCAAACAAAAGCAACCTCCTTCCTTAGGTACCTGAGACCAGCCTCTGTCAGGATCAGGACACAGGTAGATGAGGGCTTTGCTCTAACACAATGTAGTCATGTTTGTGTTGCACATGACAGTACAGTCCTCACCATTCCCAGCAGTTTCTCCTGTGAAACAGGGAGTTCAATGTGACTCTCTTCAGTGAGCTCTGAGGGCATTTTGGGTGGGAGCCCATGCATGTCAA
Organism: Phalacrocorax carbo; assembly: GCF_963921805.1. Lineage (NCBI taxonomy): Eukaryota > Metazoa > Chordata > Aves > Suliformes > Phalacrocoracidae > Phalacrocorax > Phalacrocorax carbo. Next base: position 39,371,151 of record NC_087521.1, read on the forward strand.
GGGGTTGCCCCTCTCCAGCTCCTCCTGCTGCAGTGAAATGCACGGCCTCTGCTCCTCCCCAACCATGGTCTCTGCAAAGGCCCGCCAGCACAACCAGAAGCTAGCTCCTTGCTCTGCCTCCTGCAGGAGCGGCACACTGGTGCAGCTGACACGGGAGCATAGGACTGCTGGGTTTCCCCTCTACCCTCCCCAGGGTTGGCTGTTCTGCCTGGAACTTCACTTGGAGAGAGGCACAGAGAACGTTCATGGGTCTTGTATGATGCTGGGACATTGCAGCTGGATTACTTACCCCGGTAAGTCCTGCCTGACTGCTGACTCAACTATACTTCTTTCTGTTTTATTACTGATGCTATGAGTATGTCTGCCAGACAAGCTCAGGAAAATATTAATAAAATCTTTACTTTCTACCTGAATTGTTGTTCTTCTCCTCTCCATTGTTATTAGGAAACTCAGTCAGGTGAAAGAAACTTACTCTCAGCCTTTCTTACAGCTCCTTTTGATCTTTCTTCATTGCCATACATTCCAGAGACTTGAGCTTTGTCTCTCTGGATGGGTAATTTTGAGATTTGTCTCTCTGTGCTGCCAAGGGTTAAACTGGACTGGGGAAGCATTCAGTCTGCGAAAAATCTGATTTTTGAGGAATTTTTTTCCAGCTTTCTTCTGACACTTCTGCTTGAGATGGCAGTGTCCTTCATGAGAGCTCTTAGGGGGGAAATGCTGTCCTTAATCCAGTGGAGCTAAGTAGAACCTAGATTTTGCAATCACTGGGATTTCCCCATGAAGAACTGTAGTATCCCTGCCCTTGCACATGCTGATGTGCCCCCCCAATGCTGACTGCACCCCTGCATAAAGCAGAGCCTTGTACATTGCCAGTGGTAGCGTGGGAGGGTGTAAGAGCAGTGCAGCCACCAACCCACCACAACTTCTGTCTCTCTTTGCTTTGTGTCCCCAGCCACATGCACAGCTCCTCTGTCCCCCCTCTTGGGCCATGCAACCCATCCCATGGCTAAGGCAGCGGCGGCACTGGGAGACACCAGTACCCTTGGGGGACACAGCCCAGGGTCCGCAGCTGGCACTCACCAAAGCTGGGTGCCCACGCAGACCCCCATAGTCACCCTAGGAAGATGTCCCCTCCTCATAAGCAGTCATCATTTGGGTGGGAGGAGAGGTCCTGTGCAGTGGCATCTTGGGAGCTGAGGGCTCTGCTGCACACTCAGAGGTTTCTTGCCAGCCCCAAGCTTTGAGGCTGGGTGCGGCTGAGGGGATCCTTGCCTCCAGCACGCACACAGACACACTACTCCACACCAGATATGATCCAGACAATGCAAAAAGGATTAAAATAATTACTTCTGTTCTAAAGTAGAATGAAAATTTCAAAAATAATTCACACATCTGTTATTTCTGCTTCCAGCACTCAGCAAATCCATTTTTATTCATCTGCCCTTGGCATACAAGCATCTGTGATTAATACTTGTATTTATGATGACTGTAACTGACGCTGACATTTGTCCTCAGAAAAAGAAAAAAAACAGGAAAAAATATTTCTTAGTCATTTTAAATGAATCCTGCAAGCCTGGGAATTGTTGATGGTATTTCATACACGTTCCATGAAAATGGTGTAGTTTCAGAGGTTTTCTACTCTCACAGAAGTATATGACAGAACCGTGTAACGGGCGGAGCTGGCAGCACTGGCTGTACTCGCACATCTGTCATGTTTCTACCTGGAAGTGCTTATTCCTTTATCATCCACCATCAAGTTTATTACCTTAGTGCCCAACCAACTCACATGAAGGGAGGATTTCTCTGGGTTGGAGCCCAAGCAGAGAGGGCAAGATGAGGACAGAGGTGAAGCATCCTCCAGGGCACTGCTTCTGCCACTGTCACACGTGTCGGGCCATGTCCCTCCACTGCTGGGGCCTGGGGCGCCAGTTCAGCCCCCTCCTCCCTGGCCTCCTGTCACGAATCCTCGTTTAGGATCCTGCCAACTATGCCAATTTGTCACAAATGAGTGATTTAGGTCACTTAAAGAATCACTGTCAAAGGTATTGGCAAAAGTGGTTTCAATATGATGTTGTAAAAGTGCAGCTTTTGCTGTTGCCAGTGATAAAGGAAGAGGTCAGGAATAACAATGATTTGCACAACAATGCAAAACATATGCTATTTAGTTGCATGGTCGTGAGAGCATTGGCAGTAAAACAAATTAGAAAATGAAGTAATGTACAAACTCTTCAATAATATTAGTGTTCAGGAAGTAAATGAAAATGTTGTCCTATTACTGCTACATGAAAAAGTATTTGTGTAGCAGCCTCAAATTCCAGCAAGTGCTCTGGGATTTCCTTTTTAATTAGTCCAAAAGTTATGTCAATAAAACCTCATGGATATCCCATCGGCCTCTACTCAGAAGCTGTTCAGGCTAAAAATAGATCTTCTAGTAAAAACCCAAATCAAAGCATATCTTCCACTTTCAAAGGACATTTATACCACTTGACACTACTTCAAAATAAATGCCATTCCAGGAAAAAACATCCATTTCAATTTTCTGTGGACAGTAAGGTAAGAGATGCTTTCCCAGAAATTTTTGCTGATAAGTAATAGGGCCAAACCCATCCCAGCTGCATTTCCCTGTTTGTGAATTCCTTTCTTCAGCAATTAATTTTGTGTTCTTGGTTTGTTACCTGACGGACTGGGACCACAAGTAAGACCCACCAATGCTTTTATAAGTACTGTAGTCAACAGTTAACAGGTAGGGATGATTATGGATGTATTTGTTATTCCTCATTGTTCTTGTCTCATTTTTGAAATAATCAAGCACAGTTACGTGTCTCGGTATCTAAGCTCTCTGGGTGAAGCCCCGACTGACCAGGCGCCTGTGATACATGGGAGCCAACAGCAGGAGCAGAGACTTTCACCTCACCCTCACCTGCAAGTTCCTCCCAGCTTTCCTTCTACATGGGAACATGGGGAGATGGCTTTTATAAAATAAACTCCATGAAGTGAGAGCAGTTCTCCTAACTCATATTCCTAAAACAAAAACACTGGAATCAGAAATAAGAATTTCTTTGGAGAAGAAATATCATACAGTGATGGGTCTTGTAGGCATTCTGCAAGGTGACAAGTAGCACCTGGCAACAAAATATATATTAAGTCCTTGGAATCAGAGAGTTATGAAATAACATAAGCTCTCAGTTCCCAGGTGTAAGAAATCAGGCAAGGAAGGGAAGAGACCAGCATGGCTGAGTCAAGACATGTTGGTCAAACTAAAGAGCAAGAGGGAACAGCACAGACAGTGGAAGCAGGGACAGGTATTCTGGGAAGAGTATAGGGACCCTGCCCGGTTGTGTAGGGATGGGGTCAGGAGGGCCAAGGCGTGTCTGGAGCTGGATTTGTCAAGGGATGCAAAGAATAACAAGAAAGGTTTCTACAGGTATGTGAACCAGAAAAGGAAGGTTAAAGAAAGCATAGCCCCCCCAGTGAACAAGAATGGTGGCCTAGTATAAAAAGATGAGGAGAAGGCTGAGGTTCTCAAAAATTTTTTGCCTTAGTCTTCACTGGTAACCTCCCTCCTTACTCCTCCCTAGTCAAAGGACCACAGGATGGAGACCAGGGGGATAAAGCCCCTCCCACTGTACGGGAAGATCAGGCTCGTGACCACCTGAGGAACCCGAACATACACAATTCTATGGGACCTGGTGACATGCATCCCAGAGCCCTGAGGGAATTGACCAATTGCCAAGCCACTGTCCCTGATATTGGAAAAGTCATGGCAGTCAGGTGAAGTCCCTGGCGACTGGAAGAAGGGCAACATTGTGCCCACCTTTAAAAAGGGTAGAAAGGAAGACCCAGGGAACTACCGTCCTGTCAGCCTCACCTCTGTGCCTGGGAATATTGTGGAGCAGACCCTCCTAGAAGCTATGCTAAGGCACATGGAGGCCAGGGAGGGGATGCGAGGCAGCCAGCATGGCTTCACCAAGGGCAAGTCCTGCCTGACCAACCTAGTGGCCTTCTATGATGGAATGACTGCCTCAGTAGACAAGGTTAGAGAAAGAGCTGTCATCTATCTGGACTTCTGTAAGGCCTTTGACATGGTTCCTCACAGCATCCTTCTCTCTAGATTGGGGAGATACAGATTTGATGGGCAGACTGTTCAACGGATAAGGAATTGCTTGGATGGTCACATCCAGAGGGTAATGGTCAATGGCTCGCTGTCCAGATGGAGACTGGTGATGAGTGGTGTCCCTCAGGGGTCTGTATGAGGACCAGTGCTGTTTAACATTTTCAGCAATTACTTAGACAGTGGGATTGTGTCCACCCTCAGCAAGTTTGCAGATGACAAAGATTAGCAGTGCAGTCGACACGCCAGAAGGATGGGATGCCATCCAAAGAGACCTGCACAAGCTGGAGAGGTGGGCCTGTGAGAACCTCATCAGGTTCAACAAGGCCAAGTGCAAGGTCCTGCACCTGGTTCAGGGCAACCCCTGTTATCAATAAATGCTGAAGGATGAAGGGATTGAGAGCAGCCCTGCAGAGAAGGACTTTGTCGTACTGGTGGGTGAAAAGGTGGACATGAGCTGGCAATGTGCGCTCGCAGCCCAGAAGCCAACGGTGCCCTGGGCTGCATCCCCAGCAGCGCGGGCAGCAGGGCGAGGGAGGGGGTTCTGCCCCTCTGCTCCACTCTGGGGAGACCCCCTGCAGTGCCACGTCCAGCTCGGGGCTCCTCAGCACGGGACAGACACGGGGCTGCTGGAGCGGGGCCAGAGGGGGCACAGAAATGCTCCGAGGGCTGGAGCCCCTCTGCTGCGAGGCCGGGCTGGGGGAGTTGGGGTTGTTCAGCCTGGGGAAGAGAAGGCTGCGGGGAGACCTTATTGTGGCCTCTCAGTGCTTAAAGGGGGGCTGTGGGAAGGATGGAGGTGACCTCTTTAGCAAGGCCTGTCGTGACAGGACAAGAGGTGATGGTTTTAAACAAAAGGAGGGAAGATTTAGACTGGATATGAGGAAAAAAATTTTTACAATGAGAGTGGTGAAGTGCTGGAACAGGTTGCCCAGAGGGGCTGTGGGGGCCCCATCCCGGAAATGTTCAAGGTCAGGTTGGATGGGGCTCTGAGAAACCTGTTCTAGCTGAAGATATCCCTGCTTACTGCAGGGGGGTGGGACTAGATGGCCTCTAAAGGCCCCTTCCAACCCAAACCATTCTATGATTCTATAACAGTAAGACAGCTGAATGAAAAGATAAATTACCGCTAGAAAAAAATCTAAAAACCACAGGAATGTCTTCTATTTGAATTCTTTTACTAGCGGAAGAAATGTGGAACTGGATGGTTTTCAGTTAAAAAAATAATCTGTTGATCCAAATTACTTTATTCCATGTATATGTCTGTCTATGTAGTTTGAAAGTAGATCTGTCCTCAGCCAGCTAGCCCTGCCTGCATTAGCTTTTAGTTTTTTCTGCTTTAAGTTGGCAATAGTATCATGGCAGGAGTCTACTCATAGGAATAAGAAATAGCTGTGATGATTTTTTTTGCCAACTGGTACACAGGGGTCTCATTTCTCAAACTGACCAGCTCTGTAGTCATTCCCCCTTTTCTCACACAATATGAGAGGAAAGCAGTTTCCTGAAAACATACACCCCACTTACAAGCATACTGTTCAAAACGTGCTTGATGTATACAGAGAGAATGGGGAAAACTGTGGTGAAGAAAAATTATAAGACAAAACCGCTGGTAAATGTTGGAACCCAATGCATCCATTTCAGAATAATGTTGTGAAAGTTATTACATATTGAAATTAATGACCCATTTGCTGTTAGGAATTCTGTCCAAAGCTATTTCTTGTGAGCTAGGAAGGCTGTAAAGATTAATGATGAGCAAAATGGGCACAAGTTCTGGGATGGAGATGTTTGCCCACAGGTGTTAGACCTCTTCTTACCTGCAGGTCTAGGCTGGACGCCTCAGTAGATTTGCTTTTTTTCTGCATCTACTCTGGTTTAGTATAGCATAGCCTTTTCTTCCATGCCTGCATGGGGAAAGAAACAAAACCAGAAATGAGGAAGAAATACACCCAAGCAGTTCTGTATCTCAGGAAAGAAAATATGATTCTGAAATCTGGCAAAGGGTTTTGAAAGTGTGTGAAATGTGCAGTCTGTGCCTTGCAATTAATTTTCTTTGCATTAATACCTATAAAAGACAGTCTCGCTCAATGAACCACCATCCACAAGTTGTCTGCAGAGCTCCCCCGTCAGAGGAGGACACGGATCATGCGAGAGCCCAGAGAGACACCCCTCTGTTCGCTTTTGTATTTTGTTCTTAAGAACATGGATTTTAAGACCAAAGAGGACAACTGAATCATTTTATCTGACGGACTGAGTCACTTAAGCCAGAGGATTTAACTTCTGATATGTGTGTGATCCCAGTAGCTTGTTTGACTAAAGTGTTCCTTTCAGAAGGGTGTCTGGTCTTGCGTTGGAGCCTTCAAGAGGTGCAAATCCATTGTTTCCCTCAGAGTCACTGCCAGAGGTTAATACTCACCAGTGTTAAAAGCCAGTGCCTTTTTTCACTTTTGAATGTCATTAGCAATTATTCCTTTTGCTTCCATTTCAGATTCTTTAGTTCCTGCTGTTCTCCTGACACTACACTAGCAACGCCTTCCTTTTCTGTGAATAAATGTTCATGTTCATGTTTGTGGCAGCTGTGGGTTTAGTATTCCTTTACCTAGCCATGGTGTTTCCTGTGTCCAAAGATACCAGATCCCACATGTGCATCTAGGAAGCTGCAGGTCTAAACATTTCAATTTGCACACATGGCTGAATTACCTGGCTGGCTTTGACCTCCGGCTCATTCTGGTACTCCCAGTGTTTCCCCTTTGTCCCAGCCAGCTGGGTCAGCTCTAGTGCAGCCTACACTTTGGTCTGACCTGGCCACACTGGCCTTTTCCCCATACTAGTTTGTGAGAACAGTATTCATTAACACCAGCAAGATCTGCTTCCCCCTCTTCCATGAAGCATCAAAATCACAGAACAGAGGAGGCTGGACGAGACCTCTGGAGGTCATCTGGTGCAACCCCATTGACACAGGGGTGTCACCCAGAGCAGGTTGCTCAGGATTGTGTGCAGTCGGGTGTTGAATATCTCCAAGGACAGACACTCCACAACCTCTCTGAGCAAACTATGCCAGTGTTTGTCCACCCTGATAGTAAAAAAAAAAACAACAAAACAAACCACCAAACACAAAACAGGACTTGTGGCATTCAGCTAGTTATTACTCATGAGCTGGCAGCCACAGCTGAGACTGGTTGTTGGTGCCAAGACAGGGACCAGTCATCTGAGGCAGAGACAGCAAATTGCAATAGGCAGCAGGTGGCCAAGACATGCTGGATGTAGTAAGTTTTATGCCGCCAGGTTATTATAGACCTGTGGGACTCATCCCTTAACCTTTAATTCCCAGGTTTTCACAGGCAGCTAAGCTCTCTTGCTACCTCTTGAAATGTACACATACAGATCAGACCCAGTCACTTGAAATTGCCACTTATCTTCTATGCATGTCTCTATAAAAATTTTAAAAATTGGTGTTATGAGCCTCAGTGATGTTAAAGAAATTACTATTTCAGACTTGGAAATTGCTTTCTTGCCTGCCAACTAGTGTTTGGTGACATGAATTATTGGAACTCAGTCTGCTGGAAAAAAAGACACCTTTGCTGATAGAGACAATCCAGATCGCTTTACAGAAAACTGATCCACCATGTTAGAATTCTGTGAAGAAAATATTCCCTGCTCTTACTGCAGTGACAGTTTTCACTGGAGGAGAGGTTCAACTCCTCTCCAGCCAGTGTCCCCCTGTGCAAGCCCTCTGTGAGCACAGATATTCAGTTTTCCTAGAAAAGCCCTCTCAGCCTCTCCCTCTCATGGCACTGTCTTGGTTTTTCATCTCAGCTCTGGTAAATAGCCACAGTGCTAGTTTAGAGTGCAAATTCTTGTTACTACTAAAAGAGGTGATCCAAGAAGAAATGGCGTCTAGTTGCACCAGGGGAGGTTTAGATTGGATATTAGGAGAAATTTCTTCACTGAAAGGGTTGTCAAGCACTGGAACAGGCTGCCCAGGGAAGTGGCTGAGTCACCATCCCTGGAGGTATTGAGAAGACATGTACATGTGGTGCTTAGGGACATGGTTCAGTGGTGGACTTGGCAGTGTTATGTTTATGGTTGGACTTGACAGTCTTAAAGGTCTTTTCCAACCTAAATGATTCTATGCTTCACCTTGTGCTGATTTACTTTGCTTTTGCAGCTTCATTAACCACCTTCACCTGGCCTCTTCTCCAGTACCATGCATTTAGGTGGGCAACATCAATGAACTGGACAGAGCCAGAAGGAGCATGCAGACACCCTGCTTTTCTCACATGCACCCTCCTGAACAAGCCCTGGTGTAAGGAGAGTTGTGGGAACATCCCTTCTCAGTCTGCTCCCTCTCCTGCACTTTGTTTTGAAGGCCCCCAAGTGACAGTGTGGGACTCTGGCAACAGTGGCCTTTGCTGCTACAGCCTATAAAAGGATTCATGTCACTCAACTCACCTTCAGTCATCTCCAGTAAAGGGTAATGGAGAGCTTCATTAGCTCAGTTTAAATCACTTTTCAAACGGCTAGCAAGGTTATGAATCTGCTCAACAGCAGGAGATGTGAAAAGGCAATTAAAGAAGCCGAGTGGAATTATTTGCTTTTATCTGCACAACTAGGAAGGAGAGGTGGCACACTCACCCAGTGACAGCAAGTGAGCGCCTGTCGCTGCAGCACAGGTGCCCACTCAGCTCCTTGCACATTAGTTCTGGCTGGCATTAAAGCGATGCTCAGGTTGAGCTGGTTCTAACTGAAAAATTTGTTCAATCATGAAACGTTTCTATCAGGTTGCAGGGTTCACAGCAGATGGCTGAATTACAGTGATCTGTGGTGCTAGAGCCGAGGAGTGATTTGTGATGGAGTACGCACTTCTGGAGATTTGTGACTCAACCTGCTGATGTATTTTACATACTTCTTTCCTCCTCCTTCCATTTCTTTTCCCTTTTAACTCAGCAAAGAGGAGTACTCAGCAGTGCAGAGGCTGGCACTGCCTGTGAGCAGAGACTCCCAGCCATGGCACCCTGCACCCCGGATGCTCTCTGTCTCCAGTCGCGGGCAGCACCCCAGAGTCAGGAAATGTTGGCTCAGGACCGAGGGGCCCAGGGAGCAAAGCAGTGATTTCCAGCACTGGTCCCACGCGTCCCCACATGCCTGAGACAGGAGGATCTGCACACAGGGCAGTGTGTCCCCGAGCCAGGGGCTGTGACTGTCCCACCACCTATCCCACGGCCAGGACAAGTCTCAGCTGGAGGCCGGCCCTCAGCAAATGGTTCGGTGCCTTCTCTGATACAAGGCAGAACAGAAACGACAATACAGTTATGGCTTTACAGACCCTGGATGTGAATTGCATTGAGAACATTGCCTGGATATGCAGGTTTTTATTTGTCTCCATCCAGTAATGTGCATCTCTTTTTATGACTGTTCTTTCAGTTTGAACAAGAGATATAAAACATTTAAGATCATGTCTAGCAAGACAACAAAGTGACTCTAAGACTTCTTTCCTTCTTTAAGTTATCTGGTGGCCATTTATTATGTTTAAAAGCTGAAAGAGCCAAGATCCAGGCGGAGCCCAAGCTTCGTTGACATATATACATACGGTACACATATGCACGTGTCCTGCAGGCATGCCTGCTCATGTAAGTCTGTAAGGCGGAGGAGCTGGAATACCTGAAATCCAAGCTCTGCCCAGTAGTGATAGTTTGTCAGGTTTTCTAGTTGGGTGATCAAAGCAGATTCCAGGACAATTTTCCAAACTGCTTCAGCAACAAAACCCCTGCCCAAAATATAATGTATACATTCGTAGGTAAGGATAGGTTGGTATGTGTCATCCCTAGCAGGGATTTCCTGAAAGGACAGGAGGATGGATGAGTCCCACACTGAGTTCCTTTTCAAGGAACTGAAGTTCCTTTTCAACTGGTTTTGTGTGTGATATAAAACCTCAGCTTCACCTCAGCTGCTGCAAAGCATACTATAGCCTCTTCCCCTCTTTGGCATGCTAGAAGAGTGTTTGACCAAAGAGTCAGAGGCACAGGCATGAAAGGACAATTCAAGCAACATTGGGGTAAAACATTTGAAAAAACACGTTTAAGCTAACCCACCTCTCTTTATGCCATATCTGAGCCACAGGAGGTACAAACAGCTACCTTGCCACTGAACCTTAGACCTCTGAAATGCCAGCCTGTGTTATCAGCTAGTTCAAAAGCCTTCACTAACACAGCTTTAACCTGGCTTATTAGGCAGCAACTTTAATAGCCTGTCCTCAGTGGTGTCACAGCTGAGCACCTCCACTGAGCCCAAGAGCAGTGGCTCGCTGCTTTGCACCACTGGGGTAGTGCCTGCCCCATGCTGGACTGGCAGGATGCTCAGAACTGCCTCGTCAGCTGCTGGGTGAATGTGGCACAGGTTGTCAAACACCAAAGGAAGCACTCTTCTCCTGACAGTCACCTTAAGCATCTTTTTCAAACTGGAATTGGAAACAACAAGCTTTGTAAGGGCAAAATAAGAAAGAAAGAAAGAAAGAAAGAAAGAAAGAAAGAAAGAAAGAAAGAAAGAAAGAAAGAAAGAAAGAAAGAAAGAAAGAAAGAAAGAAAGAAAGAAAGAAAGAAAGAAAGAAAGAAAGAAAGAAAGAAAGAAAGAAAGAAAGAAAGAAAGAAAGAAAGAAAGAAAGAAAGAAAGAAAGAAAGAAAGAAAGAAAGAAAGAAAGAAAGAAAGAAAGAAAGAAAGAAAGAAAGAAAGAAAGAAAGAAAGAAAGAAAGCTCTCATATGCTTTTAAAATGCCACACTTTTGTAAACTTTCAAAGTCATTCTAGACATTTGAATGAGGCAGCCCAATAAACAAAGAGTTGTTGTGCATGTTTAAACCTCGTATACTCCTATATTATTCTTGCACCATTGATCTGGAGTATGTTTGCTTTTGTATGTTTGCTTTCTTGCCTTTTGCTCAAATATTTTCTAAGTCAGAATTCTTGAATCCTGTAGTCTGCCCTGTGGCTCTTATGAGCAATGGTAAAACCACTTTTTTTTTAATGAAGCAAAGTACATAAACTCATGAAACACAGAAACTGGTGCTGCTGTCCAAGTCAATGGTGAGAGTCATCTATCATCTGTACATCTGCCTTAAAGATCTCTGCACCCACTTTGCAAGTTTCTGCCTTTAAAAACCAGACATTCATATAAAAGACATATGTATGTAGAAATTTATACATATATGTATATACATCCATATTTGTATGTGTGCACACATATACATACTTATACATATGCATGGTAATGTTATAGAAGGCACATGTGAACCAGTCACACTCTTCCTTCCCTGCTCATATGTATTTCTTTATTTGCAAGAGCACAGGATTACTGAGGACCAAGTGGGCCGTCGCATCCAGCCCTCACCACTGCACACACTCCCACCATACAGCCCTCTCTGCAATCCTGTCATGCTCTCACGTAAGAGTCAGTGTGTGGTTTGGACCCAGTAGTTTGTTATAAGACCCTTTCTGAACCTTAGCATGATCCTGATTAAAAGCCTTCTAAATTGTAACCTAAGTATACCCATATATCCATGTGCTCATCAGCTTACACTGGCTATTAGAGTCCTTTTTCCACCTTGATGTTCACCTCCAAGACTATTCACAAACAGGAGCCCAGCCGTCTGTTCCTTAGAGCCACTCTCTTTTTGGGTGATGCAGCATGATGCAGGTATTTCTGCACAGAAACCAGAACAAAAAGTTCTGCCCCATGTTGAAACACCTTTCCCACTCCAGCCATGAAGTTCATCGTCCCCCCTGTAAGCCAGCACAAGTATTTGTGGGCCCTGCAGTGAGCAGCTCCACTGTGCCAAGCCCCAGTTAACGAAACGTTGCTTTACAGGCCTGTTACGAGCCCGTGCTGTTTCCGCGATGCCCTTCACAGCACAGCTGCACAAGCGCCCGCATCGCCATAGCGAAGCAAGGAGCAGAGAAGAGACAAGGGAGGACAAAGCCTGCAGTGAGGTGATGGTAGGAAGTGAGCGGCAGCCAGGGAGAGACCTCTGGCTTGATACCAAAGAGAGCACATTATTTATCACATCTGCAGTTTCCTCCGACAGAGCGCTTTTCATACTCAGTATCACCTTGTCATCCTCCCTGACATCTCTTCCTTTTCAGATGAATCTTTTTGGACATAAATGAACAAAATTATTCAGTCTTATAGACTGACTTGTGTATCAGGGCTAACCTTTTTTTCCCAGGGAACAACCTTTATATTCATTCTAGGGCCACATTGCCTGCACTATATCTACCATCCCTCGTGATCACAGCACATCCTGATACTTCTCAGCCAATTCCAGCTAATGTGATCCACCTTATTTAGAGAAATTTCTACAATTTATTGCTGAGGGTGTCCTTCTGCAATTTTTAAACCTGTATTGTATACAATCTCTGTCATTGTTCTCAAGGTCAGCCAATACCTCCAAAATGACAATTCCCTCCTCCCCAGCCTTGGCTGTATGTCCTGGCTTTTCACTAGGCAACATCAATGGCATGCTCCTGAACGGGGCCAGTCTCAGGGCATTACATGGAGCCTGCTCCTGGGATGGTGCATCCCTCTCCAGCAGTGTCACTGTCCCTCAAACCCAACCCTTCTCCATGGCACAGCCCCACCTTGCCCCAGCAGCTCTTGGGCTCGACATAGGGTCTCCAGCCATCCCCACCCTCAGGCCTGGGAGGCCTCACCACGTTCCCCACATAGGCAAGTCAAGGTTTCTTTCCTCTCCTTTCCTCTGTTCCCGCAGTCCCTGATGCCCCCCTGCCCCCCTCAGTGCCATTTTGGGACTTCTAGGTAAGTCAGTCGCTCATACAACAGCTCCTGCAAGTGTCTTCTGCCAACACCAGTCAGTTCTAAATTCCTTTAGGAAAAGTCAAAACAAACCCACATCCAAGCTGCAGAGTGATGTTGGCATGTGCTAATGTGGCTATGCTGAGACAAACCACTTGGCATTGGTGTGAACCAATGGTGATGGGCTGTGAGGTGGTGCTCAGCAATTGTTCTCACGTGTCATCTGTTCAGCTCTTGATCTGGGTATTTCAGCAGGTGAAGGTACTGGCGCAGCTATTTACTAGAATAGCCCTCATTCTGCCAGGTACGTGTATCTGGGTTTGGTCTCATGACTGCTTGGTTATTTCAGGTCTGAAGTGGCACCACGCAGATGTGGCTGGGGGCTGGCAGGGCAATGCAGGCGGTGGCACCTTCCTGCTGTTGCACAGGACAGCTCTTCCACAGCGCACTGCTTCCTGACTGGCGGACAGCTAGCTGCTTACTTTGTTTTCTTTATTGCTTTGCAGTTACTGTCGAACTGTAATACCTAATAACTTAATACAATGAGCCAAATAATACTGGCTTCAACAAAAAAGAATTTATGACTAGCACATTTAAAACATCTCTACAAACCAACTGTAATATATTTTCTGTTCAGGAGTTTGGAAACATTAACTTCTGTTTGGCAGATGAAGAAATTTTCACGTTGAGGTGCAAACAGAAGGGATGGCTCTATTTTATTCCCTTTCTCTTTAAGTCTGACTCAAATGCCTTTAAAGGAAAATGGAATGCCGAAATAAAATCCTGAAAGAGAGATGGATTAATGGTCCATATAAAGAAAATCAATGACAAATACAAAACATGGTCATTGATACTACACTTACTCTGTCTAGACATAACATGCATTTTTTGTTTATAAACAAGACAGTACTTACACTTTAAAATTCAATTGTTTTATGTATATTCGTCACTCTGAGCAATAAATAAAACCCAGAGTTTTCTGTTAATCCTCATTGCCGAATCCAAATAAAATGATTTATAATGTATTGCATTCCATAATCACAATATGCCATGTAGTTTAATGATAATGTTGCAGATATCTTTCTTTGCAAGCCTTCACTTCAAGCTTTTCAAGGATATTTATTTCTTCATCTGCATATGAAGAGCCAATCTCAAAGCAGCACCTATCCAGGCCGCCGTAGCATTCGTAAAGACAGAATCGCAATTAAACAGCAGCTAAATGCAATGAACGAACCGAGTGAGAAAGGAGGAAACAAGGGAGAGCTTGGAGAAGAGCTAGAGGGTAGCTGGAAGCGCCGTTGACTGGGGCAGGGCTAATGGGGGCCTGGGACAGTGGGGACTTGTGGGGGGGTCCTGCCTCAGCACCGGCCTCCTGCACATGCAGGCTCCCCTGCGGAGCCATAGCCCTGCAGCACAGCCCCAGCACAGCCCCAGGCGGCCAGGCTGCTCTTGCTGTCCTGCACAGAGCAATTACACGCAGGAGATTAATTACCGCAACCAGCAGGCTGCAAATGGTCTGTGCCTTCACTGGCAGGTGGGACTGGCTCAGGCTTATGCGGCTCTACACCGGCTGAAATGTGTCCTAGCTTACCCCAGTGCCACAGCCATAGCCAGCATCCCAGCAAGCAAGGGGCAGTGGAGGATGTGGGGAAAAGGATGAGTAAAAACACAGCGGGGAGCAGGAGCTAGTGGCCAGTTGAGCGCGGTGCCTGCTGGAGGGACCACCAAGACCAAGAGTGTCACATAAAACCAGAACTGTTCTCCTGCATTACCATCAGACACATCTTACAGGCAACAAGAGTTTTACCTCCAAGAGGGCAGAGCATTACACATTGCAGGGATCATCTGCTGCAAGCCAGCACGGAGTGGCTGGGGCACATGTCCACAGAAACTGGACATCACTGTCTTGTCAGCAAGCCCCGCTCCAGCCCACAGTGACACACGGAGACAATTTACAGGCAAGCAAGAAGAAATACATTACAGCTACAGTACAGTACAAACCAGGTGCCTTCCTCATGGCCCGAGCCAGCTAACTCCCCAAGAGTTTCAGGCATGCCTCAGGGGCTTCCACTGAGCTTCAGCGTCTCCTTCCCATATAAATAATTCACAGATCAGTCCCTTTCACCTTTCAAAATATAAACATTTCTAAGTAAAATGTTTTTAAAATCCCTAAATAAATCTGTAGATGGGATCCTTTGCTGCTATTTATATCTAAATATCAGAAATGAATGCCGAAAATGCACTCCTATCCTTTATTGCCAAGCAGAAAGTGCACAAAGCCCAGTTACTTTGACTATTTAACAGATGTGTCAATCACGACTCGAAATGCTCTTGGTATTTAGGTATGCAGACAAGTTATGGAGATAAATGGTGGGTTTCTTCTTTCAATATTATCCTTAATACCTTACCTTAGAGCACCTTGCTTCAGTGTCCCATGTGTCAGACACATACTCAAAAATGAAAACAAAAATCTCTTCAGTGGCACCAGGGAGCAATTACATGGTAAAGCAGTGCTATCAGTGTCATTTCAGGATTTAATGCTGAGCTGTCACAAAGTGTAGGATGACCAGATGCAGCTCTAACTCCAAGCTCAGGTTCCCCAAGGAGACGCTCTGCTTTTGCTTTCCTGCTCAGGCTCCCCAACCCCATTACCTTGCACAACAAGCTTAGTGATTTGTGGCGCATCGTGACCGAGGTAACCCATTTTTCTCTACACAGAGATGACTTTTGAGGGGCAAAGGAAGAAGTAGAGAACTCAGAAGGGACAGCAGGCCACTGTTACTGTGGCGATGGACAAGCAGGTTTGCCAAGAGCTGGATGACCTTCTGATGGCTCTGCCTGCCTTGAGGCCCAGGCTATCAATGGAACAGGTATGTTTGCTGGGCTCATCTTTGACTCCTCTCTGCTCCTGTTGTTAGCTTCATTATGATTGGGTATCTCCTTCGAGACTCCTCCACAAAATTAACCTCTGGATCTCGCCCCAGGACTCTCAGCAAATGCCCACAAGCCGTGCTTATAAGCAAGTTCTGAATTCTGAGTTAGTCCTTTTCTCCCAGACTTACCGCAATGAATACTTTGCTGAGTATCTTGCTGAGATAGCACGTATGTGTTCTGGTTTCATAGCAGGAATTTACTGACTACAGCAGAAGAAGGGATATACCAGGAGTGACCTTCATTTTCTTGTGTTTGCCTGTTTATTGCTGTCATATTCCTCTGTGAACAGCTCAAGGTTCTTAATGAGGTACTACTTGAAAGAGAAATGTTCTTTGCAACCCTAAAAATTAGAAATGTTCTTTGTATCAGCCTAAACTTGACGACTGCCACTATAATATGCATGTTACTTGGAACTGATGTTTCTGAACATCTATTTAAGCACCACTGGAATCAACAGCAAACCTGTCATTCACTTAATTCAAATAATCGCCTAATTCACTCAATTAGGTTTTCACACAACATCACATTTCAGATGTTATTTCACACTCAGAAGACACTAAAGAAGGATGTCCCTGTCAGTTGCTTTGATAGACAGCTAGCTACACAAACACCTACCTCATGGGGAATGAGATGCCACCATGTCAGGCTCCCCTGTCTCCCCGGCTTGTGCAGCTTACCTGAGGTTCCCAGCTGTTCACTGCACCTGAGGTGAGCCGCCAGGTCACACCATATTCAACAATTGTACTTGATAATTTGCTTGGCTTGTTCAGTTTACATGCTTTGCCTTCTCTTATTGTTGAACTGCTAACTTTAAACACAAGTTTAAAAAGAGCTCTTTAGATTTTCTTTCATGAAAACCTAGACGACCAACACATGATATTCCTCTCATCATTACAATTCCTGCAAAGTAAGCAACATGGCACAGGAGTCGGTATTTTTAGTTAACAGCTGCAGACAACAGGTCTGTTTGCACAAGAGGTGACAGATCCACATTTGAAATCAGAAGATCAGTGGTTGCTCACAGTGCAGAAGGAAGGGCTGCCCTCTGCACCCGGGGACCATTAGACGTGCCAACAGGTCTTGCATTCTTGGTGTGTCAGCCACTCTTCCCAGTTCTATCTACAAACCTGCTGAGGGTGCTTGCTGGCTTTCACACCAGCACTGCCCAGGGCAAAGCTTCCCTGTTCACCAGCAAGATGAGGCTCTTGCATGACACACAGTGCCATGCCTCTGCAAAAATGCACCACAGAGCTGGTCCATTTATAGGCCTATTCACCTCTATTTTTCTGTAAAACAACCCAAATCAGAAATTATTTGGGGCCACGGAGTATCTTTATGATATGTGTGACAGGCTAAGTATTTCTGTGTATCACAGCGAACACACTGAGACTGGCCCCTTTGCATTTTCCCTTTTTCCCTATTATTTCTTCTGTTGTAAAAGCATGCTAAGTATTTATTAGAATTTATTTATAATTCACTGAAGACTATGACTTCTGCATCTTGATATGTAAAACTGACAGCTTCTGCTACATCTTTTCTGTTTAAAGGTCTCTCACTTGTGGGGTCAATTCACAAATAGGTGTTTGCACCGTGATGCTCAGCATCGTGATCCAAAATGACGCTCATGGAGTTCCTGAGTGGAGGCCTCATACCTCTGCTGAAGGCTGAGAACAATGGATTAGCTCAAACTGAACCATCAGTGTTGCAAAAGGCAGACCGCAATAACAAAATTTTACTAATGTTAACTTGTGTAATTCAGTAAGCATATCAGACCGCAGTCATAAAAAGAACACAGGCAAATTAAAAATCAGGCTGAAAGCTCTTCTCTGCCTTAAAAGGTTTGTCTAAATGAACTTGTTTTCTTAGAGCTTCTGCCATGGCCCGGAGGCCAAACAGCCCAGTGAAACCCATTGTGGAGCAGAGCCAAGGGGACATCGAGTGAGGACAGGCGGAGGGCTGCTCCTTGGGCATGGCGCTGGTCCTGCTGAACCCGGGTCGGCTCCAGCACACGAGTGACCTCCTGCCAGGTAGGAGGGATGTCTCCCTTGCATCGGGCAGAAATGGTAAAGCCACCCCATGAGGCACCTGCCTGGACTGGTCCCATGGGCAGGCGCAGCTCTGATGCAGACGAGGGCTGGCCGCTAGGCTGGACAGTGTCGTGCTGAGATTTAATTACTTGTCTTCACAGTTGAAGAGACTGACCCCAGCGACCACAGGCAGCGCCTTCCGCATCCTTTTCCCTGGTATTGCTCACATGAAGTTCTTCAGCTGTGGGACTAAGTGAACGGCATATCACCTCCCAGCCTCATCCTCTGCCTGAAAATCCTGGTACTGCTTTTGGCTGGGATAGAGTTGATTTTCTTCACAGTAGCTTGCATGGTGCTCTGGATCTGTGCTGATGACTATTGATACACAGGGATGTTTTAGTTACAGCTGAGCAGCGCTTGCACAGCATCAGGGGCTGTTCTGCCTCTCACCCTGCCCTGCCAGCGAGCGGGCGGGGGGTGCACAAGGAGCTGGGAGGGGGCACATCTGGGACAGTGACCCCAACTGACCCAAAGGATATCCCAGGCCATAGAACATCACACTTGGCAGTGAAAGCTGGGGAAGGAGGAGGAAGAGGGTACATTCGGAGTGATGGTGTTTGTCTTCCAAAGTCACCATTACACACAATGGTAATGTCCTGGAGATGCCGCAACACCTGCCTGCCCTTGGGAAGCAGTGCATTAATTCCTTGTTTTGTTTTCCTTGCATATCCATCTTTTGCTTTACCTGTTAAACCCTCTTTATCTCAACCCAGGATTTTTCTCACTTTTACCCTCCTGATTCTCTCCCCCACCGCACTGCAGGGGCATGAGTGAGCAGCTGGGTGGGCTGAGCTGCCCACCAGGATGAAAACATGACGGCTGCAGCAAGCTTCAAGTGAAACGCTGCTGTTTTCTGGACAAAAATGGGATACAGGCTCCTCTCCTGTTTACCAAGGAAAGGTGCGAACAGAACTGGCTGCGTGAGTTAATTCTTTTGCCAAAACAACCGATGTGACTTTCCCTGTAAAATCCATTGAAGGCTTCAGCAATGGCAAGAAAATAAGCTTATTTTCTTTTTTAGTATTCTTTTTATGCCAAGTCCTTTAACAATATATATTTTAGTAAACATTAAATTTTATCTTCCTTTGTAACTACCAAGGCCCCTAATTAAAACCATTTCATAAGTTTTTTTGCACTGAGAATTTTTTTCCAGAGGCAACATAAGCAAATGTCATGAAATAAGAAAATCTGGGTCTCTTCAGATTCGTGATAATGTGTGCTTCTATAAGAAGAGGAAAACAACATAATGTTACACTGTTCCTGTTCCTTGCATGGCTGACCGATGATGCAATTGAACAATGAAGCATGTGTTACAAATTTTGAAATCAAATATACTATTTGAAATTTTTTTCTGAAAGGGAGTTGGGTATTTAAGTTTAATTTTATGTTAAAAAATACTCACTCTAGTCTACCAAAGCAATATCAGGAGTGGACAAAATATCTGGAATCCACCTTTTATTCTAGTTCTGAATGTGTGTTCATTGTTTTTTCCCTCTTATTGTTAGAGCTTCTAGATAGAACTGGAGGCAAAAATTACTAATTTATTTTTCAAGATCATGAAACATACACTTAGAAGCATTTTAAAAGCTTTATATACCTCATCCTTCATGTTAAAGGTCTACTTGGAGCAGTTGATGGAGGACTGATAAGTGATGGAAGGATGTTCAATGACAATAAAATGTTCACTACGTGCTATGTAGTAAAGACAATTGTAAGCTTATTGGCAAAATTTCTTTTAAATTGTTATAAAACATCAGTAACAATGAAAAGGTATTAACACTACTGACATTTTTAGAAGTATTTTATATTTAAGGTTGTAAAGAAATTTATAGACTTTAATATAAATTGTGACTGTTTCCAAAGAATATTTAAAAGCTTACATTAATCAAAACTTAGCTATTATTTATTCTTTCTCTCATCCTCATAGTAGATATTCTCTTTAATAGGTTTTTAAGGATCAAAAAAGTTATTTTTTTGTGTGTGTGTGTGTGTCTGTGTGTGAAAAAAAAGTAAACAGAAACGTTGTCTCCCAAGCCAGCATCTGGAAAGTTTCATGTTGATGAAGATATGGGCTGGTCTGTGGGTAGACCCACACTTACTTGGTTATGGCCACTTCTCTTGAAAACTGTGGTATGAACTCAGATGAAGCTGTTTCCAAACCCTTCCCATTGCTCTTGTGTTTTACAGTCCTGACGAAAGTGGGGATCAGTGGCCCCAGCTGCAGTTCACCCTTTACTTCCAGTCCTTTGTGGGGTGGGAGCAGAAACAACAGGGTTAAACTCAGTCATCCTGGGATAGGGCAGATTACTCGCTCCTCCTCATGACTTTAGTGGGGAGAAACGCACCACCAAGGTGCCTGCATTTCCATGAGCACGGTTAACCTGCGGGCTGAGGGTAGGGTCCCTGCTTTCCCTTAGTTTCACTTTGAACAAGCCTGTTCTCTCAGCACTATCTGCCTACACGTATGCATATTCACACTGCTAGGTACCTGTTTCTGTGCATTTAAGACTGTTTTCCTAAATGGTATGCACACTGCAGATGTACATACTATATAGTCTAACACACTCCTCTGAGGCTGAAAGTTCAAAAAGTAGTAATCTGACAAAAATCACTTTGCACAACATTTAGGGATATGCTTGGCTCTAAATTGCTCCTGTGGTAAAACCAAAATATCCCTGTAGAAATCTTATGATTTGCAGTGACACAGGGCAAAGAAGCTTCACCATCATTGTGGACACTACGGCATCACAGGTCAGGCAGAGCTCCTCCTCACAGAGCCCAGGCTGTTATGACTGTAAGCTGACGGGATGCACTTGAAGGGACTCCACAGGACACCAGTGCAGCAGTATTGGTGGCCATGGCAGACTGCTCACTACCACTTCATGATCAGCAGAAAGCATCAGCGAGGTGTGAAAGGGGCCCCAGAGGCAGCGTGACTGTCATGTGCAGCAGTGCAGCATGGCTGGCGAGGAGTCCTTCCTTCCAGCCCCAGGTGGAGGAGGCAGCATCACAGCCTGCCCACCAGGACAGCACCAGGTTGGGCACACGAGCACTACCACTGCTGCTCTCCTCCCTTGGGAAGTGGCAGGAGCAGGCTGTCATGGTTTAGACTGGACTAGACTAGACTTAGACTAGACTAGACTAGGCTAGAATATTTTCAGCCAGAAGGGACCTACAACAGCCATTTAGTCCAACTCCCTGACCTTTTCAGGGCTGACCAAAAGTTAAAGCATATTATTAAGGGCATTGTTCAAATGCCTCTCCAACACTGACAGGCTTGGGGCATCGACCACCTCTCTAGGAAGCCTGTTCCAGGGTTTGACCACTCTCTCGGTAAAGAGATGCTTTGTAAGGTCAACCCTGCACCTCCCCGATGCAGCTTTGAACTGTTCCCATGTGTCTTGTCCCTGGACCCCAGGAAGAAGAGATCAGCAGCCACTTGTGCAACCATTCTCTTTTTACTTTGTTTCTGAGTGGCTGTGTCTCTCTGTGGTCTGTGAGAATCAAAGACCATATTATGGCGGTCACTGATTGAAGAAGTACTACTCTTTTGATTAAGGCACTGGTTGGAAGTGAGGAAATCCAACCCATGCACAGATTCCTTGTCTAAAAAAGATGGAGGACTCGCTGTTCTTTCATTCCCTTCGACCCTGTGTGCTTGGAGGATGAACTCTCTGGACACAAGTGGTGTGGTGCTCTGTGCAACGTGGATCTAAGTTCACAGAGTGCCAATATGCTAGAAATTACTTGTGAAACATGGGAAGGATCTCTAGGGGATAGGAGACACACTAAAATTTTGTGCATACACTTAGAATAAAAGGTTGATTAGAAATGCTTTGTATACCTTTCAATTTTGCTTTGGTGGACTGGAGTGAATTCTTATGTGCAGAGATACACTGTTTACTGTAGGTGCTCTGTGCAGGAATTATTTGCATGCATTGGCTAGGGAATTCACATGGCAGCCGCTCTGTTTCAGCATTCACCTTACTATTGTTACATTTCTCAAGCCCTTTTGTAAAGCTTATGTAGCAGCATTGTTACACTTTAGCATTCAGAAATTACTCTCAAAGCTGAAAGTCTTAAACTAGAAGTAACACACTGCCTGGAACAGTCTGGCATCCACAGCGATTGTAACTGCTAGAAGGTTTCAACACACAAGATCACTGTGTGAATAGTTTGTCTGTTCTAACCCTTGCTGGGGCATCCTCCTCCTGGAGGGTATTTGCACTTGCAGACAGCCTCAGAGACTGGATTTGAATTCTGAAACTTTTAGGAAAATAAATGGAGAAATAAGTAGATACTTGTATTCCTTTCCAGTTCCAGCCATGTGGAAACTCCCTATGACAGGGAAAGCAGTCTTAGCTCACGGTCAACAGTACAGTGATAGTTAAAAAAGAATGTCCTCATTCTTTATCACTGTGGAAATACAAAATTTAAAGCAGTCGTGTAGTTCTACTTAAACAAATTGGATTTTCACTCACTTGCCTGATGTTATGTGAGGTCTTCCATAGAGCTGGAGCTTCCAACAGAAATGTGTGGGAGTAAATGGAGCTCCAGCAGTTTTCATGTTTAATTGGTAGAATTAGGAAAAATGCTCCTCTTCTGGCTTTTAAATCCATTAGCTCTGGTATCTGGCTCTGCCAGCCCATGCTGATCTCGGAGGGAAGCCATAACCATGCAGTTTGAACACTCACTGCTGCAGCTCACCAGCGCAGAAAGCCTGCTGCCGAACGGCACCCGCAGCACCAGCAGCATGCCTGGAGGGGTACTGCAGAAACCGGGTAACAGGTGGCATGGTGGAAGAGGGCCGAAGGTGCCGTGCCTGCTCAGCCCGTACTGATGGAGGTGGTTCTGCAAGGCCAGGGAGGCCTAACAAGGCACTGCTCTGAAATAATGCCTGTATGCAAGCCCCTGAAATCTTAGAAAGACTGACAGAGAGGTGCTGGTACGAGCTGGTGCTTCCCACTGGCATAAGCAGGAAACCCACCGGCTCAGCAACCTCACGCAGCTAACCTGCAGATGAAGACCTGAAAACACCCTTGAGTCCAAATTATAGGGGTGGAGAATGTGGAAACTGTCGAAAAGGAACAAGGACAGCTATACCTAGAAAAATACGCCCTATTATAGTATTTTTTTCTCTTAGCATCTAAGCTTTTCCTGTGTCTAGAGATTATCACTTCTGTTGCATCTATCATGCACTATTAAAAACCCGGCACATTTTGTCCTTAAATGGCAGAGCCATCTAGTTGGTACTCTGGTTTCTGCTAGGGCCAGCTCTTGCTCTGTATTCATTTCTTCCACTCTAACCTGGCAATTTCCAAAAGCTTCACTGAGGCTCCATCCATAAATGCTGCTTCTCACTGGGATGGGCATTTCCCCAGAACAGTTTCCACTTTGGTGTTCTGGCACCAAACCCCTGGGCACAGTCAGGGAATTAAGACTTTGAACTCAAACAAAAATTATTCTTAAAAGCTTGGGGTAAATTCCAATTGCCGTGCAGAGTAAGCTTGAGGCAAAAGTCCACTCCAGTTCTTTCTAAATGTGAGTTTCCCTATTCATGCTTGCTACATCTGATGTTGACCATAACAGCAGTTGGGAAAGTAGCCAGCAACAATATCTGCAAAGGCACAAAGGGACAGTGTTGTCCTGGGATGGGGCTCCCCTCTGTTAGCTTCAGTTGCCTGCAGCTGGCAGCTCTGCTTGGGCACCTTCGGCAGCTGCACAAAGGAGTAGTTAGGTCCATTGGGAATCCATCTCACCACTTTTGGCTCACAAATGGTGTATGTCCTCCAGCTGCTGCAGTCACAGGCTGCCCTTTCAGCAGGGGCCTCCCCAGTGCTGGGTACATCACCCTGCTGAGGCACCGGTATCGGCCTCAGCCCATAGCCCTGGGGCATGTGAGTGAGCATGGCCAGACCAGCTGTGCAGGGCTGCAGGTGGTGCTGCCTGAGCCCCTGGGCACAGGAGCTGTGCCTCCAGGAGCTGGCACCACTGCTGAGCTCTGGGCACGGTCCTCGGGGCACCGAGCCCCTGGGCACGGGAGCTGGCATGCGGGCACTGGGCAGTGCTGCTGGAGCCAGGGCTCTCTCGGGGGCTGCAGGAACAGCGATGGGAGAGTGAGAGCCGCTGAGCAGAGCAGGAAGGGAGAGCCAGGGGAGCAAAGTGGGCAGTTAGGTGTGCTGTAACACTGCAACATCACCCGCTGCTCTCTGGTCAGCTTTGGCAGGCAGGAATTCTTACAACCTTGTGCATGAGGCAGGCAAAGGAATCATTTCAGCATCAGGAGAGGACTACACTGGGGTGAAGCTGTCTGGAAGGCCACACTAGTGTATCTCTAGAATTATTCAGGGTCTAAATTAGGTTGCAGGCAATTCCTGACTGCACAGTGGAGACCTTGATGCAGCAGAATGGCCGAGCCTCTGGAGAGAAAAGCTAGAATTCAGAAGATGATGTATCACTGCTTATGTCCCATATGGCCATTTATCTCCAGTTAAGACATGAATAATGCAGTGAAAGTTTGTTTGCTGACCAGCACAATTTCTTCAACTCACCATCCTGAAGCCTTTTAATTGTGGTCCAAGTATGTGGGCAAGAAGGAGAGTACTTGGGGGCTGTCAAGATTCAGGACTTAGTTCTGATTTCCCAGAATATAACAAATAAAAACCATCTCACACATGAAACAAGCTGAAGCCAGACTAAAAAATACAAACGGAGATGACAATTTAAAGCCTTTTAACAACTGACTACTATTTAATGAAAGTGGTTTTCACCCATTGGTCTCATTTAAGCAGCAATGCAGCTGGCCAAATCTCGGTCACTGGCCTCATTGGCCTTTAAACAAGTGCATGGTTCTCTGCAAATACTTCCATACTTGCCTTTCCTGTTCCTTTAGTTTGACAGATTTTTTAAAATTACTTTTTAGGAATTTGTGGAAAGCCATTAAAAGAACAGCATTCCAGGACTACTGGATTAAAAACCTGAATGTCAGGTCATAGCCATTGCACATCTTCACCGCACAGCTGTTTACTGAGGAAACTTCTACAGACACAGGCACTCCACATCTGGGACAGTGTTCACAACAACATGTTAATCGTTTAAAAAACAAACCTTTGTAGTTGGTGAATGTTCTACATACAAATTTCCCAGGGCCAGTGCCATTGTCATTCATGTTGATGATATTAGAGGTTTTGGCTTCCGTCATGTAACACAGCCCTTATACTCTTCGAACAAGATCACACTAGCAGCAGAGCTGGACCCATGGCCAGGCTGAGGGGCCCCATGCAACCGCTCAGGATGGTGCTGGTGCAAGGCGATGAAGGCATCTGCTTGTGACTCATCTTCGCAGACTTGACGTAGAACCGTTCATTTCAGTACAACTCTGTTCAAGGCACTGTTCTTTAAATGTTTCTTTTATATTTAAGCACAAACATGTTTAATTCACCTTGAGGGGGTACCATAAGAATTCCCTAATAAGATTTACCAAGAGAAAGACACTGCACAGCCTGGCACTCTGCTGTTCCTTGCAACTGAGAGGTGGATTGCTGCATACTCCTAGGAAGCCTCAGCTCTCTGGGTGGTAGATGTCTTCACCGACTGCTGGTCTGCTCTTGAACCAAGGGTTTATCAAACTCCAGGGAGCTGAGTGTTGCATTGGAGTATTCAAAGGCTTATTGTTAGACAGTTAAAAATGAAATAATATTCAAAAGCATAGATTTAGATAAAACAAAATTGCAAGCAGATAAAAACACTGCATACCACAAAGAAAAGATCCTCCTTAGCAGCTCCAGCACATCAGTTCACTCGCAACTCCGCAAGCTATGCTAGCCTGGCGCAGCCCAAAATGCTAATGAAAAGCACACCTGCTGGTCTTGACCCACGCCTGCCTGCAAGGGAAGGGTGCATGTCCCCCACTCCGCGCCTGTAGCCAGGCTGCCAGGTGCCACACAGCCGGCAGGTGTGAGATGCTGAACTCGGTGGTTTTCCAGGGACCAAATACAGCTGCCTAACCAATCTGCAGTAGGACTAACCATGGCTTGGTGATGTCGGGAAGGTGCTGTCCCACAGTTACATGGGGAAAGCATAAATCAGCTTATGTTTGGTGACCTGGACAATGCCCTTTCACCCTTTTGCATCAGCCACGGTGTAACTGAACCTGAAACATACTTTCAAAGTAATGTTTTGACCATTACAGGGAAGAGGAAGGTCCAGTCTAATAGGGGTGACCAGCATCCATAACCGCTCATCTACTCAAGACTGCGTGTCTGTGTGTGAATGTGCATGCCTGGAGGGATCTTCCCTCCATCCTAATCTGGGTGTATCTAAGTAGGAAAAGCCTGAATTTTCCACCAGGTCTCAGCTTTGGGTTCAGGATTTTTTCAGGGCAGTAATTTTTCAGGGCAGTCTGAGTCTATTTTAAAACTACGCACTTTTATGTATAATCATTTTGACCTGTCTCCCTGATAAAAAAGGATTTAGTGGAAAAACTTGAAGGCACTAAAAACTGTTGTGAGTAGGGATGCTGAGCACACTGGTCAGTGAGATAAATGAACCTAGTCAGGCTATGAATAACACCAGAAGGATGTTATTAAATTAATACTTGGGGAATGCACAGGTGAAGCAGGCTTCTGCTTAGTTTTCTTTTTTTCCTCCTGTTTTGATTTCCCTGCCAAAAGAGCCAAAGACAGATCTTTGTAAATGTTTTCCTGAAATTTTATCTTAAAAATGAATGGAGTTTTACTTAGGAGGCAAAAAACCACCATGGACTATTGTATGTGGCAGATTGGTTGGGGGTGCATACATGCATTGTAATCAAGAAAACAAACAAAAAAAAAAACCCAAAAATCCTGCTCTTATTTTTATCTGGTTTCTGACCATGTCCTTGGACTCAGAGAAATAAAGTCTGTTCTGTCCTTGATGCGGTAACTTTCTGGAGGAGACATTCAGCCATTGTCTCTCTGGAATTGTTTCAGCAACTTCTCTTGCTTTTACTTTCATTTTATATGATGCTTTCTAGAAGTCATATTTTTATGTCTTCTCAGAAATCTAGTTCTCCTGTAATAGAAAACCTTTCACTAAACCAACTGTTTGTTTCATCCAGCTGTTTTATTACCCATTCTCATCCATTTGTTCCCTTTATACAAATGGAAGCAACAAATGAAATGAAACCTGTAAAGCTGATGAATACCAGCTATCACAGTGCAGATTAAGAGCATCATAACAACTTATTTTTCACAATGAGTGCTGAGGCAATAAAGAGTAAATGTGAACCAGCTAGTGGGAAAACTGCTCTGTGCCTTCTCTTTTCTGACCTTAACCCATTGTCAGAGGAACAACCGGAGGCCATGCTCATTCTCCCTTCACTAAAGAAAAACCACAAGTGTTTTTCTGGGGTAAGTGCTCTGACCACAGCCACAGTAGGGGCCGGGGGGAATTCAAACACAGAGCTCCCCACTCAGGTACTGACCGCTGCTGTTCTTTATGTGAGGAAGCAACTGGACTGTATCGAGCTCTGCCTAGTGGGTGGAGGAAGAACGAGTCAAGAGTTTACAGGTAAAAATTAAGGGGCAGGCAAATATGGGTGACACTGTTGTGGGTGTTTGCTACAGGCCACCTGATAGATGAAAGTAGCCTCACAGTCACAGGCCCTGGTTCTCATGGAGGACTTCAACCACCCTGGTATTTGCTGGAAAAACAACACAGTGAGGTGCACACGATCCAGGAGGTTCCTGCAGACCATCGAGGATAACTTTTTGACACAGGTGGTGGAGCAGCCAATGAGGTCAGGTGTGCTGCTGGACCTTATCCTAACAAACAAAGAAGGTCTGGTTGAGGATGTGAGGGTTGCGGGTAGCCTTGGCTGCAGTGACCATAGGATGGCGGAGTTCAGGATCCTGCACAGTAGAAACAGGGCAACAAGAAGGATTACAAACCTGGACTTCAGGAGAGCCAACTTTGGCCTCCTCAAATATCTGCTTGGAAGAATCCCATAGGTTGGGGCTCTAGAAGGCGGGGCGGTCAAGAGAGCTGGTTAATATTCAAGGACCACTTCCTCCAAGTTTATCAGAAGTAGTCAACATGGATTCACCAAGGTTGATCAACTTGATAACCTTCGATGATGACATGACTGGCTGGGTAGAAGAACGGAGACAAAACCAAGAGCAAGGTCCTGCCCCTGGAGAGGAACAACCCCCCGCACCAGCACAGGCTGGGGGGGACCTGCTGGAGAGTGGATCTGCTGAGAGGCCCTGGGAGTGCTGGGTGGCAGCGAGGTGACCCTGAGCCAGCACCGGGCCCTTGGGGCCAAGGGGGCCAGCGGTGTCCTGGGGTGCATTAAAAGGAGTGTGGCCAGCAGGGCGAGGGAAGTTATCCTACCCCTCTGCTCTGCCCCAGTGAGGCCACATCTGGGGTGCTGAGTCCACTTCTGGGCCTCCCAGTTCAAGAAAGACAGGGAACTACTGGAGAGAGTCCAGTGGAGAGCTGCCAAGATGATCAGGGGGCTGGAGCATCTCCCTTGTGAGGAAAGGCTGAGAGACCTGGGTTTGTTCAGCCTGGAGAAGAGAAGGCTGAGGGGGGATCTCATCAGTGCCTATAAATATCTGAAGGGTGGGTGTCAGGGGGATGGGGCCAGGCTCTTTTCAGCGGTGCCCAACGCCAGGCCAAGGGGCCACGGGCACAAGCTGGAACACGGGAAGTTCCCCCTGAACATGAGGCCAAACCCCTTCCCTGTGCGGGTGCCAGAGCAGGGGCACAGGCTGCCCAGAGAGGCTGTGGGGTCCCTTCCCTGGAGACATTCACCCCCCGCCTGGACGCGGTCCTGTGCCCCTGCTCTGGGGGTGCCTGCTCAAGCAGGGGGTGGGACGGGATGAGCTCCAGAGGTCCCCTCCAACCCCCACCATCTTGGGATTCTGTGATATAACATCCACTTATCATTATTCCATGTGTCTCCTTAACTTTTGTCCTTGCTGTGCCATGCAGACCTAAGGGAAGGGCATCCTGCATCCTCCAGAAATTATCACCAGTGACTTCAGTCTCCTTGGTTTTTGGATTGCTGGCTGAACACTTTTTTTTCCACTGCGATGTCCACATCTTCCTTTCTTCTAATGGGGTTTGGGTTAGTTTGCCATGGTTTGTTAACTCATAAAAACAATGTGTATTTTAACTGTCTTGGCTGTGAATGGGTTACAGGAATCGTCCCTCTGTGAACCTCAAAAGTGAAAGACTACAGGGTGCGTGAGGAGTCAGTGGGAAGTGGGTTGACAGTAGCTCTGCAATGCAAACACATTTCTAAGCCAAGGATGTTTTGCTGTACTCAAAGCAGACAGAGAGGGGATGTGCCCTGGGTTTGTGTAAAGCTGTAGTTCCTTTGAAATCAAGTTGTGTTATCTATTTTTTCCATCAATATTTTTCGTTGCATCAAAAATTGTTGAAAGGAAAGCAGAATTTGACTGGCTGAGAAAGAGATAAGCCACCTTTTTTAGAGCTGTTCATACCACGAACAGTAGATGAAATCTACTTTAAACTGATAGCTTAAAGCCAAGCAGAGTAAAAGCCCTTTTATCTCCAGTAAGATGTTATACTAAAAATGTTGATTCAGAACAAAATGCTAATAGTCTCCAATTGTTTATAGTTGTTTCTGAGCATATCTTTTAAGTGAAAATAACTGTTCAAACAAATCTTGAGGAGAAACAAAGTGAACAGTTAAATGAATAATTAATGAAACCACACTGAGCGTTACAGGTCTTCTGGATGGAGGAGTTTGTTCTTGGAGCCGATGAATTTATGCTTCCAGTGTGACTTACTCTATATTCCTGTAACTAGAGCTGGTATTAAACATGTTTCTGCATGTGTGCATGTGTTAGTACATTTTCCTCCCAGCTTCTTTTAATTACTGTATGTATATGACAGCTTTCATGCTAGGATACAAAACAGGAATGTTCCTCAGTCATAGTCACATGACCATGGGGCACTGGATGTGACAGAGTAATGTGAAGAATGAAAAGATTTTTTCCCTCTTTGGAACAGAAAAATATTTCCGTCCCATTACTAGATGATTATTAGCTTTTCAGCAAGAAAGATGTGGTCATGCAAAGAGTCCTCTTTTCTTCCTTACTTTGCTCTCAAAGTTTCTAAACAGCCTGATCTGAGTGAATGATGCTCTTTCCTTTCCAAGTACTACAAGAGCACTGAACTGTGATTTATTATTCTATCAGGGACTCAGGAGACAGCAACACACATTCCTATGTTACAAGAGATCACACGCTAATTAACAACATTATACATTTATGAACCAATTATCATATTTAAAAGACATGTAGATGTGGCACTTAGGGACATGGTTTAGTGTTGGGCTTGGCAGTGTTAGGTTAATGGTTGGACCTGATGATCTTAAAGGTCTTTTTCCAACTTAAATGATTCTATGATTCTATAATTCTATATTTACATAGAACAAGTGCATCCTACATTTAATTATAATTTAAGTTCTCACTTGAATAAGCCTGTGATTGAAGCAAAGCCCATTGCACCCCATTAGCATTTTGCAACTGAAAGTCAGGACATTTGGCCAAGTGTGCTTTGTAGCTTCCTTTTCTAGCGCTGTCCAAAATAGCAGGGTTAAGTCCTAACCTGTGTAGCAAAGGGGCTGACTTGCCCTGATTCAGTAAGTGCTTCTCATTTCCCCCATGACATCCTCCCCCAGCCTGCTTCACAGAGATGGTGCTGCCTCTCACTACTGAAAACTCTCCATTGGCATCGTTAGGAACAGATGACAGAGCCAACTGTGTCCTCCACAGGCCTGGTCACAGAAAATAAATGCCAGGTACCATAAAATTGCCAGTTTCAAAATATTGACTCTCTGTTAAAAGCACAGTCTTGCTCCCTGTCTCACCTAGCAGCTAGACATAAGGAGGAGGAAAAGGAAAGTAATTATTAACCTCAGCTTTCTTTAAATGTGAAGCTGATGCATGTATGGGACACTGTTCTCTTTGGATTGACAAATAAAAATTGTGAGTGAACAGACGTTATTGGCATGGTATTTCGCCTCTCAAGACTCACAGGGATCTCTTAAAGCAGAAGCACATATGTCATGCATTACCGCAAAGGCCTGTCTGGGACAAACATTGCCGTAACTCAAGGTGGAGATTGATCTGCTTTGGTCAGTTGTAATGTGTGCCCCTGTATTCCCTCGATATCATTTGTCATGGAAGTATCTTTGTTTGGCTAAAGCGAATAATTCCACTCAGATGTAATTAGAAATTCACAGAAAATAACTTTTTCTGAACCTGGGCTGGTCAGAACAATGAGTACAGACAGATATTCTCCAGGTAGCCCTTGTTAAATGGATACTAAAATACCAGCAATCATTCTGCTGTTTGAGGACAAGATAACTAATGACCCAAGGCATTTACTCAGACCAACAACTGACATATGAAGGGGCCTCCAAGATCATTACCAGTCCTCTATTTCTGGCCAGCCAGAGATCAGAAGTGTCCTGTTCTGCCAGGGGCACCATGCTGTCTGTGCAATGCCAGCTGCTGTCATTCCCTAGGAATGCCCAGCTGGGGAGATCCAGCTGCTTTTCTATCCTGTGTGTTGCCACAGCACTCAAAGGGTGTCAAGCTGCAGCAGTAAGGATGGACCTTTATTACTTTTAAAAATCTCTGTTGGTTTGGTTTAAATGCTTAGGTACAACCTGTAAGCAGCTGTTGGCATGGAAGAAATGTTTATTGTTAACTGAGATGAAATTCTCTTCTCCATGTCTCACTTGCCAATGAAGTCTGTTACTGCCTTATATTGCAGCATAAGATGAATTCACAGTCTTAATTTAATATGCTGCCACATACCTGAACTCAGTGCGTCCAGTACTTACAATAGCCCACAGATTCAGTGCTCTCCAAGCCCTGTTTTGTATTGGCAACCACCACTGCTGGGGTCTAAAGCATCAAGGTTTTGAAACTTGCCAGTGCTTCTCAGAGTCATAGGCCAATTCTGGGGAACAGGTAGCACGACAAGACTTTGCTTTTCAAAACAGATTCACAGAACCCTGGCTGCAACTCAGGGGCAACCACAGGGCGGAGATCATGCCCAGGAATGTCCATGTGCAGCTCTCCAGCACTGGTTCAGTGGAAAGCGGGGTCCAGTCACACACTCTGGGAAAAAGGAACAACCACCACATCCCTAAACTGAGATGCTGATTTTGTTGAACTGGACACCTCTGTTAGAGCTGGCATTGTCTCACTTCTACTACCAGCTAGTAAGCCCTGTTCTTTATTTTTCCACTAAATAAAAGATTATTTTTGTAGAAATGTAGACTTATAAACACTGTTCAGTCACTTCATCATCTTTTCTTGGATAAGTTAAATTACACCTGACCAGCTGGAACAAGAAATTGCTATCTACGTTTTTGTGATGCCCATCATATCTGAAAACACTCCCTTGGTCCATATTTTTGTTATAGTGTTAATATTAAGGATTTACAAAATCACATGAAGAACTGCATAACCATAGCAGGAAGGTCCTTTGCTTTTGCTGCCATAAATCAGCATGCATCTATTCATACCAGAGGTGAGTCTTTGCTTTCATAACGCCTTTTGTGTGGAAGGAACATAAGTTGCCTTTCAGTGCCTGTAGCAACCCAGCGTGTAACCTCCCCCTCACTGGCCAAAGCCGCGATGGTGAGCGCTACCTATCAGGTCTGCCACCTCGGGACCTGGGCAGCCCAGCACCTCCGCTTGCACAGGTGATCGCTGCCTCAATGTCTCAGCCACCTCTGCATTCCTTGTATGTGTTGTACCAAAACACACTGCTTAATGGTTTCAGCCTCTCTTTCCAGTCCTTTACATCAACATAGCAATCCAAAATATTTTCTCTTCCCACATAAGTGGTATTCTGCCTGTGTAACTGCTACAGCCACCATTGCTACCCATCTACAAGGAGTACAGATGAAAAATTATTTTTAAATGTCTTTTAAAACATTCATAAATGAGTCATTCAAACTGATAGTGTCATTGAGAAGCCTGGCGCACACACTTTTTCTGGAAAATGCATGGGCACCTGAGAATAAAAAGTCATAATATTTGGCTCTGAAATTAATATTTGCTTCTTTTGCTACTTCTACTGAAATATATTCTGTTATATTTTCAGTAATTCCTGGATAAGGAACGGAGCAACACTTTAATTTTCTCTGAGGCAGACTGTATGTTTTAAAAGCTCTATAAACATGAGTTTTCCAAAGCACAGTCATTGTTCCTGTAGGCATTAATGTTGCAAACCAAGTAATAAGGCTTCAAGCACTAATCAAAAAATTCAGAATTGCAAGTTGGTAACAAACAACCCGAAGCCCAAATAGCTCTTAGCACTAAAAATAAATCCAGGCTTGTCTGGGATCTCCATGGAGCTTTGTGCCTCCCAGATCATAAATATTCTTCCATTTCAGCTTTCAAATTAGTTGGTGTTTAGGCTACTTCAACATCTGTGGAAGAACCTTCCCTGGTAGAGGTAGATAATAGGTTTCTGGTTGGTGAGGTCTAGTGATACCTGCAGATCAAGCTGTGCTTCCACAAACCAGCCCAGTAAGTTTTCCCAATTTATTACTCTCAAGTGGTTTTAACTGAATTCACTGAAAAAATTTAAGTAGAAGAGCAAGACATGCAAAATACAGAAAGACGGGGAAACTACAGGAAACCAACTGTTAGTTGGGTGGGAGGATGCTGATAGAAGAGAAGAGCTACAAAGGTTTAATTCAGTGTTGCCAGAAACTGGTGAGCACCACTGCCGCTGTCTGCAGTGAAATTACAGCAGCTTGACCTGGTTTGTGCACAGGGTGGGCAACGCTCCAATGTGCGGCACTGCGGCCACAGGTTCTCCTGCAGCAGCAGGTGCCAGTGGCACTAGGATATGCCTCACTTGGCATGTTCCCAACACCTGAGGAAACGCCAAGTGTGCCTGCAGACACTTGGTGCAGAGAGGGGTCTGCTGGGGCTTGTTGGCCACTGTGCAGAGAGACGATGCTGCAGGATTGTGCCTGGCTGCCGCCCTGAATGGCGTGGGCTCTGCCAGCAGCAGCAGCCACTCTGGGCTAGTGGTGGAGGGGGCAGGTCAGCCTGTGCCAGCAGCTCCTGCCCTGCCAGGCGCAGGGGGCTGCACTGTCCAGACGGTGCATCGCTCAGTGCAGCCTGGGCACTCCAGACCCGGCTAGTCTTTCACTGATGGCAGGTTTGCTGGTGAGCAGAGGTCCAGGACTGCTCACTTCTGTTCCATCTGCTAACGAAACAGTGTTTGCCACATCACCTGAGGTCAGGCCCGCTAGCCAGCACCGAGCCCTTGCTCCTTTCAACAGTCCTTATGAGAGTGTGCCATATCTGCTGTCCTATAACACCTCTCTTTTGGCAAAAGGAGACAGTTGAAGGGACGTTAGGATTGTCGGGCTAACTTTCCTAACAGGGAGCTTTGGTCCAGAGCCCCACGAAAGGTTGCCGAGTTGAGCCAGAAGTTTTTGAGAGAATGAAAATGAAGCAAAGTCTTCAAACTGCCCTATACTAAGGGGGAAATGGCTGTGCAGCTGAGTCCTGCCTATAACATAACTCTGAGGGCACCAAGGTCCTGGCCTCTCTGCCTGCCCGCCCTCAGGCAGAGCTGTGGGCTAAGCTGTAGTCCTCATCATCTGTACTTAAAAAGCACTTTTGCTGGAATTTCCCAAAGCCTAAAACAACTTCTTGTGGCTGTATTTTAATTTGCTAAGGGATATCAGCTGGTCTCTTGTCAGAGTTTTTTGCTCTCTGACTAAATCCCAAGAAATGTCAGTTATGCTGATGGTTTTTCAGATAGGAATGGGATAGTCTGGCCCCTTCCCCTTGACACCTCTTTGCTGAATTCCACCTTATCGCCCTATCAATCATCCCACAACACAATGATTAGTAAAAATACTATATAGTCTCATTAAAAGAATCTCTAAAAGGTTATTTTCTGCCTCCTGCTTTGTTAGTATCTTTTGAACTGCATTTAACAGTTTCTCAAAGTATACCAAATGATCTGCAAGAACACCACTTGTCACAAGCTGTGCAGCGCTGTTTGCAACTGGGGGCAAGAGCAGGCTGGTGCTACTGTAATGTTTACTGACAAGCCAAAACGCATCCTGGAGAAAAACACCATTATTTCCCTCACAAACAAAAGCAGGGATCCCTAAAGCTATAGCCACCCTCTGAAATGCCTGTTTAAAATAAACCATAAACAGGATTACTTTCCATTAGTTTTGGGAAGGACAATGTTTAAAGGCACGTGGTCTAAATACACAACTACTTTATCTGGGACGTGGGGACAGGGCACATCTAAGGAAGGTATCGATGCCCAGCTCCCTGCCACTGCCCCAGTCTCTCACATGTGCCTACAGTGCAGGATGTGGCCAGAGCCTTCTGACACCCTGTCCGAGTGTGCTGCTACCAGACAGCCATGAAAGGTGCCTGGAAAGCTGTGCCCTCTCGGGGACCTGTCCTCAAGAACCAGACCTCCATTCTGAAATGCCCCGAAGGAGTGACCACTGCTCCTGCTGGGAGCAAGCCTGAGCCTGTGGGGTGGTCAGGATGAGGCCTGGTCTCACAGGCTTGCCTAGCACCCATGCAGAGGTCTGACGCCTAAGAGGCTCTGCCGGACACGGCGGCATCCCAGCATACCTGCACCTCCCTCTCCACCTGCACCATTCACCACTGCTGGCTTCAATTACGCCCTGTGGGGATGCAGATGAGGTCGCTCAGGCGCTCGTCTGACATGTTTGTACATTGTATGGCACCTTGGGTCTCCTGTCCCGCACAGATCAGCACGCAGCAAGGAAAGCGTCTCCCTCCAGAGCAACAGTTCAGAAGTAAGGACAAGATCAGCTGTGATTAAGTGAGTGTTTAACATCACTGTTTTCCAGTTCAGTTTAGTATGAGAAAAGTTATTCTGGTTTCTGGTTTCATTCCAGCTGGGGCCAATGCAATGAAACTGAAACAAATTAGAAACTATGCACATCTAAAGTAGAAAGGAATTCATTCATGAGACTGATAAAACAGAATTATAACAGACATTTAAGGAAAATATTCAAATCCATTTTATTCCCCTTCTGTATATGAAAGCCAAGGAATTTGAAATACCAGTTTGAATTCATTTTGAGTCAATTCACATGCAGGAAATGTACTTTGGATTTGCTCTAGTGGCAGAAGTTAATGAATCTAAACCCATAGCTATAGTATGAGGTCCATAGTTAGCACAATAATCTCAGACCAGTAACCCCTATTATCTGTACTGCTTACTTCATCTTTTTCAATTATGTCTAGATAAATAAATGAAAAATAAATTAAAACATTAATCAGTTAAAACTTTAAATGAAGCAGACCAATAGTTATCGCTAACTGTTTAAAGCTAATCTCTCTTGAAGTATTCACACATTTCAGTTGCTCGCTGCTCCTGCGTGGTAAGTGTTGTACCCACAAGACACGAGGCCCTTTTTCCTATGGTCTTTTTACTGCTCACAGTACTTCATTCCACCATCTCGTTGGGTATACCTTTCCCAGCAGTGGCTCCAGATTTAGTCTGAGGCTTGCGTGTAGGTTTACTTAGCTCTCTGAGCAAAAGTTACAGATTTTATTCCCTTCTGGGGAATTTCTATTTCTCACTGTTTCTGCTCAGCTTTGCTCAACAGTTCCCTTTGGTTAACTACAGAACTTTATCACAATATTTGATTTCTCATTTCATTTTGTCAAAGAATCATGTGGTTTTAAAAAGTTAAAAATGTGTTCATTGGTCACTACGGTCTCCTCAGCTCTCTGTTTCAGCTATCTAAAAATTTTCAGTAGGCTTTGTAAAGAAGCATTTTTTTGTTGGCAATGTTTTCGTACATCTATATGTCTTTTATTTTATTGACTGTGCTCATAACTTCAGCTCCTGTTGTCTTCTGCAGTATCACCACGCAAAATTTGGACTTCTTTGTGCAACTCCATTATTATCATTAGTTTACTTTTCCAGTCCACCCTTTTTATTCAATCTCGCTGGCTTGCAGCAGCAGCAACCCCTATAGTCCTTTTAAGCCCTAGCATATAACATATGTGCTTACAGTCACAGTCAGAAGTGTCCTTCCTGGCTACTGCTGTCAGCTGCTCTCTCTTGAATAAAGAAGCTACTAGAGATGAGGCAGAACTGATTGTGTAATAACAAATAATTAAAAAAATATCTTCTGTGTCAGGGAACCATTAACACAGTTAAGTACCATTTTCTCAAAGAACAATGGTGTATGACTAGGGATCTTGGTAGGAGTCTGTCTCTCTCCAGTATCCAAGAAGTATCATCCAAAACAGTTTATTTCCAAGAAATCTACCGGACTTCTTGCTTTGCTGTCTTTTGGGGAAAAAATCCACATCCAGACACACACAACCATGCATGAACACAGCCACATTCACCACCCTCACCACAGACGCTTAAAGCAGTGGGTCTATGAAGTGAGTCCTGCTTTCAGGAGCACTTACGTCTCTGGCATACGGAGGGATGGTCTGAGGGGCTCCTCCACAGACACACGTGACACCTTCAGAGGGGAACCCCAGGGACACACCTCTGAGAAAAGTGAGGCAGAGAATTTCACAAACAAAGCATGTTACTTGCCAGAAGGAGATCTGTCATCAGCAGATATTTCAAATACATAAAACAGAAAGACCTTCTTCACAAACTGCTAAATAAAGAAACGGGAAATATCTTGCTTTTGAACGTAAGTGCATTCACATGGATAATCAGACTGAAGAGATATCAGGCTAGGCACTTACTTTATGGTATCTCTATTTCCTTCCTGCCACAGATATAAAGATTTTCACAGCTCTTTTTAACAGAGGAAATGTGATCTGGATGCTCTCAGTAATCCAATTGCTTGCTCATATAATCACATTGTAAAGATAACAGTAATGCAGTGAAAGGTGGGGAAAAAAAAGAAAAAAAAAAACAAAACCGACCAGCTTCCCCCACTCTCCCCCTACTCAAATTGTAAATGTCATGCTTTTTATGTGTGCAAATAAAGGAAGGAATGAATCTTGGATATCGTTTAGAAGATAAATTCACATATGCATTGTTAACAGCAAACTTGTCTCTCTGGAAGAGCATTACATGATCTGAAGCAGGCACTGAGGTAATTTCCATGTGACATCAGAGCCCCATGCCTGCTCATTGGCATTACACAGCTTTGAAGAGAAATAGGGCATTCAGATGTCCGAGGCAGAGTCCCCTCTTGGCTTTGAGCTAGCACCATTGGAAGCAGCGCTGGCTCTGGGGCAGAGCAGCCTTGCTCTCGCTTGGACCCACTGCAGGATCCCTGCATGTGCGCTGGGGACCAGAGACCGGAATAAAACGGGGAGAAAGGCAACCGACAGGGCTATCCAATGAAGTGCGTGGAGAGGTGGGAACCCACAAGCCAACAGTAATTCCCAAAGTCTGATTTACTAGAAACGGGTTTCATTCTTGTAAAGAAGTAAATTGCTGTGCACTGTCAACCCATTTTGGCACCATATATGTGCTTTATTTTGCATAATTTCTGTACTCGTATGAGATGAGGAACTTGCCTTTCTGTCTCATACCTCTTCAGAGCGTTCAGGGAATAGGTGGTCTTTGTTACAATAAAAATTAATAGTAGCATCTATTGTAACCAGGAGGGCATCTCCATTTCTCTTCTCTAGTAAGCCCTGTGGAAGATGACAGTTGTGCATTTATATGTTATTATTTCCTAAATTGTAACTAAATTTTGAAGGGCTGTTTTAAGAAACAAAGAAACCCGTGGAATTCTCTCACTCATTCTGTTCTCTATTTTTCCAGTGTACGAAGTAGAAAACCTGGAACTGGAGCTGGGCCTTTGCTGCTGTATTAGTGGTTAATACACCTCGCCAATATAAATGTTTTTTCAGGATACCACCTTTGAAGCTTCTTACCCTAGCCAGGATGGTCAGGATCTAGGAAGGCAGAGAAATAATATCATCTGCTTTGTCTGAAGGCAAAATGAGCAAAGATAAAACATTTTTCCACTTCACTATCTGGTTTCCTTGCACCCACATAACTTCTGGCTCAGTCAAGAGGCACTACTTACATGTAAGTAATACAAGTAAACTGAAAAATAGGAAGATACAGTACTTATTGAAATACAGGAAGAGCAAGAATGATAGGAAAACATTATTTTCTTATAGTAACAAGACTTTTAAAAGAGAATATAGACATAAAAGATATTCTACTTAACAATGTTTTGTAAAATGCAAAAATTCAAGCATTGTTTTATTATTCTCAGGATATTCACATTAACTTTTAAAACCTTCATACACCAGTTTTCCACTCAGAATAGACATATTCTGATGCTAGCATGCCTGAGTTGCACTCTTGGGGAAAGCTAGACTCAAAAAATATGCTTACTGATCCTTCCTGTTGCCATCAGACTGAAGACATAAAAGGGGAAAAAAGCAGCCAAGAAATTAATGCATTTCTTTTCATTCTATGAAATAAAAACTAAATTACTATTTGCTGATAAATGTGCAAAATATTTATTTGTAACAGAAATGTCTGTTGTGATTGTTTATCAGCAGCAGAAAAGCTCTTATGCTATAGCTATATGCAGCTACAACTAATATGCATCAAGGCTTTGCCCCTTCCTCTGCCAGCTCCCAGGCTCTTGCTAACATGCTTCTGTTCCCCCTACACCGACCCAAGGGCCACCCGCTTTAAAATCAGCTGCGGGCAAAGTTATTAAGACAGTGTCTCCAGCAGCCTGTGTTGGAGCTGCTCTCTGTACATTTCTGCAGGGAAGGAGCCGGATCCTGCGGCCTCTTTATTACGCAGCTCACCTGGGAATTCAAACCATGACTGCTGCCAGTTGCAACGCTCTGGGCCCTGCATTTGCAGCTACTCTGATACAAGTCTTTTGCTGGTGTTAAAACATAAGATACAACAAAATTCACAGTCTCATCACAACGCCTAAACTTATGAAAGAACAAACAAGACATTTCAAAACAAGGACTCTTTTCATAAAATGGAGATACTAGCTCTCAGGTAGTTCTGCAAATAAGGGTGCCATAGCATTTACTTTTCAGGAGACAATTTCAGAATATGGCATTTCAGGCTAGGTACTGTTGGCAGAAGGGGATTTGCATGTGAGCAGAGCAGGAGGGAGGAGACATGAGAAGGGGAAGGGACGCAGCAGAACAAGAAGGCATCATGACGACACCTGCTCAGGAGGCAGAGCAGGACAGGGCTGCAGCCTACTCTGCTGCTGGCCCAGCACGTAGAAGCCATGGGAGAAAGAATAAAACTTTGTTACTCTGAAGCACAATATTAATCATAGAAAGAACCAAGACAAAGCTGATGACTTCTGTTTTGATAGTGCTGAGTCTATAACCCGTGTCCAAAGGACAGAGCAAGTATTCCTTGTGACACAGTCATTTGTGCCTCACCAGTTCCCAGACAAGGCACCGGTATACATTTACATTTAAATGCCAGTCTGAGTGTTTTTGTCTAGGGAGACATTTCAGGCAACAGATCTTCTTTCCGAGATTTCCTGTGTTTCACTTCCCTGCTGCAGTTTGGTGGAACCAATACTCCCACCAACTGGTGGTCCCTTCTACAGGGGTTGTAGTGATGATAGGTGCCACTTATTGTGCGAGTCATTTTATGTTGTACAGTAATTAATTACTTTTAAAGCAAATGCACCATGAATGACAAAGGAAATGAAGAAATTATCTTCAGAATAATTTTTTGGGACTACTCTAGTTTACACAAAAGTCAAATTAAGATGTCAATAGAGTCTATACCTAAAGGGGAATTCTCAGCATGCTTTCAAATTTTCATTATTCGTTGTGATCTGAAGCTTGAAAAAAACCCCAAAATTTCCTCCTTAATGGTCTTGGGGTTTTCCATTTGACAAATATTGTTTTTTCCCTTCTTTCCTACAGTGAAAAAAGCAGATTCATGTTACTGGTACTAGAGAAATTCAGGCTAGAGGTCAAAATTCCTGCATAGCTTTGCTCACTCTGGAATCATCCACAAAGTCCCCTAACCAGCAAAACCAAACATTTCCCATGTAAGGAGCTTGCCCCTGGAGACTTCTGGCTTCCCTGTGCTTGTTCCCGCCATCCCGGTGTGTAGAGGGCACCTCTGCAGGGGCTCAGGCCCTCCTGCAGCCTGCTTGCCAGAGCACCCGCTGCCGGGCGAGGGCAGGGCGCCCCACACAGCCCTTGCAGAAGGTTCTGCCTGCAGGGCACAAAGTTGGCAGCACCTCTGTGCATCCCTGTATCTGCGCGGAGGGTCACAGGAGGCATCATCTTAGCCCCAAGCAGGACCTCTTGTGCGCTGATGCTGCCCAGGGCAGCTGCCCTGTCCTCGTGAACGTCCCTCAACTCCTGGAGAAGGCCCCCCAGCCTCACGGCAGTGCCAGAGTGGGTGCCCTTCAGAAACTGTGAATGCTGTAGGTGTCTCAAAACTCTAACTAGACCCCAGCTCAAGCCTTGTTGCAATATGTTTTGCTTGGTTTTTAACCATCACTGCACTAGGTCTGGAAGTTCCTATTTTCCCTGTAAACGTTTGATCTCCTGTAGCTGATGCAAAGGTTTTGGCCTTATTGATAACTCTCAACAATGAGTCCCACAAGCTAATAGTGTGAAAAAGTATTTCACTTGGTATGTTTTCTTAAACTTGCTCCTACCTTTGTGGAGTGGCTGACCTTCTGTTTTCTGTTGCATGATAAAAGCTGTACAGAAACCTACAGTTTGATTTCATGACACTGCTCATTACTTCTTATATTTATCAGGTCTCCCACTTAATCATCTCATCTAAAAAGAAATCCAAGCCATCTCAGCCCTACAGACCCTGTAGAATTCTCTTCAAGCATTTAGTCATTTCAAGAACTCATCTCTGAATCCAGCTATTTTATCTATGTCCTTTTTGTGATACAGTGACCCGAACTGAATACATTCTTTCAGGTGAGCATGTAACACTGATTTATATGACAGCTTTCCAATACTTCCAGTGTTATTGTATCCTGTCCCCTCTGCATTCTAATGATGCTTGCTCTTGAGAAAGCGGCTACAGGTTGAGTCTTTAAGCTTTGCCTGTAATGAAAAGATCTTTTTTTCTGGATAATTACAGTTAATTTAGAACCTAGCCAGGAGTATAAATCACTCAGACTCATTCCTCTGTGCACATTACTTTGCATTGGTCAAAATTTAATTTTGCCTGTCACCTTGTTACTCATTCACTCCACCATCTTTTTGTACCCTTTGAAGATCATCACAGGCACCTCCAATTTTGATTGACCTAAATAATTTTTGTGCAATTTGCATTTCTTGCCTCTTCTCTATTAATCTTCCCTTGCAAAAATATGTGCGTGTATGTTTATGTATGTGTAAATTAAGGACTGCATCCTTTGGGGGAATTTAGATACATCAGTCCCCAGACTTTCTGCAACGGCATTAATTTCCCCGTCTATTTCTGCAAAAAACTTTTCCCAACACAGTTTAACATTGTATCTGCCTTTTTGGCTCCATCAGACTCGTCTTTCATAAATGACCTGTGATCAACTAGTACATTTTGCTCAGTTGTTTCTGGTTAATAAGCTTTTAGCATACAACTGAAATTCTTATTATTAGCCCATCAGAGTAAAAATTCTGTGTGTGATGTGCATTCATGTCTGGGTCAGCAGCTTAACAAAAATTAGCACAGTTACATTTCTGACCTCTGGCTGGGGTGAATTCAGTCATCCACTAACTATAGTGTAAAATATAGACACTAAATAATCTTCATTGGCCTTCTTGTAATGTGTTGCTCTCTTTGCATTTAAGGCCTTTGCTCCATATGGTCATACAAGTAAGTGCTTTCTGCCCCCTAGGGATAGCAGCTATTTGACAATACCATTTTTGTTGTCTAATCATAAGGCATTTTACTTGTCCTAGCCTGAAAGTTCTTACTTCAATACAGTTAGATGTCCTCTGACACTGTCCTTTCCCCAGCAAAACATCATTGAAAACAGTTCTGCAGATAATTCTGCTGTTATAAATTTCTTTGGAGTCCATTGATGAAGCATTATGGTGGATGCTTTGCTGAGCAAGAATTCAGCTCACACACACTTAGGAATGCACAAAGTTCCAAAAATGTCCATGGAAATTTCCTGAATTTCCTGGACTCCTGCTGTGAACCTGACCTGTGCCCAGAGAGGTGCCCCTGTGCGTTGAGGCTCTGCAGCTTTAGGTGCTTACCTGGGTCAGGTGGGAGTCAGGTGGAAGTCACTGTCCTAGAGCCCTGTGAAAGGCTCTGGCATGAAAAAGCCTTCCTCCTCCTCCTCATCTTTCTCTTCATGGAGGATAAGGAAAACTGCTTTAAAAGAGAAGCAGAAGGAGGCAATTCTGAAGCCTGCTTACTACAAATGCCAATGAAATCAAAATGGGAAACATGCTAGGCTAGTCATGGCAGTGGGATCAAAAGAG